>NC_073386.1:18478597-18789142 GCF_028641065.1 Leucoraja erinaceus
ATGTCCTACAGTCTGTTCTGGTGTCATTCCCATCCTAGTGCCAGTTTCAATTGCACATATGTTGTGTATGTAAAACCATCTACATTGACATTATGCATTCAATCAGCTTCTCTGTTGCACTGTAAATATTGTCATGGAAATCGGCAGTCATTTTCATTTGCGGATATATTTTGCTGGTTGTCTATTAGAGGGCAGAACATTTTCAGGTTTTTGCATTGTATTAGTTGAATTAGGACAAAGCCTTATTTGTGTAATTTGGGTTTGCAAATAGAGATGCGTTGCAGACTAATGATTGTCCCTGGTTTTATATTTGAGAACTGATTTCATTATTTTGAACATGTGAGCAGAGAATCCTTGAAATCAATACGCTCCATTGGTGAACTGTCATTCTCTTGGTTCCAGTTACTCCTTGTATTGTTTAACATTTATTGCCACAGTTGCCCAAAATTGCCCTGGTTTCAAGTACATATGGGAGAGGCAGGAAATTATAGGTTATCTAAATATTTGAAGATGTAAGTTTTCAAGCCCCATTAAAAACCTTTAACTGGTTTCCTGCTGCAGATTCCATCTCTTGCCATTGCCACCGTTATTCCAGGCTGCGGGAGGACACCAGAGGGTGTCCTTGTTGCAACTGTGAAAACAAGAAGCATAGAGTGGATTACAATGGCCGGGCACAGCGAGTATATAACAGAACAGTCACAGCATGGAGGAGGCCTTTCAGTCCATCAAAAACATACTGGCATCATGCACGTGATCCAATTAGTCTCATTCCTCCGCCCTCTCTCTGCAGGATTCCTTCCGATACTTATCCAGCTCCCTTTTGATCCCCCCCCCCACCCAATCTCCCTCCATCCAAACCCCAGGCAATGCATGCCAATCCTGATCACTGTGTAAGGGAACCTCAGGTCATTTGTGGTTCTCTTGCCAGTCACCTTGGTTCTGCATCCCTTGGCCCTTGACCTCCTCCACCAATAGGAACAGCTTCTCCCTGCCTACTCTGCTTGTACCCTTCATGAATTGACATATATTTAGTTTAGTTTAGTTTAGAGACAGAGCATGGAAACAAGCCCCTCGGCCCACTGAGATTATGCCAACCATAAATCACCTGTAGACACTAGTTCTATGTTATCCCACTTTCTCACCCACTCTCTACACCTTAGGCAAAATACACAGAGGCCAATTAGCCTAAAAGCCTGTACATTTTTGGGATATAGGATGAAACTGGAGCATCCAGAGGAAACCCACGAGGTCACTGCGAGAACGGGCAAACTCCACACTGACAGAACCTGAGGTCAGGATCGAATCCAGATCTCAAGTGCTATGAGGCAGTAGCTCTATCAGCTGCACCATTCTGCAACCTCCTCGCAGACACCTCTGTTCCAATGAGAACAATCCCGGCCTCCTTTCTGTCCACATAAGAAAGTCCCTCGTTATAAAACAAAAAAATCATGGTCTAGGCACTGCTCTCAAAGTCAGCATTTATTGCCCGTCCAAATTGTCCTTGTTATGAGCTGCCTTCATGAACCACTGCAGTGACCATCTGAGGAAGGTATTTCCGCAATGCTTTTGATTAAGGAATTCCACCATTCAGAGATGTTGAAGGATGCTGATATGTTTCCAAATGAGGATGCAGTGTGACTTGGAGGCAAACCAGCTATGATGAGGCTTTCATGTGCCTATTACCCATGTCCTTCTTGATGGTAGATTAGATGGTGCTGTCAAGCTAAACTTGTCTACCTCCTATTACTCAGCTAATTGTCTATCGATACCACCACAATCCTTCTTACAACCTGCAATTACTATAGAAAATCTCTTGCACACTCTCTCCGAAGCCCTCATTAATTTCCCAAGGTGTGCCACCGTACTCCGTTTTTGGATGTTGACTTAATTATTTTCATGACTCAAAAACGAGCTCTCATACTCTGTTTGTTTATAAACCCCAGACCCAATATGGTTTTGTAACCACTTTCTCAATCTACCCTGCCAATTTAAATGAACTGTGCGTATATATATTCCCAGATTTCTATGCTCCTGTAATTCTCCAATTTATATTACTTCCTCTCACTCTTGCTACCAAAATATATTGCAGTGTTGAATTTCATCTGCCTTCTACCCACCTATTCCACCAGCCTGACTATATCTTCTTGAAGTTGATTGCTATGCTCCTCACAGTTCCCTTTGCCTTTAACTTTTATGCCATTGGCAAACTTGGGAATTGTGTCCACTATGCATAAGTCAAAATCATAAATGTATATTCAGAAAATTTAGGGGCGGCACAGTGGCGCAGCGATAAAGTTGCTGCCTTACAGCACCAAAGACCCGGGTTCAATCCTGTCAATGGGTGCTGTCTATACGAAGTTTGTACATTCTCCCTGTGACCACATAGGTTTTCTTTGGATGCTCCAGTTTCCTCCCACACTCCAGAGATGTACAGGTTTGTAAGTTAATTGTCTTTGGTAAAATAGTAAAATTATCTCTAGTATGTAGAATAGTGTTGGTGTATACAGTGATCACTGGTCAGCGCGGACTCAGTGGGCCGAATGGCCTGTTTCCGCACTGTATGTCTAAAATCTAAAGTCTGGAATTAAAAGCAATGGTTCCGGAGGGAACTCCACTGTACACTTTCCGTCAATCCAGAAAATAACCTTCACAACGTCACTGTTTTCTGTTATGGCGCCAATTTTCCATTCATGTTGCCATAGTATGACTTATTCCATATCTAATTTTGATGACGATCCTATTGTGTGGCACATTATCAGATGTCTATTGGAAATCCCTATATTCCACCTCAAACACATTTCCTTCATCGATCCTCTCTCTTACTCCATTATAAATTCTACCACATTAGTTACACAGAATTTGTCTTTAACACGTCTCTGCTGGTTTTCTCTAGTCAAATTACACTGGCCCAAGCATCTTCTATATTGTTTCTGATTATCGTTTCTGGAGCTTGTACACTACTGAAGTTAAACCCACTGGTCTACAGTTTCCAAGCTTATCCTAACTCCCTCACAGTTCCAGCGATCCAGGTTCAATCCTGACCGATATTTATCTTTGTAAAGTTTGTACGTTCTCTCTGTGGCTGTCTGGATTTCCTTTGGATCCTCCCACATTCCAATAAATGTGCAGGTTGGTGGAACTGGCCACTGTAAATTGCCCCGAGTGTGTAGGTGTGTGGTAGAATCTCGGCAGCAGCTGGTGGAAATGTGGGAAGGACAATGTGATTGATTGTAGGATTGGTGTAAAAGTGGGTGCTGGATGGTTGGCAAGGCTCAAGGAAGCTGTTCTCTATTTGAAGAATTTCTAACCCTTAGGTGCCAACCTGAATCAATAGATAAATAATTAGAAGTGTCAAAATTATTATTACAGCTATGCTATGAATTAGTAGTTTTATCTCAGCTCATCTTGTACATTGTGTAGCAAAGTTGTTTGATTAGTGATAAGGTGGCACAATAACCATGCAATCCCAATGATAATATTGTACATTAACATTGTGTTACAAATTTATTAAATGTGAATTTTAGTTTTAACAAAGTCTATTTTTTATTAGCCTTGGAGCAATCTTAGTTCAATTATTCACATGCTTAGATTTTAGCACTATTTAAATGAGTTAAGAGTTGATGAAACTTAGGCGGCATACTGATGCAACAGTTATTCCAGCTGCTCCTGGGACCCTGGTTTGATCTTGGTTCTGAGTGCTGCCCGAGTGCTGGGGCAATATGGTGGAGCAGCGGTAGAGTTGCTGCCTTACAGCGCCAAAGTCCTGGATTTGATCCTGACTACTGCCTGAACTGAGTTTGTATGTTGTCCCTATGGCCGCATGGGTTTTCTCAGGGTGCTCCAGTTCCATCTCAAACTCCAAAGACGTACAGATATTGTAAATTAATGAACTTTGGTAAAAATAAATTGTGAATGATGTGCGCTAGTGTGTAGGATAGTATGCGTGTACAGGGTGATCGGTGGTCGGCACGGACTCGGTGGATTGAAGGGCCTGTTTTCAGGCTGAATCTCTATAGTCCAAAGTCTATATGAAGTTTATATGTTCATATTGTGACCACTGGTTACATTGAGATTCGTAGAGCTATACAGCATGGAACCAGGCCCTTCGAGCTAGTCCTACCTGCCTGCTCTTGGCCAATATCTCTCCATATCTTTCCTATCCATGCTCCAGTTTCTTCCCACATTCCAAACATGTGCTAGTTGGTAGGTTAATTGGCCAATGTAAATTACCCTTGGTGTAGGTGGGCTGGGAGTTTGAGATAGAATAGTTGTGGTGAGATAAATGGGGGTATGAGGTTGCTGTGGCCGCTCTGAGAAGATCAAGGGAATTAAAGCACGCATAAGTAAGCCACAGGGAAATAAGAGGGGGAATGGGATTTCTCAGCTTGGAGCCGGCATGGAGTCGATGGGCTGAATTACCTCATAATAAAGTTGTAATAGGTATGAGAGTTTGTCTGGTGTACCGTTTCAAGACAGTCTACACATATTTTGACAATTTTAAGTGTTTTTCTGAAAAATTATTTTTGTTATTTGAAAATTAACAAACGTATTAATTTTCAAATACTATAACTCCAAGTTCAATTATTGACCTTAAAAGGTTAAGTCAGCTTTGAAGCAGCCATGTTCAAATTCTTATGTTTCCAAATGTGATTTACAATAACACAGTCATCTACTGGTAGAAATGTAGCATAGCTTCAGACAGCAGTAGTGAGTGGTTTATTGCTGACTTCACTTGCAACCGTTTCAAGTTGTTATTACACAACTAATTTGTCTACTTTTAACTGTGAACCTACTTGTGTGTCCTTCTTCTGTCTCCTAACTGAGCTTTCATTTCTATTTTTCCGGTCTCTCCTCCACGGCTGTTTTTATTTTAGCAGTTGCATGCTAATTGCTACCTTTTTTTTGTAACTCTCCCTGACTTTCTCCCTTCCCCTCCTATGTGTTGGGGTTTCCTATTACTCCCCCACCTCCCTCTCTGGTTCAGGCAGTTCAGGGCCATGTGTCCAATTGAGTTTTCACTCTCCCGATTCTTTTTAAATCAGCTGTCGACTCCCCACTATTGCCCCGAAAAAGTTCCTGCAGTTTTGCTCCCGGGACCAGAATGGTGTGTATAATTTACGCCATTTTGAGCTGTTAACCCTGCAAAGAGTTTGTGTGTGTGTGTCCGTGCATGCATGTGTGTGTCTACGTGTAGTGTGTGTGGTCCCAAACTATTCCTGGACTCCATTCAACAATAGAGGGAAACACTCTTACGAAACCTGAATGCCATTAAAGTTTACCCCACCTGTTTGCACACAAGGTTTGCACACAGCAGTTGGAAAAAGAAAAAAGAAGAGTCTGATGCCTCTCCTGATTCTTTCATCTTGCTTTTTTAGTTTTTTTTTTCTCTAGAAACAACACCATGGGGAAGAGCAGCTGTTCTTACTTTTATGTTCTAAAGCACTGCATCTTTTTACTTAATTAGCTGCATTTGTCCGACTGCACAACTTCCATGACTATATTAACCCTTTGAGGAACGCTGGTAGAATTTTTCAAAAGTAATTTTAAAGTTTGGAAACAGGCCCTTCAGCCCACCTTTGCCCATGCTAACCAAGATGCTGATCTAAGCTAGTGCCATTTGATCACGCTTGATCCATATTCCTCTTAACTTTTCCAAACCATGTACTTGTCCAAATATATTTTAAATGTTGTTACTGTATCTACCTCAATTGCTAATGGCATCCTCCCTCTAGCAGGGTAACGAAAAGATAACTGTAAACTGTTGTACAATGCAACATAACACTCCAACTTCTATACGCAAAACCCTTCCTGATAAAGGTCAGTGCCAAAAGCCTTCTTCACGCCCTGTCCATCTGTGACGCCACTTTCAGAGAACTGTGCTCTTGCGCTCTTAAATTCCTTTGTTCTACAATGCTTTCCATGGCCCTACCATTCGCTGTGAAAGTCCTATCCTGGTTTGACTTCCAAAAATGCAATCCCTCACATTTATCTGAATTAAACTCCATGACCCACATGGACATGATCTTGCGCTAATTTTTGATAACTTTCATCACTGTCTATGATACCACCTATTTTAGTCCCATTAAGGGACAGAAGTTTAGGGGTAATATGAGGGGGAACTTCTTTACTCAGAGAGTGGTAGCGGTGTGGAATGAGCTTCCAGTGGAAGTGGTGGAGGCAGGTTCATTGGTATCTTGGATAGGCATATGGATGAGAAGGGAATGGACGGTTATGGTATGAGTGCAGGCAGGTGGGACTAAGGGGAAAAAAAATTGTTCGGCACGGACTTGTAGGGCCGAGATGGCCTGTTTCCGTGCTGTAATTGTTATATGGTTATATGGTTATTGCAAACTTACTAATCATGCTGTGTGCATTCTTATCCAAATCATTGATGACAAACCATAATTGGCCCGGATTGACCCCTAGTCATGGGTCTCCAGTCCAAGAAAACAACCTTCCTCAATCAGCCTCTGCTTCCTACCATCAACCCAATTGGGCATGCCATTAGCTAGCTCTCCCTGAATCCCATGGGATGTAACCTTCCAGAGGAGTCCATGTGGAATGATATCAAAGGCCTTACTGAAGTCTATATAGACTATGTCTACCACCCTGCCCTCATCAACCTTCTTGGTTACTTCAAACAGATGTGTGAGACATGATCTGCCAGGCATAAATCCATACTCAATATCCCTAATTAACCCCTGGAATTCCTCAGAATCTCTGCATGTGCATGAATATCTTATTCCTTCAGAATCCCCCCCAAATGCACACACGTTTCTCGGAATCCACGTAAAAATGCAGAGTAAAGGCTTGTCCTATTCATTTCTTTAATCTTTTCCCTCACCTCTTAACAGTGATGTGCATATAACATTTCATTAGACAACTTGACTATGAGCTTCTAATAACAAATTAACAGTTTGCTTTTATTTCCTACGCTCTGGTGCTTTGGAATTTTAAAAATACCAGGCTGCCTCTGAACTATTTATCAGGAAGTCGTTTGATAAAGTTCTAAATGGTAAATCCTCTTTCAATTGAGATTTATGTGTTCACTGCTGGAACTGGCCCTTGAAATACCCAGCAAGTTACTTCCTTGCAGTTTCTCTTGGTGTCCTTCATTGTCACTGTCACTGCTTCTCCTCCTGAGTTCAGCTGATGCAAGAAATCTCCATGGAAGAATCCACATTCTATCATTCTTGGCCAGTCCTGGTAAAGTGTTTGAAGTTTCGTGCTAAACATGGTAAAAGGAAGGTTGATGGATGAAAGCTTTTTCGTTGTAGGTGTTTCTTTTATAAATGTTGTTGATTAATTTACTCTGTAATATAAATGGCATTAATATGCTGTGTACACTTTATTGCATGACTGTGGATGTGCAGTTGGCAGCAAAAAACCTTGGGATGAGAAGATTAAAAATTGAGATTAAATGTAAAAGTTAAATTGGATGAGAAGGTTAAAACCTTGGGATGAGAAGTAATGTAATTGGGGGCAATCTTGCCTTGAAACTGGTAAATGAGTTATAAGGGAGTGTTTTTGTTAAAGGATTAATTATGTATATATATTTTTTAAATCGTGTCATAAACCAGGAGAATAATAATTTATTGGCAGTTTGCTGTGTAATTTATTTGATATAAGAAAATAAATGGATTAATTTCATAGTACATCATGATTTAGTTTTATCACATATTTCTTCCATGTATTATATATTTGAATAGAGGTCTTGTCTCATTTCTGCTTTTGTTGTTATCTTGAGGCTTGCCACGGTTTCTGTCCCGCTAAGTTTCTGATTGCCTTTGCATGTGCTCACTGTATAGTCTGTTTATGTGGAACACAAGGAGAATTGGTGACTGACACCAGGCTGCGGGTCAAATGCATTTTGGAAGGGGCTAACATGCAATGACAAGGAGTGATATAAATTTGAATAACACACATTTTGGTCAACGGGATTTTTTTTTTCTTCCACAAACCACTGTATCCATGTAAAGATTTGAAACTGAGCTTCGGAACAACATGCATGCAAAATGTATGGGAGAGCTGATATTTTGCCTTGAAGAAGTCGAGGCTTGTGTTGGTGGGGCGACTTGCTTCTGCAGTCCCTCATGGCTTGTTCAAAGGTTCCTATCTGAATTATGTTTAAGTGGTGCACCAGCCAGTTTCTCACAAATACTGCACTTTTCTGTTAAGCAGTGTTGAAAGGACTCTGGGCAAATCTTTGAGTTGATTACAATCTGTCTGGAAAGTAACCCGTAGTTTTTGTTGAATACATGCCCAGGAGACCTCTGTGTATTGTGTATTCTCTTGCAGCATTCACACTGCTGCACAATGTAAGGTTTTTTTTTTATTGAGGGCAAACATATTAAGAGAATGTTAAGGAAATCTCCTGTCACTTTGGATTCTATGCATTTTAGTTTTCAAGTTTGTTAAATATTTTCAAAATATATGTGGCAACAGTTTTCAGAAAGACTAAATCCTATTTAAGTTTTGTTTTAGCGTGGCTGTTTGATGCTCTGATGAATGATCCCATGAATTCTATGTTGAATAGGGGACAAAATATTGAGATAAAACAGTATCCAGCATAGATGTTACTTCATCATTTGTCATGTTATTAGATCTATAAAATAATGTTAAATAAAAGAAAGTTATAATCAAGTGAAACAGTTAACTGCAAGTTGAAAATTGCAACAAGTCACCTGAGCAATCTTTGGCCCGAAACGTTGCCTATTTCCTTCGCTCTATAGATGCTGCTGCACCCGCTGAGTTTCTCCAGCACTTTTGTCTACCTTCGATTTTCCTGCATCTGCAGTTCCTTCTTAAACACCTGAGCAATGAATTGTATGACTTTGTTTTTGAGGTACAGTGTAATTCTTTGCAGAAGAACTATGCGGAAAGTATTTTCATTACACTTTGTGGTGGAGCTATCCATTTGCTGAAGGCCATTTCAAGGCAGCCAATAAGCATTTGTAACTTATAGTACATGAGTTGAATGTGTTTGCAATTTCAAAACACGATTCACCTAATGACAATGTTGGGTTATTGCATCAAAGCAAAACAGTGAAAGGAAAGCAGGACAAATCAGAGATATTTCTTTACAGGAAATATATTTTCCTACAGAATGTGTTTGATAAAGGCCCACAGTTAACAATGCCTTCTATTTATTTTCAGACTTGTCCATTTCTGTGTTATTCTTTTTACACTTTTGACAAATTGATAAGCTGCGATGATAGGCCATAATTGGTAAAGGTCCTCCCTATCTTGTACATTAGAACAGCAGAAATGAGGCTATCCAACAGATCCAAGATGTGCTGCAAATTGGGATGAGTTACATGTCACAATTCAGCATCAACCTTAGAGACATTCCTAATGCCTTTTGACAGGTTCTTTCTAATTGGTTTCAACTAAACGTTCGCACACAAGCATATGCGACTTTGTGAAAAGAAAGCTCAATAGTTCAGTCTCTTAATTGGTCAACTAACCCTTTGGTTCCCTTCCTTGGTTCTAGAATAGCCATGGTCTTTTGTTATTTTAATCTGAATAAAATATTTTGAAAGTATTCAGGTGCCCAACATGTTCTATAAAACTTTTCCAGTTAGTCAATTGAACTGTAATAATAGCCCTGCCAGCAGAGTCTGGACATTAATTTGATTTTATCCAAAACTATTTCCATGAATGAGGGAAACAAACAATTAGTTCTCACTCAGATATCCTTTCTTAGAAAAGTGAAGTAAAACAACAGGCACTTTTGATTGCAATTTGATTAAATTGTTTTGCAGTCAATTTTATGAATAAAAGCCATCAGCCCATTTTCTGTCATGTTAGCGCCTCTGGGAGAGGTGTACCTGATCTCTTTTCAGGGGGAGAGAGGAACTTTTGTCATTCGTTCCCGAACTGCATCTCAGTGGAGGTGAGAATGAGGGTACATGCCCGATTAAGAGCGAATAAGCCATTAAAAAAAATCCAAAAAGCTTTAGTTGTTGAGAGCTTATAATAAAAATAGACAGCAGTGAAATATGTAATAGCCCTTGTTTTATTATTCAGTGCATCAAATGTTTCTTAAATTAGCCAGGTGTATTGGCGTCAGACCTCCTGGCTACCCATCCAGCTAATCGGAATGTTTTGTCCACATTGGATGTTTTATTCCTGAAAGATGGGAGACCATGTCATCAAAATCACCCCTAGTTCATTGTCAAATCGACATTGTCATGCAAAAAGATAACAAGCAGGATAGTGCGGAAAACACAAAGAATACAGTTCTCTCCTGTCATGGTTTAACAGACATTGTATTTGATGTACATGGTATGGGAAAGCAATTGGATGAAAAGGGTGAGACTCATAGTCATATAATATAGAAACATGCCTCTTGGCTCATTTCATCTCGCTAACCAACAAGAACCTATCTATACTAATCTAATTTACCAGCACTTGGGCCAAAGCTTGCATGCTTTTTTTCAAAATGGACACTACCTCAGCAGATCAGAGGACTTATCAATATAGTGTGACATCATTAAGACCAGCTAAATGCAAAATATCTATACGGAACGTGCTCTACTTGTGCACATCTGTACCTGTGGTTAACTTAGTGTAATGCAAATAATACAGCCAGTGTACACATGCCACACGCCACCTGTCACTCCCTTTTAATCTGACATACTTCTGAATTACAGCTTCAAAATGACAACCACCTGCCAAGCTTCAAAATTCCTTAACCAAACAATTATACGCTGAGTGACCTCAGCCCTTGTTAGTTTAAGAATTAGACTTTCTGGCCTTATGGAGACACTGTGTGTGCCACCTTAGCACAGTAATACGGGGTGCGTTTCATGGCACGATGCCTCTTTCCATGTGAAAAACATCATCATCCAAACTTTGCTATGTCCCGCAGCCCTCACTTTTGCCTTGTTCCTGTACTGCTCTTTCTTCCTCTTGCAATTTTAGTCTGATTTTGCTCGCCTGAATTCCTTTATATTTTCCTCAATCTTTATCTTGTATTTTCAATATTTATTTTTACGGTCTCTTGTTCCCTTTACCTTCCAAGTCAAGTCAAGTCAAGTTTATTTGTCACATACACATACGAGATGTGCAGTGAAATGAAAGTGGCAATGCTCGCGGACTTTTGTGCAAAAAGACAAACAACCAAACAAACTATAAACACAATCATAACACACATATACCTTTACATAATAAATAATGGAAGGAAAAACGTTCAGTAGATGTCTTCTCATCTATTGCACGCTCTCTCTTTTTGATGCCCAGAGGACCAGATTGGTAGAGTGCTGTCAAACACTAAAGTGCCAGGGTATGCAGTAGGATAGGATTTGGGTAGCAGCCTGGATGAAGATAGACACAAAATGCTGGAGTAACTCAGCGGGCCAGGCAGCATCTCTGGATAGAAGGAATGGGTGATGTTTCAGGTCGAGACTCTTCTTCAGACTGAGGGATTCTAAATCAGCGGTGTGTTACCGTAACCTTCTAATCCACAAAACTCCTTCAAATAAGTGAAATATCATTAAATTGGGTGTCCTTGTTCATTGAATGCGGCTGCCACCTAAACGTGCCAGTGAAAACTATTGAAGTGGAGACGTAGTTCTAGATTATAATATCATGTTTAACACTTGAAGACAAGGCCTCTTGACAGGTTAAAGGTGTTAAAGGAGCAGTAAATACCGGTAGTAGTCAGCAGGTCAGGCAACATCTGTGGAGGGAGAAACAAAAGTTACAGCTTAAAATTAGTCATTTTTCAGTCAAAGCCAAAGGCCACTTTTCCCTCTTCACAGCTGCCGCTTGACCTGTTGAATATTTCCAGTACGTTCTGTCTTGCTTTAAAATCTCCAGTTACACCAGTATTATACAATTATATTTACAAATCATAGAGAATTGCTCACCTTCTAACTAGATGATTAAAGTTCTAGGTTTTTTGGCTATTGATTACACAATTGATATTTTGTACTTTTAAAATCATCTTTATGAACTTTGTGTTTATCAAGGTGAAGGATATCAATGCTGAGAAGCTAAATATAGTTATCATAAGATCATAAGATAGTAGAATTAGACCATTCGGCCCATGAAGTCTACTCCGCCATCCAATCATGGCTGATCTATCTCTCCCTCCTAACCCAATTCTCCTGCCTTCTCTCCATAACCTCTGACACCCATACTAATCAAGAATCTATCTCTGCCTTAAATACTTTGCCTCCAAGGCCTTCTGTGGCAAAGAATTCCACAGATCCACCACCCTTATCCTTTCCCCTCCAAAATGATGGCAGCATTTATTGAGAGTAGGTGTATCTTGGATTAAATGCAGAGTAAACGTATTTGGCAAAATTACTTTATCCATTAATCTCAGAAAATACTCCAAATGGCACACACTCAGCAAGTGGCCATTGTTTGCGACATGTAGTGTTGATTATTGCTGAATTTGGCCAAATTGCAGATTCCTGTCATGCACATTCTTATGAAGTGAAACAGGTTATAGCATACATTGGACCAATTCAACACTGGTGGTCTTGTGTTACTGTGGTATCCTAGCATTATCGGGAAGTTAGGCCCAAATGGCGTTTTCAAGCGAGAAAACAAACAATTTCAAATTTTGCAACTTTTCAACATTACATAGTGGCCCACTCCTGCTTCTCTTATTATATTCCAATATTTAAATGGCTCATTAATCCATTAATTTCAAGCAAACTGTTGTAAAGATCAGCCAACTTTCACCTGTTTACTCTTCTCACCTTTATGAACGAGGTTGTTGGAAATTTCTACGCTGTTTTCTGGAAATTTGACGTCAAGGATATGACAAATAGTTCAGAATTATGTTTACAGTTTTTCCCCTGCATCATCATTGTCTTTGACGCATTGCTTGTAGTTGGAACTGCAATGAGATTGGATTTGTAATCAACCAGGCAAGTAGGTAGGGACAAAAAGCCGGAGTAACTCAGTGGGACAGGCAGCATCTCTGGAGAGAAGGAATGGGTGACGTTTCGGGTCAAGACCAAGACCTGGGGCCTCATAACCAGGCTCTGTGTTGGGTCATTTAACTTCCAATTTCTTCTTCCAGTACGATCCTTTCTGCAACCAGTTGGCCTGATCTTATCTCAGTAACTTGATGTGCCATTTGAGAGAGTCAGTTGGTGGTGTGCATTGAGTAGTACAGATCAAGGAAACTAGCTCATCCTCTCTGTCTCCTTCATTCTCTTGAGCTTGGACGTTCCTCTAAAATTAGGACTGGGACCTCCATATAGGAACGGGATGTGCACCATTAACTTAATGACTGCCAATCTCCATTTCAGCTGTAATTTTAGAATAAGATGGAGTACATTTCAAGTGTAGTGGGGAATTGGAAGATGGCATTACTGGAAGAATAATTTTAAGAGCATTTTCGTGCCAGGAATTTAGTATTTTTGCAGAGGTGGAATGAATGGTTTCAGATAAGCAATTTATCTAGCTCCCCATTGTCCTGGCAGCGTATGTGCTAGTTAAAGGAAACTTCACTGCATCTTCTGGTCCACAGAGAAGGAATCAGAAGATCAGTTCTTCAGTTATTAAGAATATGGGTATGAACATCCTTGATGCTGGAATTACATCATCTCTCGGTATTCTGCCTACTTTCTCACAGAATGAACTGCTTTACTGCAAGTCATTCCCAGTGAAGTTATTCCACATTAGGTCAGTTATACTACAGCTGTGACTGTTAACATTGTCAGATAGCTGCTCATTCCATTTGTGTTCTTGTAAAGACACAGATGGAGAAATTGTTACTTATTCTCCTTCTGATTGGAACAATTTTACAAATAACATGGATAAATTGAATAATAATAGTCCCACAAATGAGAAATAAAGATCCTCGTACAGATGGACAAGTATTGACAACCGTTTATTTCAGTGAAAATCTAAAATAGGCAGAGAGAAAATAACCTTTGGTTTGAATATGTGTTTTTTTGGCAAAAAAAGGGAATATGTAAATGACTTATTGGAAAAACCATTGACTGGGAAGTAAAATTGCGGGCCATCTGAGCTCGAGCATTGAAAGGTTTGGATGGGGGGAATAATAGAGCAAAGGGACCATTGTTAGGCAGAAGAAAAGACAAGGCTGGAAGAGGAGCTGGCTGCACTGAAGCCCAGTTCAAGAGGGTACATGTTCAGCGTTAGATTTGCAACTTAAAGAAGCTTGAAAAAAAAGTAGTTTTTGACGCAGTAGAAGGCTCATGTAGCCCAGAGTGGTCAGAATTATCAATTCATTGAGAAATGTTATGAAAAAGATTCTGTGCAGGGAGGGGATGGCTGGAGAATAGAATGAAATAAGTTTTACATTTTCGATATGACTACATTATCTCTCTGAAACTTTTAGGTTAATTCTGCTTTCTGTTTCGACTGTAAACCAACAAGTAAAGAAAGGTAGCAAAAATAGTGGTACGTAGCTGGTCTTATTCACATTGGTAAGGATTATTTTCATGAAACAAGATTGAAGGTTAGTTCCCTGACAACCTTCCTGAAGAAAAATAAAACTGATGTAATGTGGAAGGCATATAACCATATTGAAAACAAACTTTTAACATCTTTGCAAAAGTACATGAACTTGTATTGATACATTATGGTGTTAATGAACAAATTATTAAGATAAATCTCAAATTCAAATGATGTACTTGCTATTTATAATATTAAAAATAGTTCTCTATAATACTTTTCTGAAAGAAATGAAATTAGATGTTGTTCTGCAAGGTTGCAATAGTTTAATTAATTGCACTGGATTTTATCAAAAATGTAATTAGAGTCATACTGCAAAGAAACTGGCTCTTCGGCCCAACTTTACCATGCTGACCAAGATGCCCATCTACGCTCGTCACACCTGCCTGTGTTTGGCTCATATCCCTCTAAACCTTTCCTTTCTATGTACCTGTCCAAATGCCTTTTAACTGTATTAGCAATTGTTTGTGGAAATATTGTAACTTGGCTTAAGATTATGTCGGTATAAACCAGCATCTGCAGTTCCTTCCTACACATCATGAACTCATGTGATAGTGGAAATAGGCCATTCGGCCCATCAAGCCAAATCTGCCATTCATTCATGGCTGATCTATCTCTCCCTCCTAACCCCATTCTCCTGCTTTCTCCCCATAATCTCTGACACCTGTATTAATCAAGAACATCAAACCACATACTACGCACTTGTTATTACGCTAAATATTACAAAAAACAACCTCCTATAAATACTCTTGGTGGACGATGGCCTCGGAATAAAATGCTGCAGTAATTCTCAGAAACCTTAAAACGGACATCATCTTGAAATTATTTATAATTAATAACTTGGAAGTCCGATGCTTGCTTTTAATAATATAATTTGATACATGCCCTCCCCAACAATGATGGACCAGAACTCAACCCTCCCGTTAACTCTTTCACTATCCATCACACCCGCCTACCCCACCTGCTGCTCAATTGCTTTCAATTTCCCCCCCATCCCCAGCCCATTTTCTGTTCATCACCAACCAATGTCCACCCCACCGCCCATTCCCCCCTCACAAAACTTTGGGCTCCAGTCTTTCTGACAGACCCTTGTAACATAAAACACCTCCCTGTACTCCTCAGTTCTAACTTTGCAAACACCAGTCCCTGATTCTCTCAGCACCACTTTACCAGGACCCGGCCTTGGTCCAATATAGTTTGTTTTGGACACTGAATTTTGTTGTGTCGCAGCCTCAATTAAACAGTGGCTGGCAGCAGATTAAAGCCCTTTGAATAGGAGGCTCCGCAGTAGTATGGGATCGAAATTTGGCCAAGTGACAGGAAACAGTTGGTATTTTCTCAGCCTAGATGGAAGCACACAGTAATGCTCCCAAGAGCCAGTGCTAATTAAATACTTTCAAGGTTTGGTCACTGTTGCAACATAAGAAATACAACAGTTAACTTAGACTTCGCAAAGACTGAGAGATAGAATTATGATAATAACTGTGTCATCTGTTTTTAAGAGTGGGTTAATTGATAAATATTGGTCAGAATACTAGAGTAACTGCATTTCCTGCAATATAGGTCCATGAGGTTTGGACTTTAGATCTTAGACCTTAGAGAAACAGGTGCCCTTTAGCCTGCCGAGTCAGCGCCAAGCAGCAATCACCCCGCACACTAGCACTATCCTACACACAGGGGACAATTTACAATTTTACCAAAGCCAATTAACTTACAAACCTGTACACCTTTGCAGTGTGCGACTGTACAGCTTCACCCAGAGAAAACCCACGCAGTCACAGGGAGAACGCCTAAAGTCCGTACAGACAGCACCCTGCAGTCAGGATCAAACACGGATCTCTGGCGCTGTAAGGCAGCAACTCTGCTGCTGCACCACTGTATGGAGAGGACCAGGTTCCACTGAAATTTCCCCAGAAATTCTGTATTTCCAATCACAATATTTGTTTCTGTGGTGGTTTTGTGTTGTTTCTCTCAGCATTTTAAGATTGGTGCTGTGACTATCAGGCTTCAGGCCCATTTCTTACGAACCTCTGATGGACATGGTGGTCCAAACCCTGCATCACACAGGCAGAGTAGGTACCATACCTGGAAGCGCCAAGGAGGCCTCCATTGTGCCCAAAAACCTAGTCACCAGGGTGGTCTCCAAGTACAGAGGAAGCATCAGCGAATCCCACACCCCCAGCATTCTCTTGGCCATTGTACAATCGATAGAAAATAAGACTGAGGGCTTAAGGGCAAGACTGCTTTAGCCAAGGGACAGGAGCAAATGCGGTGCTCCCTGTTTCACAGGCATGACTTTCTCCCATCTATGCGCAAAGGCTTCTAAATCCATTCATATGGACCAGACGGCATTATCGGATAAAGAGAGCGGTGATGGCATCTGACGCATGGTAAACTCCTCATGGTGCCTGGATGTGGTCCAACTCCTGCTCTTGAAGGACTGTACACTGTGATCAACAGACACCAGACAACATACTCTGGTGTCTTCTCCATCTGTGCTGGGGTCTTTAGAAAAACTATCTTGACGAAGACATCTCAAAACTGAACATGTCTGCTGCAGCAGCAGTGGATCAAACACTCTCAGCCAGCACCACTTCATCATCAGGATTGGCCCATTGCTCCATCCCTCTCCCGCTCATTGGAAAATTGGACCACCTGGCTGTGCTTCTCCTTTGTGCATACAAGCAGCGACTGAGCTCTGGTGAAGAGGATTGTATATAGCTGGTCAAGGGTGGCAGAGGAGTGACATAGCAAGTGCTTGGACTGAGCGATGTTTGAGGACTTGGCAACCGACCTGAACGAATATGCCACAATTTTTATCGACTTCACAAGGAAATATGTGGAGGAATGTGTTCCTACCAATACATTCCTACCAAGTGTTCCATAACCACAAGTCTGCTGGATGAGAAGATCAGCAATCTGCTGAAAACAAGACCTGGGAAGTTCAAGTCAGGCAATCAGAGTCAAACAGGATGTCCAGGTGTAACCTCCAGAAGACCATTGCAAATGCAAAGTATCCCTTGAGAACTAAATGGAGGCTCAGAAAGAAGCTCAGCAACTGTGACAGAGCTCACGTCACTGCTTCCGACCGTGAATATGAGTAGCTCATGTGACGGAATGACAGCAGCCAGATGAGCTCAGTGCTTTCTAGCTTCGAGAAGAAGAACAACAATGTACCTTCACAAACCTCCATGACCCTCTGACCACGGTATCCGAGACCAACGTCTGAAGGTCTGTCACCAGGGTGAGCCTTTTGGCCCCAATGACGCACCTAGTTGTTTTTCAAAGCCTGCTCAGACCAACTGTCTGGACCGTTAACCTCTCACTACTATGTCCGATGTTCCCACATGCTTAAAGAGGACGTCCATAATACTGGTGCCCGTGAAGAGCCAAGTGAGATACTTCAACTACTGACTGTTGGCACTGACACCCATTGCAATGAAGCGCTTCAAGAGATTGGTTATCATGCAAATCAATGCCTGCCTCAGTAATGACCTGGACCCACTTTAATTCATCTGCCGATCTACAATAGATCTCGTTGGATCTCCATTCTGAAGAAGGGTCTTGTCCCGAAACATCTCCCATTCCTCTCTCTCCAGAGATGCTGCCTGTCCCGCAGAGTTACTCCAGCATTTTGTGTCTATCTTCCATTCTGCATTAGTCCACTTGGGCAAAAGGTGAATTTGACGTAACAGCAAAACAAAAAAGAAAATCGCAGCACATAAGGGTAAGGGTATGGAAGACAGGAGTTGGGGAATGTAATACTACAGCTGTACAAGATGCTGGTGAAAGCACATTTGGAGTATTATGTGGAGTTTCTGGTAACCTTGCTATACGAAGGATGGAGTTAAGTTGGAAAAGGTGCCGAAAAGGATGTAGACTACAACCAAATCCAGATCATAGCTTACTTTAAAAAAAAAATTACCCTGTAAGTGAATTGAAATTTTTAACGATAAATCACATTAGTGATGGCCACAAATGACATGATATGTTGCAGGTGACAGGGACGTGTTCTGTTTATTCTTGAACCCTACTCTGCTTCAAGGTCATTATCAAGAGTGAAAGGGAAGTAGCAGTGGCAGAAGATTTTATTTACTACAGCTCTACAAATCAGAAACATAACCAAGAACTTTAACTAGTGCATCCCATGGGCTCTTGGGAGAAATGTACCCTCAATCAGCAGTGCCAAACTCACAATGTAGCAGCAGTCCTTTCCATCCCTTCTGAAACTATGCTCCATTAACTTCAGGGGAACTAGCCTTTGGAAAATCCAGAATACAATGCACTGATGCTGCTTGGACGTAATCTTTACTTTAGAGATACAGTGTGGAAACAGGCCCTTTGGCACACCGAGTCCACGCTGACCAGCGATCACCCCCGTACACTAGCACTATCCAACACACTAGGGACAATACACACTTTTTTACCAAAGCCAATTATCCTACGCAGTCACAGGGAGAACGAACATACTCCGCACTGACAGCCCCCGTAGTCAGGGTCGAATCCGTGTCTCTGTCAGGTGCTGTAAGGCAGCAACTCGACCGCTGCGCCACTGTGACATCCCTGCTTTGCTTTATCACCAATGACCAAAGATATCAGCTACATTTCCCCGTATTGTGCTCACCTGACATTTCAGAAGACTTATTCAGCACGCTGGGTCTAATTCATATTCCATTGATGGTGAGAGTTGGGGCTGAGGGACTGAAATAAACCAGGAAAGAACCAGGCACTCATTTACCTCCATTCTCCATCAGGAAATAACTAACCTGTTCACACAAAGTGTGACCAGTTGTCTGAAGAAGAGTCTCGACCCGAAACGTCACCCATTCCTTCTTTCCGGAGGTTGCTGCCTGTCCCGCTGAGTTACTCCACAGCTTTTGTCGGTCTGTCTTTGGTTAGTAGGCAAATGTGGCAGCTAGTTTTGTTTAGTTTGGTTTATTGTCACGTGTACCGAGGTAGAGGGAAAAGCTTTCGTTTTTCGTGCAATCCAGAAGCAAATCTCAGCACGGCATGATCCCAGAAATAACGAATGAGGGTGTAGTCGGCTAATCTGTTTTGATTGAGGACTGAATGCTGACCAGGCCCCCGAGAGAGTACCTCCCCGAAAGTCTTTTCTCTTCACCTTGACACAGAGATACACTGTGACATATCGTCTTACTCAAAGGACTGCACATTAGTGCAGGACTGTATACCCTCGGTACAACACTAAATTGTCGGCCTGGGTCTGTTTTTTTGGCGATAATATGTGGCAGCACCTCTAAAAAAATGAACGGTCATTATTCCATGTTACAGCCATGCTTATTAGTATATCAGCACCTTCTTGTCCACAAATAAAGCACCAGCCTAGATTATGCAGTTGAGTTTGAATTTAACCCGAAGGTTTTCAGTTTCTAATGGAAACAAACTGAGAAAGTGAAGCAGTGTACAAAACGTCCCCACTTTTACATCTTGCCTCTGTACTGTATGGGGCCTGCCCTACGATACAGAATCAGGGCTGTGAATTTCCATCCCTGCCTCTCCAGACTTGACCACCACTGAAGTTTCCAGTATCAATGGGCAAGGGGCTCATTTAGATGAAATGAAAGGTAGAGGGAGATGGAGAGTCTTCCTGCCGACTCATGCAAGCAGGGACTTTGTTGCCCTCTGCTCTGGAAACTGGAAGTAGATCAATAGTTAGTTTGTGCAGATACTTACTTGCAAGCGGTACCACCACTGCACCCCTCCAACAACTCCCTCCCCTTCCATTTATAACCCCCATTGACCTTTGATATGAGGGCCAGTCACATAATTTTGTTTCTTGAGTTTAAGGGTTCCTGTCAAATCCGTGGACCATGCCCAAAGAATCTCCATTGAGTTATTCAGCATGGAAGCAGGCCCTTTGGCCCAACATGTCCAAGATGCCCTATCTGCACTAGTCCCATTTGCCCAATATCCCTCTGAACCTTTCCTTTCCATATACCTGTCCGAGTTTATTTTACATGCTGATATAGTATCTCTCTCAACTACCTCCTCTGGCAGTGCCTTCCATGTACCCACCACCCTCTGAGTGAAAAAGTTGTCCCTCAGGATTGTATTAAACCTTGTCACTCTCACTTTGAACATTGTCCTCTTCTTCACCCTACCCTGGGTAAAAGACTCTTGCGCTCTTGGTAATGTTGATCCCTGCCATTTTATCGATGGCACATTGTTACGCTTAGATCCAAATTCAGAACAAGGATTGCAAAAACTTGGCTCAAAGGAGGGGCGAGGGAAGAATCCACGATTGAATGGCGGAGTAGACTTGATGGGCCAATTGGCCGAATCCTGCTCTTATAACTTGTGAACTAAGATGGAGGGCGGTGAGGAACCTTTACCTCCAATCCCATCTCAGACTATTTCCTGTGTAAGAGGTTGAGGGTTTCACATCGGTTCCGTCTCTTTCAAAGCAACCCAAAATCCCGTGAAGGTATGTCAGAGGTTATGGGGAGAAGGCAGGAGAATGGGGTTAGGAGGGAGAGGTAGATCAGCCATGATTGAATGGTGGAGTAGACCTGATGGGCCGAATAGGGCCTGGTTCTACTCCTATCCTTTAAGATCTTATCATTTAACTGCTTCTCTTCATTTTTCTTTGGGGTTTTGCTCCACAAGTTAACCTGCAAAAGGGACGTGAGGTTATGTTTGTGTCTGAGCCTCCATAGAACTCCCTCAGCCACAGTAAATCGGAGCAACCACTACACTGTGCCACCACAGTCGGGTTGCTTCTAACTTTCAAATTGAAGTAAAGGTACAGGCAGACGTGGGTCCCTCTAACAACTCAACCGGGAAGCATAATTCATGCTGGTATTATTAACACAGGCTGTAGCCATGGCCCATGAACTGTGGGGCACCAGCTACACAAATAAACCATTGCTGCAGAACTGCATACCTTAGTAGCAGTAAGTATAAACAAAGGAAACAACAGCCTTGGGGCTCCAGATAGAGGTGCAGTGAGGGGTTTCAAGGGAGTGATTCCTTTGTATGCGCAGAAAGTGACTTGTGCCAGTGGTGATATGGGTCATTCTGCTTAGAAAGGAACACCTAGAAATTCTTATTGGTAGGCATTACAGTAAAAGGACACCAGTAAGTGATGTGGTCCTGTTGATTGATTAAGACCCAAACTCAAATGTCATCTGAGTCACAGCAGTTATCAATTTGGCAATCAAGTAAAAAAAAAATTAAATGTGAAGACATTTAGTACTATTGATCTTTATCGGGATTGTACATGTGCTCATTCTTCAAAAAGAGATGCCATTAATAATTGGTGTTAATAGTGATTAAAGATATATATACATTGAGATATTTTAGCTAGTTTGATTGCATTTATTGGTGAAGCGTGTTACTTGTTCAAGGAGTGATTGATGCATTTCAGCTTTAAGATCAGCATAGTTAACACAGTGGCACCACTGGTAGAGCTGCTTGCTGCCTCATACGATCCTCACCTCCGGTGCTGGCCAATGTGGGGTTCGAATGTTCTCCCAGGGATAGTATGGGTTTGTCCCAGATGCTTCAGTTTCCTCTCACATCCCAAAGGCTAATTGGCTGCTGTAAATTGCCCCGAGTGTGTAGGTGAGTGGAAGCATCTTGGGGAAGTGGATGTGAATATGGAACAAAATCAGTGGGGAATAGGATTGCATTAGTGGGCTGAAATGGCCACTTTTTATTTTGTAATCAAATGTGAAGAATATGAAATGTGGAATACCTATAGGGTATACATAACATTTATTCCCATGGTGTACCACCAGACTCAGGAATAGTTTCTTTCCCTCTGATATCAAGCTTCTTAATGGTCCTTCCTTCAGCCAGGGTACTGTTTGATTCACCTCTACCCTACTGTGTACATTGGACTTTGTCGTGGGAATTGATGTACGACGATGCTGAGAACTATAGTCTACACTCTGCATCTTCCGCTTTGCTCTATGCATTGTGGTGGAGTTTGTCTTGATTGTATTTATGTACAGTGTTATCTGATCTGATTGGATAGCTTGCAAAACAAAAATTTTTCCTGTACCTCGGTACATGTGACAATAATAAACACAAAACCAAAATCATCTTTTTCTTGTCCTCTGAAACATGGAATTAATATCTGGATACAACTTTCTCGGCTTGGGATATCAATAAATTATAAAAGGTACGTGGAGGTTTAGATTATCGGTATTTTGTACCGATAATCACCTCCACGTACCTTTTATAATTTGTCCGTTTCGTACCTCGGGTACTTGGGGGGGGTCCTGTGGCGGTCCCTGGGGGGTAGGCCACTCCTTGGATCATCCCCCTCGACGATTGACGGACAGGGGCGTAGGTCTGCCACGGGGTTTACCGGTCGACTCCCGAGGGGTAGAGATAAGAGTGTCGGAGTGTTCTTGAACTGTTGGAATTAAAAAGCTTCTTTTGAATCCGCCTGGCGTCCGGTCTTTTCCTGACCTTGACCAGGCCACTACACACGTGTGTAAAGGCCGAGTTGGTAACAAAAGGTGATCTAACAAAGACCGGCGTTGGAGGAACAACACCTCATATTTTGCTTGGCCAGCGGTATGAACATTCTCTAACTTCAAGTGACCCTTGATTTCCCCCTCTCTCTCCATCTCTCCCCCTTCCCAGTTCTCTGATCAGTCTGACTGTCTCCGACTACATTTTATCTCTGTTTGCTGTTACCTTCTCCCAGCTAACAATGATCTATCCAACATTTAATTTCCATCCACTTTGTCCCATTTTCACACCTTACACTTCCTTATCTATGCGTCTCCCTCTCCCCTGACATCAGTCTGAAGAAGGGTCTCGACCCAAAACATCACCCATTCCTTCTCTCCAGAGATGCTGCCTGTCCCGCTGAGTTACTCCAGCATTTTGTGTCCATCTTTGGTTTACACCAGCATCGGCAGTTCCTTCCTACATAAGACCTGCTTGATTGACCTGGTTGAAGATATGAGTGAGTTGAATAGGAGATCATGGGTGCATTAATTTTGAAACTGGGGCCAGAGTGTTCCGAAACTGTTGGGTTTCCGTGACCCAGTACACAAGATGGTGCCAGTGTTTTTGACTGTACAGGAGGATTCCCATTCACTGATGAGAGCTGGACATTGTAGTATAACTTGAGAAGGTACCGCCTGCTGTTCTGCCTGAGGTCAGCTGTTGCCTCCTAACTGAGTCTGTTGTCCGCCAGAATGTGTGTGTGGGTGGGAAGACAACTTTGTTATTGCTTGGATTTTATGACTTATCCCTCCTTTCACACCTCCCCCCCACCCCACACCTCCCATTCTCAGCAGCGTCGACCTTAGCCATCCAGAAGCAGGGTGATTGCTTCCCACATCTGCCCCGGACTTTCTCAGTGAGAGAGATTTGCAAGCCGTTGATTGATACACCGGTTGTATCCGTCAGATTTGTGTTGAAGGCATTTTGCTTTTCATGTAAGCTTTTATTTTCAGGTGTGTGCCTTCTGAAAGGATTCTTCACCCCAGCAAATTAAACGCTACCAATGTGGACTGATTAACTCTCCACTGCATTTGTTTTAAGTGAACCATTTTTTTGCCGATCGGGAAGGGTTTAGAAAGAAGGCCTAGTCTGACTCCGGGAAGGTGTGAGTTTACCTGACACAGAGATGGGGTGGGGGCTATGTGGAGCTTTCCTACATAATGCACAACCCTGGCTGCTCGAAGACTGTGAGGTGTATTATATTTCCTTGGTTATTGGTGTAGATTCTAAATAAAGATAATGGGAGAGAAAAATCAACAGTAACGTTTTATTTTAGGCAACATTTCACTTGCCTTGGTGCGGGGGACCGAACTGAGTTCAACAAATTCATTTTTTTCCATGAATGAAGTCAGCAATGTGGAAAGATTTTGCCTTTCAGGGCTGGATGAATGTATATCTCAGCCACACATTAAGCCGCATTAACAGGCAGTGGAGTGCTTAATGTGGCCATTTTTCACAGGAGCCAACAGAGGAGATGATTAGCATAATTAGTACAGGCAAGCCTATACATATGGAAATGCCAACTGCATAAATGCCAGCACCAGTGGAAATTTATGTCAAGGCTGACAGGAATCTCAGGGCTCAATAGTTTCCAGCTGTACCTCTTTGGGTCACACTGTCCTCAACCCAGCTAGGGTCTTTGCTTTCCGAATCTAAGTGTGAACCGGCTAAAGGCAGGCCGCTATCGTTGCTCTGGCTCGTAAAACAGCCAGGATCGCAGCACTTGCCCGCACCCTTAATCACTCAACTTTGTCCCCCTTCCTAATTTTACAAAGATCTTAATTATTTTCAATATGATCAATACCTCTCCCCCTCCCCCACATTCCCCAGCCCCGGCCTTCTCTTCTCCACCCACTTTCTTTGGTTTATTTTTTTTTTATGTGGGGGCTTTGGTCTCTTGCTTTTGTTGTAGAGAATTCTTTTTCTCCCCCTGTTTGTTACAGAACATCTCTGACGGACATTCATGGTGGTGACAAAGCCTTGCATTCATTCACTGGAGGCTTGATGAGCCCAGCCTATTGGGCCTGGGGTGGAGCACACATCTGCTACTCGATTCAGGCAATGGAAAGATTTATTTTCAACAAACAAGGCTTCTCCTCTCTCTCTCTTCTCTCTCTCTCTCTCTCTCTCTCTTTCTTTTCTCTCTCTCTCTCTCCTCTTCTCTCTCTCTCTCTCTCTCTCTTCTCTTTATATCTCTAACTCTCCCCCTCTCTCTCTCTATTCTCTCTGTCTCTCTCTCTCTTTCTGTCTTACCTCTCGCTTTCTCTCTCTCTCTCTCTCTTTCTCTCTCTCTCTCTCTCTCTCTCTCTCTCTCTCTCTCTCTCTCTCTCTCTCTCTCTCTCTCTCTCTCTCTCTCTCTCTCTCTCTCTCTCTCTCTCTCTCTCTCTCTCTCTCTCTCTCTCTCTCGCTCTCTCTCTCTCTCTCTCTCTCTCTCTCTCTCTCTCTCGCTCTCTCCTCTCTCTCCTCTCTCCTCTCTCTCCCTCTCTCTCTCTCTCTCTCTCTCCTCTCTCTCTCTCGCTCGCTCTCTCTCTCTCTCCTCTCTCTCTCTCTCTCTCTATCCCTTCTCTCTCTCCCCTCTCTCTCCCCCTCCTCTCTCCCCTCTCTCTCCTCTCTCTCCCTCCTCTCTCTCTCTCCCCTCTCTCTCTCCCCTCTCTTTCTCTCTCTCCCCTCCCCTCTCTCTCCCACTCTCCCCTCCTCTCCTCTCTCTCTCTCTCTCCCCTCTCTCTCTCTCTCCCTCTCCCCACCTCTCTCTATCTCTCCCTCCCCCTCTCTCTCTCTCCTCTTCTCTCTCTCTCTCTCTCTCTTCTCTCTTCTCTCTCTCTCTTATCCTCCCTCCCGCCATTCTGCTCCCCCCCCCCCCCCCCCGACTCATGCTACCATAACATTAGACCCCCTAACAAACGTAGAAGGTGGTGCTGGGAAAAGTCCTGACAACAATGATGTAAAACAAAGAAAACATTTGGGCCAATACATGTTGTGACAGCCCTTGGCTGGAGAGCACTTATGAGCCTCTGGGGCTTGTGTCTCCCTCTCCCCTCCCCCTTCCCTCTTATAATAGAAGGCAGGAGTAGCTTGGACAGGTATAAAAAAAAGTCTCTTTCAACTAGTCCACAGTGAGACTTCCTCCAAAGCAGCATGGGTCTTTTCAGTGGAGCCCTAATCCAGCTAATCCTACCCACAACACTTTGAAGGTGGCCTTTGCCACGTACGCCGTGCCATTGGAAGAAAGGCCCGAGTGCAGGGCATGTCATTTTTTTTCTCTTTTTTCTGGATGCTGCTGTATGACAGGGACACGCTTGTTTTTAATCACCAATTAAAATAGATGTGTAACTTTAAAACGAAAGCTCATCTATGAGTTGGCATTTGCCTGAGCACTGTGGCATTTGTGTAATTTTTCCTAACAAATTCATGATTTCTGTAACCCAGTAAAAGAGAGGTGCATATAATGTGCTCATAGTTATATCTCCAAAAGGGGCAAGCTGTTACTCAATCCAGTACTCTAGTACAATGTAGCAAATGGGGCTTTATTGCCCACTGATAACTTTAGTGGGAATTAGCTCCAGATTATTCCTCAACAAATTTGCGCTGCTTTTGATAATTCATCCTTTAAGATAGGACATTGGTCTGCATGTTCCTCGGGGAATCTGTTCGATCCTGGGTTGTCCACTATGTTTAAGGGCGGCACAGTGGCGCAGCGGTAGAGTTGCTGCTCGCAGCGTCGGAGACCCGGGTACGAACCCGACCACGAGTGCTGTTTGTACAGAGTTTGTACGTTCTCCTCGTGACCGCATGAGTTTTCTCCGAGATCTTCAGTCTCTCCCCACTCCACTCTAAAGAAGTACACAGGTTTGATAGGTCAATTCGCTTGGAAAATGTAAAAATTGTCGCTGGTGTGTGCGTAGGATGGTGTTAATATGAAGGGATCGCTGGTCGGCGCAGCCTCGATGGGCCGAAGGGCCTGTTTCCGTGCTGTATCTCTAAACTAAACTAAGCAGAAAATGAAACTGCGGTGGACATTCCCATTGCCAGCACCCCACTGCAGAAAGAGCTTTGGCAGCTGTCAGTTCAACACCCCATTTCCCTCCTTTTTCACTCAGGACTCATGCTGACCCATAAACAGGTGTTTGAGATGGTAGCTCTTAGAGCTGTGTCCCCTTTAAGTCAAAATTAAAGAAAGTGACGATGATAAGAATGAAGCTGAGAATATAAGGTTTATTCTTAAGGGCCGTGTGTGCTTTTTGTCAAGTTACCTCCAGCCCCTTGCAGAGTAGTTACAGCTTTTTGCCCCACAGGCCCAAATCATTGTTTTTGTTTCACATGAGCTTGTGAGTGAGCGCGTTTTTAATTTATGTCAAATGCGCGGTTCAGAAGTGGGCCATTCGGCCCTTCTTGACCGTGCTGATGTTTATGTTCCTTACCCCATTGCCTTCCACCTTAATTCATTACAACGCATCAGATTATGTTACTTACCTGAGAGAATGGCAATTTATAAGAAATCCACAATGAATATGAATTGAGGGCCATGAAATGTAACATTGGACCGATTCTGGGAGGAATTCCATTGACTGACAGATCTGGTACTATTTCAGTACTATATCCACCACGGAACGAGAATGGAATCGTACAATACTGCTACGATGTATTCAAGAGAGAGTTAGATATAGCTCTTAGGGCTAACAGAATCAAGGGATATGGGGAGAAAGCAGGAAAACGTTACTGATTTTGGACCATCAGCCATGATCATATTGAATGGAGGTGCTGGCTCAAAGGGCCGAATGGCCTACTCCTGCACCAATTTTCTATGTTTCTATGGAACAAATTTCAGAGATCGAGTACAATGCAAAGATGGAGCATAAAGCTGGTACACACTCAATGGCCTGCTTGCAGCAATTTATGAAAATAGGAACTCAGACATGGCATTAAACCTATTTCAGGGTTTATGACGCATTCTTTGGTATACTCCCCCACATTTGACATTTTAATTGTAGGAATCGCTGATCATAGTCAATGGTGAGATCACTGAGTGTGAATGGCTTCATGCTTCGATGATCCACTGGGACTACTTTGCCTTTGGAAGATCATGTGAAAGGACAGATTTCATAAATTCCACTCATTAAACATCTTTCCCAATTTTCATTTCATTGGAACATTCCAAAAAAATTGTCTTCTTGGGACTGTGTCAACTTGAATCATCCAGTTAGCCCCATACACAACCAAGATTGTGTGCGCTCACCTTATCCATGACCCTTTGGATTTTATACACTTCTATACGTTTATGCCTCAATCTCTTACACTCCACGAGTAAGGTTGTAGCCTACCCAACCTCTTCCTGGCATTGTTCTTGTGAATCTTCTTTGCACTCACCAGTTTAACAAAGTGTTTCCCAAAGCAAGGTTACAAATGCTGTACGCAATAAGTGTAGCTTCACCAACATCTTGTACAACAGCAGTTTAATGTCCAAGCTCCTGCACTCAATGCCCTGGCTTATGAAGGCCAAAGTGCCAGAATGCTTCAACACCTATCACCTAACGCCACTGACGCTGTTTGACATCCCAAAATGCAACATATTGCATTTATCTGAATTGAACAACTTTTGCCATTCCTCGGCCTAATTATATTTGATAACTTTCTTCATTGTCTACAACACTTCCCAAATCATTTATATAAATGACAAATAACAATTGGCCCATCACAAATGCCCATGGCACTAGTCACAAAATTGCTGCTCATAAAACAACTTTTGAACAACACCCTCAGCTTTGTAACATCAAGCCTTTTATCTGTACAGGTGGCTAGTCATCCCTGGATTCCTGGTTTTGTGCAAGAGCTGGCTCTTCTGTTTCAAGTGGGATTTAATAATCAAATTTGAAAGGAGGCAGTAAATGTATTACACTGTTATATTTGGATTAGAATTGGTTGGAACCATTTATGCTTGATATAGAATATCACGGTAACACTGTCACGTTTTGTGAACCATTAGACTTTCCCTCAAAGCCTTGGGATAAAAAATCATGTTGACAATTCCACCCATGCCCAAATTCCTGATTATCCTTCCTCTTAGTAAGGATGCACTGGGGAAAAGAAGGAAAGCAGACAGCTTAATATTTCCCTGAAGACAAGTTGCCCTTCCCTCATAAAGCATTGCTGCATAGTTCCAAACATTCCAAGACCCCTGGAAGCAAGCTGTTTTCTGCATCTTGTACTTGAGGAGTAATGCATGGTTACTTGGAGGAAGGAGCGGCGGACCTCAGTGAAGGGGTAAAAGTGAGCTTTACCTAGCATTTCAAAGATCATCTTAATGTGTATAATAAAATTCTGCTGTGTGCTTTTCCATGTAACACCTCACAAAAATATGAGAGACACGTCTCTCAATGTGCTTAAAATGTTACAAGGTTTTTCCTGATCCTCATTCAGTTACTACGCTGGAAGCTTTCTGCAGGGGTGAAGCTGTTGACAGGCCTAATTGGTCTTCAGTAAAGAATGGAATACATTTTGGTTAACATCAGCATCTGTGTTAAATGTACAAGAAGATTGATTCTTCATGACTGGTGCTTTGATATTAATATTGCACACGTCAGTGGGATTTGTAGGTACATTCCTCTTGGGGTATATTGTTTAGTAGTGTACTGATGAGTGAAAGGAATCTCCATGAAAGTGCAAGATATCCTGCCCTGCATTTACCACACCGATTAACTTCAAATAAATCATCACCACATCCAGGTTTTAAAATCTCAAAATGCAAGCTATTTACTCATGGCAAGTGGAGTTTCTTCATTAATAGTTTCTTCAAGAAACAAAATCCTGATCCAGGCCATCAGAATCGTAATTTTGTGCACCAAGAGCAGTCTCCCCACATTTAGACTTCACCACAACAACATATTAGAAGTCTAATCAGTGTTGTATAAAGTAACACTTTTGTTAAATGTTTTTTTGTTGCTTTTATTTAAATTGAATTGCTGAATGAAAGCTTCAGCTGAGCTAAGATGCAAGGATCTGCCAGTTGGCTATTTTGACCTAGCGTTTATAGAATTCCTGAATCAACCACAACATTTCTTGGCAACGTGAGTATTAGGATTCAGCAGGTGTAGTTTCTTTTCTCTGTTCGCTGCGAAGGCAAGAAAATAGTAAAAAAGAGTATGAGTGCGTGAGCAAAAAAAAATCACAGGTACCAATGTCACCGGGCGGAATGTAAGTTCGGAGATGAATTTCAGGTCACTTATTGAGGAGTGTGCAACGATCAGTTGCTGCAATGATCCCTCACCATGCGGATGTTGAGTATCTAAATATTCATTTCTCAGTTTTCAAATCTCTTTGTGAGATTTCACCTTGTGTTTGAACTTGTTGATGAGAAACAAAAGCAGGGCCGGCACGATGACACAGCGGTAGAGTTGCTGCCTTACAGCGCCAGAGACCCACATGCCATCCTGGCCACAGGTGCTGTCTGTACGGAGTTTGTACGTCCTCCCCATGACTGCGTGAGTTTTCCCCGGGTGTTCCGGTTTCCTCTCACACTCCAAAGATGTACAGGTTTGCATGTTAAATGGCTTCGGTAAAGTTTGTAAATTGTCCCTAATATGTAGGATAGTGCTAGTGTGTGTGGGGAATGCTGGTCTGCTAGGACTCGGTGGGCCTGTTTCCACGCTGTATCTCTAAAGTAAATGAAACAAAACAGATGTACTTCATTTGGCCACACAAGGCTATTGCACCATTCAACAGATCATGGCTGATCTTATTTTGGCTTTGAAGTCATTCTGGTGGTACAGCATGGACTCATTGCCTGGTACGAAGAAATGCAAACACGAAGAAACACTTAAACATCACTTACTGATTACATTGGAACAGAGGAGAACACGTCACATGAGAGATGTTTAAAATTATGAAAGAATAGAGGCAGCACTAAAGAAAAGAGACAATGGAAGAAGTTTGTTCTTGGTCACAAGATGTATATGCATTGTATAAAGACAGCAGAGTGTTATATCCTACTTCAATTCAACTCACTTTAATTTTAAAAGCAGAATGTTATGTAAACCTAGAACTACATTGTGTGACTGGTGCTACCAGCCAGGGTGTTTGTAGACCCTGCCGCCAGTGATTGAAAGCTTTTAACCTGAAAGATAAAGCAATGTAGGATTAAGTGGTGGAGGTTGAGAACTGGCAGCTGGACAAACCTTTTTTAGAAGGAGGGTTGTGATACCTCAGAATAAACTACCAGAGCTCATGACTTGCACCCACTGTGCCTGTACGTCAGAGAAAGATAGATGTGTGGAAGGAAAGCAACGTAAAGACATTACCTTGAATAGAATAGGCTAAGCAAACCGAAGTCTTGGGCCAAACTCTCTGTATATGTGCTATCATTGTCACCAATAAAGATTAATCCTTGATAATTAAGTTTCAGTGTACACAAAATTGTCTTACAAGAGCTGTTAGACATAATTGCAGTGCATTGATGTAGACACACTGGATGATCATTGCATGGGTCTATAACCATTATGTTAAAGCCCACATAACAGAAGCATTTATCAGGTAGGACCGTAGAAGCTATGACATCCAACAGTTGGAGACCTGTATGCCCCTTAGCTAGGATACACTATGGATAATTTCCAATTTGTACCGAAACCAATTAACCTACAAACCTGTACATCTTTGGAGTGTTGGAGGAAACCGGAGCACCCAGAGAAAACCCACGTGGTCATGAGAAGAATGTACAACCTCTGTACAGGCAGCACCCATAGTCAGGATTGAACCCGGGTCTGTAAGGCAGCAAATCTTCCACTGCACCACCATGCTGGCCCTCTGTTTCAGGATCAATTAGTGAATAAAAGTAAGGAACCGTATGCACATTTTTCTGACATGCAGAATTACATTTCAAAACTTGTTGAATGTAATGTACTTGTACAAAGTAAAACTCAGAGCAGTTTAGCTAGAAAACTGTTCTGGGTTTGATGATGAATTAGGACTTGCACAGTCATTGACGTATTTTAAGTGCAGTTTTGTTTTCTTCTGGTATGTTGGGTTTTCTTCTTGGCCTTTCCCTGTGCTGGACTTTTCTAGTTCTATGTTCTAATTGCAAAAGGAACTAGGATTCTAAAACAGAATATTTGTCCTACATTTCCACTGGAGATGCAACAAGAGATGGATCCCCCCCAAGAAATCTTTTAAAAAAAAAGCTAAAGCAACATGAGATCAATCCCCAAATTTGATTCATTTAATCCCGGGAACTATTATGGACAGTAACTCTGTGAATGGACTGGAGAGATTGAATTCTTACCTGTTTTTGGACCACAAGGGCATGGAGAAAGTTTCCTTCTTGATAAAGGACCCTGGAAATAGGAGCCTGGTCCTTCATTTCATTCTGCTATTGAATCAGGTCATGGCTGATCGCCATATCAATTCTGTTTCTTTTCAGGACCTTGTTACTGTTCCTGCAAAGAGATGATTGATTTTGGCATCGTGGGTCCATCCAGTGTTAACCCTAAGCGTTTGTCTGTCTGAAAAGGACCAGGTTTTGAGTTTGAGTCCCATTGTGTGGATCCAATATAAACAAACTACGTACAAATTCATAAAACTAATGTGGCTAGTAAAATGATCACTTGTTATTCGGCCGTCCAGTAGCTCAGCAGGTTTTCTTGTGCACTGATTGATAGGGTGCCAGGTAACATCTGTCAACCTTCTGACTGCAGGGAGGGTGCAGAGCAGAGGCTAAGTGCTTATCCGCAGGAAGGAATGGAAATATTGGCAGGACTAGCCTCCCAGGTCTTCTGCTGTGTACAGTGTGACAGCTGTTCAAAGAACCCAAATGGTAGTGAAGCTATTTAATCAACATTCGTATGTTCAATGGCGAATAAAACAAAGGTTCAGTGAAAAAACAATTAAAATTGTGGTTTCAAAAATTGTTATTTGGGGCGGCACATGTGTCTCAGTGGTAGAGTTGCTGCCTTACAGCACCAGAGACCCGGGTTCGATTCGGACTACCGGTGCTGCCTGTACGGAGATTGTGCGTTCTCCCTGTGACCACGTGGGCTTTCTTGGTTTGCTCCCGCACTCTACAGATTTGTAGGTTAATTAGCTAGTGTGTGTGGGGTAGTGTAGGTGTGTGGGGATTGCTGATCGGCATGGACTCAGAGGGCCAAAGGGCCTGTTTATCTCTAAACTAAACATGAAAGTATTATGATAATCAGTGGTACTGGAGTGAAGTGGAGGTAGATCACAAATCCAACCCAAAAAAAGACCTTGGTGGTGAAGAGGGGGCAACAACAATGTCCCAACCAGCTGGATGAAGAGCTTATTAAAACAAATCTAATAATTCACTTTTGATTTTCCCATTACAAAACATCTTTCTATAGCCTATTTGTCTGCAGATAAAGTGAAGATACTACCTTGTGTATTTGTGTTGGCTTGTTGCTACTGAGGCTCTAGTGCAGCTGTGGCAGCTTTGCTGAGTCCCAAAGAAACCACTCAATGAGAACCTTTGGGACTGTGCTTCCAACATCGACCCCATTGACTTAAAAATAGGCAAAGCAGAAATGGCAAATCAAATCCAAATCTGCTTAAAGTGGTTGACTGGAATGTTTAGTTTTTGTAGTTTAGTTTAGAGGTACAGCGCGGAAACAGGCCCTTCGGCCCAACGATCCGTGCTGACCAGCGATCCCCGCACATTAACACTGTCCTACACCCTTTAGGGACAATTTACAGTTTCACCAAGCCGATTAACCTACAAACCCCGTAGGTCTTTGGAATGTGGGGGGGAAACCGGAGGACCTGGAGAAAACCCACGCAGGTCACGGGGAGAACATGCTTATGCAGTTTAATATAAAGTATTTCAGTAAACAAAGGAATGAGCGAAACCAACAAAATATACAGTAATTGTTCAACAAAGATGATGAATTGGAAGACTGTATTTGTGCTGAGCCGAGGTTTGTCTGACAGACAGCAGTCCACATTAACTTGGAACACACACTTGAGACTGTCATTGAGAACAGTCTCTTTTGTGCAGGGAGTATGAATGAAACAGATTCACACTGGACGGAAACCACCCACATGCATCACCCAAAGTCATTTCAGAACGGTTTACTTTGGGCTTCAAACCCTCAATTACAGTACTGCTTTGAAACTTGCCCAGGTAGCCATTACTCTGTGCACACACCATCTCATTTCCTCAACTAGATCACAACCTTATAATCATTCCAAGACAACCATTTTTCTTGAATCATCTTCAAGTATCCATTATTTCCCACATAATTTACAAAATGCTGCACTTCAAACAGCAAAGCATTCCTCTTTTCCCAGTCCTTCCTGTTACTTGATGTAAGATGCTTCCTAATACTGGCCCCCCACCAAGCTATGGCACCCATTACATAATTTAATACTTACCATCCACTAGAATAGATGGGGCTGCTTTTTTGTTGCTGAATGTAAATTTGCCATTTTCTTGCACTTTTGGATATGTGAGGCATTTTAGTATTCATAATCTCTTTTTTTTCCCAATGAACTTTCAATCTTTCTTGATGTCTGCCTGTACTCTTTATTCCTTGTTGTAGATTAGGGTTGGTGTGTGTTCATTCTGTTATGGTTAATGGATAATTATCGAATAACATTGACAGAGGTCTGCAGTGGAGAATGGATTCTGATGTTTGATGCCAAGGCATTAATGTTGTTATAGATAAGGATTTAAGGAGATGAAGGGAAATTTGTTTTTCAAGGATGTTGTGGCTTTACAGCATGTTGGAACTGGCAGCTTGTTGTCTCGACAAAGATTCATGGCTATCATTCTCAATTGCTTATCTCTCTCCTTATAATTTCATGAGGCGCAGAGTACCTTCCACCCCGCAGTTCACCTGTGTGATACAGCTTATGCAGATGGAGGGGTGCAACATTGACAAGGCCAACTATCATGTTAATTTGTTTGACGAAAGAGTTTGGTTGACCAGGAGGGCTTCTGTTGTGTTGTGTAATAATGCCTCGTAGACAAAAAGAAGGAACCGGACTTGTGTTAATGGCAGCATAAACTAAGCATTGAGAAAATAGCATGTGGTTGCAGGAACAAAGCCAGTCGAAGAAAGAAGCAGTTTCTCGTCCCTCCATGACTTTTTTTTAAACTGGATATTGCCTGGGCATTTGGGTATGACAAGATGGGGTGTCAGCCAATTTTGATGTTTAGATATTCTGGGTGGTCCAGGCGAAAGAACAGGAGATAGCAAATAACTGTAATTTAGTTCACCAATCCTATAATTATAGAGATAGTCCACATTTTGTTTGTTTGCAAAGTAATGAAAAGAACACAATTTGAAAAGGCTTTCCTGGCCAGCGGATCATTTGAAGCATGGTTTAGTTCACAGCCTAAACCATCCAATCCACTAAGTTAAACTAAAAAATGAAATTGAAGCTGAACTGAAGTTTATGCAATGTTGGCAAAGTCACATGTCATTTCTTTTAAGTATAGAATTCGAAGAAATGTGTGGGGTTTTCATAGAGTTCCTGCCATAACCTCTCTGCTGGCCGCATAGTCTTTGAGTGTGGGGGGTACATTATCTATAGTGGTGGGATTTGAGATGCGAGCAGCTGGAGGTCAGTTCAACAGCTGGCAACCCACCAGCAATGACTTATGATACCCAAACACTGATAGTGGCCACCCTTTCCAAGTTAAATAAAGATAATTGATCATGAAATTCCTTTTGTAAAATGCAGACTGAAAGCAGGGTTATGGTTTCTTGCTACAGTTTGGGGCGGCACAGTGGTTCAGCGGTAGAGTTGCTGCCTTACAGCGCCAGAGACCCGGGTTCGATCGTGACCACGGGTGCCGTCTGTACGGAGTTTGTATGTTCTCCCCGTGACCTGCATGGGTTTTCTCCGGGTGCTCCGGTTTCCTTCCACACTCCAAAGACGTACAGGTTTGGAGGTGAATTGGCTTCGGTAAAATTGTAAATTGTCCCTAGTGTGTGTAAGATGGTGTTAGTGTGCAGGAATCACTGGTGGACATGGACTCGGTGGGTTGAAGTTTCTGTTTCTGCACTGTATCTCTAAATAAAACTAAAACTAAACTAAACCATACTCTTAGCCATCCATGGGATTTTTTTTTAGGGTGGGGTGGGGGGGGGGGGGGGGGGGGGGGGGGGGGGGGGGGGGGGGGGTTGCAGTGTTGCATGTCCTCTTGAGATGCTGCCTGACCCACCGAGTTACTCCAGCCAATTGCACGAGAATTTCTCAAGAAACAATTACTGTACATCCCGCATTAGTAATAGGGTACCCCCCCATTTATTCCCTGTAACCCACCTGGATGTGCCCCCATTTCTCCCACTATCAAGTCCTCTTTCCTCTTTCCCCTGTCCCTTTCCACCCACGCTCCTTCCTCTGGCTTCGCACTTCGCGCCTCCTCTCTCCTCACGTTACACCTTCTGTCTCCTTTGTCCACCTGTCAAAATCCCCCAACCTGTATCCTCCCATCACTTGTCAGCTCTTTTCCAGTTGTCTCCCCCCCCCCCCCACGCCCAATACATGCAATCAGTCTGAAGAAGGGTCCCAACCTGAAACTTTGCCTATCCATGTCCTCTTGAGATGCTGCCTGACCCACTGAGTTACTCCAGCAATTTGTACTTTGTTGAAGATTCCAGCATCTAAAATTCCTTGTGTCTCCACATACTAATAATCTATATCTAAACCATCATGACATTGCCAAAATACTTCTTACCCTTTTGAAATAACAATGTTTTACGCTGCAGTTCTATATTTTAAGGTTAAATGGCACCAATGTAAAATAGAGAAAAAAGTAACTAAAATACATGGCCGTACTTCCCATCACACAAAGAGCCAAATCAGAGGATGTTGCTGCCAATTAGTCTTCAACTGCACAGTCTTTATGTAAAAACACAAAACAGATTAAACATCCTTTGCATAATACTTTAAATAAAATTCACTGTTGACTTTATTTTCATCAAAATGTTTTGTTGTTGTTTGCATGAGAATCCACGATGTATAAATACCAGGTAAATGAGAGTGTGCTGCAGAGGCAACTTGCCTCTCCAAATCACTTTTAATGCAGCACCATGTATGCAGTGTTGGAGGTTTGCGCTGTTGTGAAAATCTAGGTGTGAAAACTGTAGAGATCAGAAGCCCAGTGGGTCCTAACCAAGCTCCATTCTAACCCCCACATGCGCCTATTACATTCCTACCCCATGGGCAGGTTGTAATTACTGCTAACATCTTTAATAGGTGCCCTGATGAAGGGGTCTTAAAAGGGTCAAAGTGTAACACTGCCTCTTCAAGAGTGCAGTGGTCGATTGATGCTTATGTTGACTGGAAATTATCTTAAGACAAACTATGTGCTTTGGCCAGGTTGAAGAGGGAGCAGCAGTTTGTAATTATCACAGAACTTTTATCAAATGAGACCATGTCTTCTTTAACGTGTAGCTTTTCAAATGGTTAATTTTTATCGTGCCTTGTTGTGTTTGGCCTGGTTAATCCCATTTTGGAATTTGAGGATATTTTCTCTTTCTTGTGAGCTTAAAGAGTTTGGCATTAAATCACATTGCTGATTTTAAATAGGAATGGATTTCTTTTATTTTCTTTAAAGTTTCCAATTATTTGCTATTTCTTTTCAGAAATGCAACACGGTTTATCCATTTTCTGCGCCTCTAGTAAAATTAAATTGGGCTTATTTTACATGCAGGTCATTTAATACAGCACACCAGAGGCTTCAATAAAACTGTTTGTGCCCATGGAGTTCTGACTGCTTAGTGTGGCCCGCATTTATTTCTCTCAGCTAAAAAAAAGGAAGATATTTTTAACAAGAATTTGTTTAATTCTGTTTTATTGCATATCTTTTTATTGCCTGCTGTGCCACATAGCTACCCCAAATCAAGTGGTGAAACGACTTGTTCCCAGTGTTGGTCTCTAACTGGCTGCTAAACGGTGCACGACCATTGCCTTTGAGATTGACTCTCCATCCAATATCCCACCCCCACCCCATCCCCCCACTCTACACTGGAGAAAATTCAGTGGTTGAAGTCAAATGGCTCCCCTGTGAGGGAATTGCAAAGGAACACTTGGACTCTTGCCCAAGCTGGCCTTTTCAAAATAACACTCTTTGTGACATTACTTGTCCAGGTTTAAAGCCCCCCCCCCCCCCCCCCCTCCGTCTCCAGTGCAGTGACAGAGTATTGGATCGTTTTAGTTCACAATATAGAATTACCATGCAAAACAAGCATGCATTTGAGTTGTGCTGGCAGAAAAATACAGAATATAGCACAATCAAAGCATAAGAGAATATGCAAAAAATATTTGTGCAGAAAATCATCCATTCCTTTCATTGATGTACTCATGAAGTGGAGGTCTTATGCAAGATGTCAGTCGTTTGGTTTTGTGGCACATGGAAAACCCCTATGATGAATCTACAGTTTTATTCTCTACTGCGTAATATCACGAACACTGAAAGCGAGGTGAAGTTTAAACCCCCTGTCCCACTTAGGAAACCTGAACGGAAACCTCTGGGGACTTGCGCCCCACCCAAGGTTTCCGTGTGGTTCCCGGAGGTTTTTGTCAGTCTCCCTACCTGCTTCCACTACCTGCAACCTCCGGCAACCACCTGCAACCTCTGGGAACTGCACAGAAACCTTGGGTGGGGCGCAAAATCTCCAGAGGTTTCCGTTCAGGTTTCCTAAGTGGGACAGGGGCATAAGTTCCTGCATTAGGGCAGCGGTTGAGTTAAAATCTGATAGCAAAGGAAGGTGTCTCTGCAATGTTGCTATTAGTGGAATAAAAGTATAAATCTGTTGATCCTGCAATTCATGCAGGAAGACAGAGGGAGTAAGCAGTAGGGATAAGGCAACATTAACTCTCTGACCTGCTTTTACACACACACACACACTACTGGGAGAGCTAGATCAACAAACACGTGCTCGAAAAATGTTCCTTTAATAATTATACCTTCGGTAATCTACTTTAAAAACGTAAAGACTGCTTTTTATCCCGGAAAAATTGAATGGTGCGGCATAAATGGAAGGTTTTGTTTAGGCTTTGACATAGATGTTCTTTGAGCAGGCCCTACCACCCCCTAGTAGCACAAGTATTAAACTGCCAATCTAAAGAAGCAAGCAGACAGCAGTGTTTGGCTATCCACAGTAAGGGGAGGGAACTCAGCATCTGTCAGGATATTAAAAATAATGCTCCCTGTTTGTGGTCTTGCTCTATGATGCTGGCTTACCTCACATTGGACGTCTGCCAGCCTTTCAATTTGGAATGTGTTGTAGACTAAAGCATGTAGGAAATGGAGCCGTACTGTGGGGAAGTGGGAGCAGGGTTAGTTATCAGGGAATGAAAGTGAGAGGCATGCACCATACAAGCCAGGAAATGTCTTACGCACTCCAGGCCAAGAGAGGCTGTACTGTCTCAGTGTAGATTTTTATGAGTGAAATGACAGCCCAATACTGTAATCAAGGCTTGGACTGTTCTTCTTTTAAAGGCACACTGTGCTTTGTTTCGACTGATAGTCCATTTAGTGTCTTGCATTTGAGGATGTGGTGCACAGCAAAAACATTTAAGGGCATCACCTCAAGTCTCAAAAACAATTTGCTGTTCCTGACAAAGATCGAATACTGTGGGAAGTTACTAGTTCAGGTCTACAAGTGTAGGGCAAGAAAAATATGTATTTTCTTCTTGTGGATCATGTGATACTTATTTTGAATATCCAATCTTCTCTTGCAATCATTTTTCCATCTCGTTTGGCTTTCTCCAATTGATGCAATGAGGCTGACAGTTTGCGATGTACCACGGCATAAATAGTTCTTATGATTATTATTATTATTATTATTGTAGGTATTCAGGTTATTATTTTGCCTATATTAAGGAAATATTCTGGAGGGAAGAGATATAATTTATCATTGATACCAAAGCAACTGTAAAATATACAATTCTGTGTTTGAGATAACGTGACACACCAAATTTTGGTTACATTAAATAAATGTTTTATGCCCAAGAGTAAAGCATGTACAGATAAATGCTTTCCGTGAACTATTTAAATAATGGATCACTTAGGCTTAAGGATTTACCTCCCCCACCCTGAGATGCTTTAGTGTGGACATCTAGACAATATTGCTACAAGCTTTGGGTCAGGCTGCAGGTGTCTTAAGTATAACCAGCCATTCCTTATGATCAGCTCATGGGGATTTTAAATGGAAGTGGTATCACTACAAACATGCGTAATTTGAAGAAGAGCTTATTAACATTATGGAGCAGATATTTGTTCTTTAAGTATCAGAATCTAACTTCCCAAGTCTTGAGATAATTGCACGATAAAATTATTTAATCTAAATGTGCCTTAATTCTAAGCTGACTAGAAGTTTTCAAGTCACTCATCTCAATACAATACAATACAATACAACGTTTATTTGTCACATTGCACAAAAAGTGCAAGTGAAATGATACGTCAGCAGCGATACAATGATAAAGGGCACACACAAAAACACAATAAATTTTTAACATAAACATCCACCACAGCATTCATCACTGTGGTGGAAGGCACACAATTTGGCCAGTCCTCCTCCATTTCCCCCCGTGGTCGGGACCTCAACCCTCCGCAGCCGTTGCTGCGGGCGTCCAGATGGTAAAAGGACAAGGTACAAGGTACATCTCCCATCTTTATGTGGGATTGTCCCATCAGTACCAATTTCTTCCATTGGTTTTTTAGTTTTGTTCAGTTTAGAGATACAGCGTGGGAACAGGCACTATGGCCCACCGACTCCGCGCCGACCAGTAATCCCTGTATACTAGCACTATCCTACACACTAGGGACAATTTATCATTTTTACCGAAGTCAATCAACCTACAAACCTGTACGTTTAGTGTAGGAGGAAACCGGAACACCCGGAGAAAACCCATGTGGTCATGAGGAGAATGTGCAAACTCAGTACAGGCCGCACCCGTCGTCAGGACTGAGCCCGGGTCTCTGCTGCCGTAAGGCAGCAACTCTACCGCTGGGCCAGCCTGCCGCTTATTGCCTATTAGGAATTAATCAAAGATTGGTTTAAAATAATTTGGTTAAAGACACTTAAAGAGAAGACTTCCATTCCAACAGTCCAAGTTCCCAAAAGCGAAGAAGGGTTTTTAATTGAACATGCCACTCTGACCAAAGCAAATATCGCAAGCCAGAGTTGGTTACTGTTGGCGGAACTGATGCTGGAGTGAGTGGATCTCTTGCCGAACAGGTTTCCAAGGTTTATTGTCACAGTAATTACAGGTTAGATTTCCTGTTAATAACGTGGCTTAAATGTTCTTTCCTGTGTTTTCCTTCAGTGGGAAGCCGAGTGAGTCGAGAGTTAATGTACACACGGGAGAAACTGGGCGAGGAGACGATCTTCACAACGCAGATGCTGATTCAAACCTCGAAGAAGGAAGGGGAGAATATCCTTACTCAGGAAGCATTGCTCCAGCACCTGGATGCTGCCCTTGCAGCCAGCAAAGTACAAGTCTTTCTCTATGGAAAGTAAGAAATCTAAGACATTTATCTACTCAAGGTTTGGGCTTCAGACATCAGGGGAAGCACAGTCTCTCAGCTGGGCTCTAGGTCCAGGGTGGTTTAACTGTTTGGAGTTCATTTTAAATATCCCCAAAGCAAACCCCTTTCACACCTGGATAGGACAGGAACCCAGAGCAGCATGTGGAGATCCCACAGCACATGGGCTTTTGGTTAAACGAGTTTGAGTTTTGTTTATTGTCACGTGTACCGAGGTACAGTGAAAAGCTTTTGTGGAGTGCTCACCAGTCATCAGAAAGACAGTACATGATTACAATCGAGCCATTCACAGTGTATAGATACATGAAAAAGGGAATATCGTGAATAACGTTTAGTGCAAGATAAGATTTAGTAACGTTTTGGACACTCGAAATGGAGGTGAGTTTTAGGAGCCTCTTGGCTGCATCAATTAGAAGGTATGTTCATCCTTGCCACCAGCCTCCGATTAGCCTCCTTTTGTTGAATTAAAGTTTTTTCCTAAAGACTAGGAACCTACCTTACCTGCAGTATTAACATTGAAAACATAGCTGAATATTAATTGCTCACGATCTACTCAAGTCCACCTAGATAGCAGACTTAAAATTTGCCTTCCCCAACTTTGATCTATTTGCCTGTTATATGCCAGTGCTGATGATAAAGGTAACATATAACCATCCTGAGATTAGCAGATGGGAAGTGGCCTGGTCTGAGTCTCTTTTGCTTCATCTGATTGATTACATAGAAGAAAGTGATATTCCTCCCACTCAGCCTTTTCGTTTTTGCCTCGCATCAATATCTGGTGACAATAGATAGTGTGTCCTGCTTCCGATATGTTTTGGGGCTGGGCAGTGGGGGAATTATCAACAAAATATTTTAATTCAAACTGTTCACAGCCAGGCATCCAGAGTGGTAAACAAATGTGTATGTGTATGCACTCAGTAATTAGCATTGCTGGCTCCGTCAGTGTACTGTTTAACCAGGTCATTGGCCTTTAACCTTTCTTTCAGGTCCTGGGATTTAAACAAAATCTGTTACAAATCTGGAGTGCCTATCATTGAGAATGGAATGATTGAGCGAGTGAGTAGAGCAAAAATTATACTTTGCTATCTCAGAAATGATTCTTTACTCTCAAGCACCTCTTTTTATTCATAATTCTGAGCTTTTTTTCTCTTGCCTGGTAATTGTCAAAGTCAGTGGCATTCCTTAATGCATTGAATTTCAGTTTTTATGGCTTTCTCAGCTCTGCTCCAAAAATGTGCCCATAGCCTTTGTTACGTCCTAAATCTCTGAATGGATTAAAGCTAGAATAAAAATCCTTTCACTCTGATTTAGTTCAACAGTGTTATTTTAAAGTGACAATTTAGCAATGGAGTGCTAAAGAAAGCAACAAGCCTTCCAGCATACTATCTGCTAGAACAGTATTTAGATTGTGTGGTTATTAAAGTAGAACAAATGAGATTAGATTTACAAAAGTGAGCTGAAGGTAAAAGAGCGAATATGCCAACTGGACTGCTGAAATTATTATCTAAACATGACCAGCATTGATTAGTACGTTACCCTTCCTATATTGTCATCATTTTGTTTGATCCTCCCAATTCCTCCACCACCAGTTGAACTCAGCTGGTCGTCCCAGAGTACTTTGTCCAAAAGGCCTGGGCTCATACGTCAGATCTGACTATTAAAAACAAGCATGATCCTACCTTTCGTATATTCTCACCATTTAATTTTACTCTCCCAGTCCACATTGGTGTTGAACGCAGCTGGCCATCCTTGAGTACTTTGTCCATAAAGCCGTGGACTCATACATCAGATTTGACATTATTTAAAGGGGGGCATGATCACGAGGAATTGCAGAGGAACTCACTCCTCTCATCTTCTGGATGTCCTTGCATACCTGTCCTTCCAGCTGAGGTCACTGGGTAATGAATCAGGACCAAAAACTATGGTTCACCATCATTGTATCAAGCAAGGATGCACAGGTCAAGTAAAGCAGTCGTCCAAACATGCTGATTGGTAAATGTAGGTAAGATCAGGACCTCCGTTAGTTTAGCTGCTCATTAGATCAGTTCACTGAACCATTGGGGAAGCCAACATCGTAACAAAATTAGCCATTAAAATAAACCTCCTTGCTCTAACCTCACCCTCCCTTTTTAACAGGCCTATCCCTTGTGTTCACACCTTAGGCCAGCAATCTCTTGTAAGGAAAAAGGGTTAATTTAATCTGTTGATGGGAGCAATGCAGACTTTAATGCTCCCATGTGGAGATGCTGGCATGATATGACACTATGGTAGAGTGTACAATGGGACTTGCATGTTGCTGTCAGCGTTTCAAAGCCAGCTAGTATGATCAACTTGCAAAGGCAGAAGGCTGACGACAGGCTGTCCTGATTTATGGCTGCTTAATGGTTTTGGAGTTCAATGTGATTTCTGCCAACCTTGCCTCTATATGCTCTGGCGGAAGAGGATGTTTGGCACACACAGTCATTAATTATTTCCTCCGTTTTCTGTTCTTCCTCCTAACCTACTCCCCCCCCCTCCCACTCCTAGGCACACATGTGCAAATCACTAATGAATCTAGTACTGACCACAATGGTAAATGCTGTTTAAAATATAATACCCTATAATTTAAATGAAGCCAAGTGAGAGATTATTGCATTTAGTTCTAACACTCAGTTTCTGGATGAATTCAAAACTCATAAAAGCGCACTGTTAAATAGAGATGTCTCTTTCTCTCAGTGAAGTGCCCTTGTGGCTCAGCACTTCAACTCCCCCTCCCACTCCGTCTCCGACCTCTCTGTTCAGGGTCTCCTCCATGGCCACAGCGAGCAGCACCGGAAATTGGAGGAACAGCACCTCATATTCCGTTTGGGGAGTCTGCATCCTGGGGGCATGAACATCGAATTCTCCTAATTGTCCCCCAAGTGCCCTTACCTGCCTGCTCGCTCTTTGGTTTAATATTCTGATTTACAGTTTAAACTTAAGGGTGATATTTACCATGCCCAAAAATGAATGCTTATTGGAAGTTGAATAGTTACCATTTATTTTGCCACCTAGGTCCTTGTGTTGCAGGGACTGCAAAGTGGTGGTTCCTGATGTAAGGCCCCACTCACATATGGACACGGAATTGATAATTTTAGGAAAGACATTTTCCATCAATAATTTCACCCCATTGCAGTTTGTCCAACCAGTTCTCTTGTTGTGAAACAGGGAAACGGCCTTACTTTTTTTTTTCTAGTAACTTGTGGGTCTACGTTAATGTAAGGAAGCACCTGCCCAGTTGCCCACAGACAGTAGTTTTACTCAGACATGTTACCAGTGGGTAGACACACAATGCTACAGTAACTCAGCGGGACAGGCAGCATCTCTGGTGAGGAGGAATGCATGACTTTTCGGGTCGAGACCCTTCGTCTGAAAAAGGGTCTCGACCCGAAACATCACCCATTCCTTCTCTCCAGAAATGCTGCCTGTCCCGTTGAGTTACTCCAGCATTTTGTGTCTACCTTCGATCTAAACCAGCATGTGCAGTTCTTTCTTAAATTTCTTATTTTCTCAAAATAAGGGGTTGGACAGGCTAAATGCAGGAAGATTGTTCCCGATGTTGGGGAAGTCCGGAACAAGGGGTCACAGTTTAAGGATAAGGGGGGAAGTCTTTTAGGACCGAGATGAGAAAGACATTTTTCACACAGAGAGTGGTGAATCTCTGGAACTCTCTGCCACAGAAGGTAGTTGAGGCCAGTTCATTGGGTATATTTAAGAGGGAGTTAGATGTGGCCCTTGTAGCTCAAGGGATCAGGGGGTATGGAGAGAAGGTAGGTACGGGATACTGAGTTGGATGATCAGCCATGATCATATTGAATGGCGGTGCAGGCTCGAAGGGCTGAATGGCCTACTCCTGCACCTATTTTCTATGTTTCCTACACATGTTGCCAGTGGGAGTCTGTAGGTTTGAGCAAAAACCTATGAGTGAGGAGAAGATAGGTCTGTCTTAAGCAAACTTACCAAATGGTAAACGCACTTCTAGATGTAATGTCACGCCACTTTAATTAAGAGAGTTACTAATTCAGACCCTAACTAATATGGAATGAGCTGATCTCAGCTAGAGTGGTGTTGATGTTGCTACCAACAACTTTAGCATGTTTGGACCACAATGCCAATTGTCAGACAGTGGTGATCTTGCTGCTCATTTACTGGGCGATAGGTTTTTGTCAAACGCAGGTGAGGACCCAATCTTCAAGTTCAGCTTTGACGGATCTTCTGATTGAATTGCTTGCTGACAGGACAATGCATGAAGAACAACTATTTGGGATGAGAGACAGGATTATCATTGCCCTAGGAAGGCACCCCTTCATTTGAGCTTTCCCTGAAATAAACTGTGCCCGTCGTGGCAAACCTTCCCTTGAATCTCAGTCTTAATCTTTTGAGGTTTGCGTTAGCACCAATGCTACTGTATCATCTACAACTTTGCAATTCATTGAGAAATTCACCGGTGAATAAGGCGACAATGCGGGAAAAAATCTTTAGTATCTATGCACACGTGCACCAGCATTGATATACTTAATATGCTTGCTGTTCCCCCATTCCCATCACTGAAAATATTTAACTCAAGAGCTGATTCTAGTCAATGAAAATAAGCAGAAAATTAAATCAGTGAATCATTTGTTGCCAATTTTCCTCTTTATGCCCTTGTTTAAGATAAAATGTAACCACATTTGTTCTTTTGCTTTGCCTCCACCGTCTAGATGATTGAGAAGCTATTCCCCTGTGTTATTCTAACTCCCTTAGACTGCTTCTGGGATGGTGCCAAGCTTCAAGGAGGTTCTGCCTACCTACCGTAAGTACGGCTGTGTTAATTACTATGTTTCTGGGGTTTTAGGGATTGGTCCTCTTAAAACAAAAATGACACACTGGACATTTCTCCCGATTTTTGGTCTGAATTAAAGTGGTGAGAGAGGCTGAACAATGGGCAGCATTCTTCCTCTGCAATGTGGTTACTTGTCAGGCAGAGCAGAGAGACCCATGGGAATTCTTTGTCAACAGACGATAACTGAAGTTATTCTCATGCTAATCTGAACTTTATTGCCGCAAGTTGCCCAACAAATAAAATGTACACATTATTCATTCCACGGGCCCTATTTAAAAATGCCCCATGAGAAGAAAAAAGCCCTATTTCGAATAAAATCAGCTCACTTGACAGCATCTCTCCCTTGAAAGATTGTGCACAGCTCTTTTTGTGTTTACTCTGTCAGTGTTAAACTGACACTGACTCTTATTCTTCCTAAATTTTGTATTTAAATCGCCATGTACGTGTGACGTTTTCAATGTTTGCCCTCTTTGAACCTGTTTTCCCCCCCCCCACCCCCTCCCTCCTCCGATCCACACAACTTTGCGCCAATTTCATTCCCCACCTCCCAAAAACCTCGCCCCACTCCACCCCACCGACCCTAACCCCAACCCCCTCCCCAGCCTTCACCTCTGAGGGTGAGCCTGTGTGTGCTGTCAGCTTCCGCTTCAGTTCAGCCGGTTCGAAGTACGCGAGAGAAAGAGAGGGAGGGAGAGAGAGAGAGAGAGAGAGAGAGAGAGAGAGAACGAGAGAGGGAGGGAGAGAGCGAGCGAGCGAGAGAGGGAGAGAAAGAAGGAAAACAAAGAATGGCAATCTATTCTCAAACATGCAAAAACAAAAGGGCTTGAGCAGGCTCACTCAAGCAAGAAATAGGAGATAAAGGAGCCTCTCTTTGGTTGCAGTAGAAGAGGTTGCTGGTATGTGGGAATCAGAAAGTTTGCTTCACGCGATGCGTTACTCATGAATTATTGGAGTGTCATTCTGGCAGAATTGGCTATTTTCCCCTCGTCTACTATTCGAGATGTCCCGCACATTCACGATTTCCTTCCAACAGTTTTTGTTTCTTTGTCGACTCTCAACTTTGGTGGTGTGTGTGTGTGTGTGTGTGTGTGTGCGTGTGTGCGTGCGTGCGTGTGTGTGTGTGTGTGTGTGTGTGTGTGTGTGTGTGTGTGTGTGTGTGCGCGTGCGTGTGTGTGTGTGAGAAAAAGTCAAAATCATTGGTAGGCTTTGTTTATGATAAATGTATCTAAGGAGACTTAAAAAAGAAACTCAATTAAAAAGGGCTGCACCATTAATTAAAGAGCATTTTAATCATTTCATCATGTGGAACTCTGGTTTCAGCTTTGCTTGGTCCTTTTAAACTCAGGAGGCATCGTTAAATGACAGCAAAGTCCAATTTTTTTTCTTTTTGTTCAGCAAGGATCTGAAAATTTTCTTTGCGGATGTATGGCTGACAGCGAAATGTCAGATCATCAATGATCCATAGCATTTCACTGCCACGTGTCGTCGATTCTTTGCAGTCTTGCAGTTCTCATGACAAAAGGCCCCGGAATCTCCAGAACTTTGCAGAATCACAGACTGTAAAACAGGAGCTGGACTTTTCCAGTTGTCCAATGTATTCGCTGTTAAACTTTAAACCTGAGGCGCTGATGTCAAAGACGTCGCTGCTCTTGTGTAGACTTCATCACGTATTAAGGAGTTGAAATCTGCCACCAGAAAACAGCTGTTGACAGTTCCTTGTGGGCTCAGATAGGCAGTAAAACACCACTTCCAAATTCCCTCTGCCCCCATTTGTTTAACACACCATAAGGTGTTGGACATAAAACAGATAGAAACAATTTTAAGATTGTTCCCTGATTTCAATTGTTCAGATTCAGATTCAGATTCAACTTTATTGTCATTGTGCAGTGTACAGTACAGAGACAACGAAATGTAGTTAGCATCTCCCTAGAAGAGCGACATAGAATACGAGCAATAAATAAATCTACTTACGTGCATACAGTCATAGTATTTTTTTCCTGGTGGGAGGATTGTCCGGGGGGGGGGCGGGGGAGGTGATTGGTAATCACCGAGGTACAGTGTTGAGTAGTGTAACAGCCGCAGGGACAAAGCTGTTCCTGGACCTGCAACGGAGAGACCTGTAGCGCCTCCCGGATGGTAGGAGGGTAAACAGTCTGTGGTTGGGGTGAGAGCAGTCCTTGGTGATGCTGAGCGCCCTTCGCTGACAACGCTTGCTTTGGACAGACTCAATGGAGGGGAGCGAGGAACCGGTGATGCGTTCAGTGGTAGTTTCAGTTTAGTTTATTGTCACGTGCACCGAGGTACAGTGAAAAGCTTTTGTTGCGTGCTACTATCCAGTCAGCAGAAAGACAATGCATGATTACAATCAACCTATTTTACAGTGTATGGATACATGATAAGGGAGTTACGTTTAGTGGAAGGTAAAGCAAGCAAAGTCCGATCAATGGTCATCAATGAGGTAGATAGTAGTTCAGGATTGCTCTCTGGTTGTGGTAGGATGATTCATTTCATTTGAAAGCTTTTCAACTCTTGTCCTTTTAATGCCGAAGGTACCACGTGATAGTCATTTTGCAGCATCCCCTACTCTATAACATAGCAAAGTAACACTTGCGTTGTATGCTTGAGTCATACAAATAAATCAGCCATTTATAAAAGTCACGAAAATAAATTGAGCGACACACTGACATTCCTCAATTCCCACCAGTAATCTTCATCCTCCCTAGTTTCCTTCAGCTTCTCCCCCACTTCCAGTAAAGAAGCTAAGAGAGAGACCTGACAGTTCTGAAGGACTTTATTAGGTCTTGTCGAAGTAGAGAGAGAGAGAGAGACAGAGAGGCAGCCTGGGGAGGAGGGAGCAGGCTCTGTGTCAGAACCTCTTCCATCCAGCTCTTCTTGAGTCGAGTTTTCTGCTCAGCTCCTAAATGGTGATGAGCTGGCAGCAGTGGGTATTGAAATGCACTGAAATGAGAAGAAAAGGGAGAGAGTGAGAGAGAGAAAAAAAAAAGACACTCTTTGTAGTGACGGGAGAAAACCGTACAAAAGGATATTTTACAGATGAAGAGATTAATGATTTAATGTGGCTGAGAAGAGAGCTGTTACAGGGGGAGTGGGAGGAGGAATGAGCACAATGGGGGAGGGGAAGAGACACAATCTAGAGTGGCAGCCAGGGTTGGAGACCGCAGGGCTCTGTTTGTGGGGCGTAATTTGATTATTTAGAGGAAAGACCTTTAATGAAAAATTAATTTGATCGGGCCTGACACATTGCCTGGGTAAGTGCAGGTGGAGATTGCCAGCTGAAGGGAAATGGGTTTACTAAAACATCACCAAATTGCAGGCAAGCTTGAGGCCTTAAACAGAAGGACACTAATCCCACCTTTAAAGAAACACTAACGTGGGAACACAGTTCCAATGCATTGCCATGTCCAGTATCTGAAATGCTACATCAAATAATCTATTTTTCTGCACTTCAGCTAATTCTTATATCTCTCTCCTACTGGGTGATTCTGTGCAATGTGAAACATTAATGCATATGAATAAAGTTCCTCCATCCGCTATTGAAACAAACATTAGACAGAAGCTGGGGCAACTTCAAATCAGTGCAATAATATCTTGGTATATTAATTTCAAATAGCTCCATTTATTTGTGTTTGCATTAAGATTCATTTTCAATTTTGATTATATCTTTCTCTTGAATTTTGATCAGTTTTGCTGGATTATGTTCCGGTCATTCACTAGTTTTATTTTCTCTCAAGGTTCATAGGCAGGGCTCCCTCTTAAAGCATCACCAAAGGGTGTGCTCCTCTCAGTTGCAGGTTGCTACGTATTACAGTTCAAGTCCGTCCAAGCCTACCTTATGAAGTATCCCAACAATGTCAAAAGATGTGGAGGGGATCTCTCCCTTGCATCGTTGCAGGGGTTTGGAAAGGCCCGGGACGAAGCACAGACCAGTAATATCAAGACATTTGAGAGTTCCTCAGTAATTGTCATGTCTCGTTGCACAAAGTTGAGAAATGTGAGTGGGCACCGCGGCCTGATCAGGCTTTCCCTCACTTTGTTCCTGCGTAATGGGATAATACATGGTCTTTTACTCTGCATCTGGCAATGATATAAGCTTAAAGGAGAAGGTACCTCTATGGGCAAGTGTAGTCAATTGGAAGCACTTTCCAGCACACCACCTCATTCTGTTTTTTAATACACTTGGAAGCGGTGGGAGGACTAACATTGAGAAGGCAGTATTTGTATTTATTTTAGAATGACTGCATTTATCGCATCCTCCATTTATTTGGTGGCACAGTGTCGCAGTTTGTAGAGCTGTAGCTTCACAGCGCCAGGGACCTGGGTTCGATTCCAACCTCAGGTGTTGTCCGTGTGGAATTTGCATACCCTGCCTGTGACCGCGTGGGTTTCCTCTGGATGCTCCAGTTTCCTCCCACATCTGAAAGATGCAAAGGTTTTGTAGGTTAATTGGCCTCTGTAGATTGTCCCTGGTGTCTATGGAGTGGGTGAGAAAGTAGAATAATATAGATCTAGTATGAACAGGTGACTGGCATGGACTCGGTGGGCATGTTTTCATGTGCAGAAAGGAACTGCAGATGCTGGTATATGCTGAAGATAGACTCAAAATGCTAGAGTAACTCCACGGGTCAGGCAACATCTCTGAAGAAAAAGGACAGGTGAAGTTTTGGGTCGGAGCCCTTCTTCACACTTCTGTTTCCATGCTGTATCTCTAAATTAAACTAAACACCTCATGTGAAAAAAATGGGGAAACAGTTAAGGTGGAATGCCATGAGACTTTGGACTGTATCAATGATTCCAACATAATTAGCATCTTTAGTGCATGACTGGAGGCTATTTGCTTTCAGGGTAAACAGTTCCCTTTGACAGAAGTTACCTGTAGAGCTAACTATCGTCTCCCCTGAGAACAGCATTTGAAGTGTCTTGTAATGGAAGCACGCAGTGATCAGAAGAATCTGGTGACATGCGGGACATGTCTTCTGTTTACTGCTTGTAGCCAAGTTATACATGCATTCTTCATACATGTGTTTTCGATTTCACTACAAGTAGTGGACAGAAGAAATCATGCACAGTAACTTAAACAGATATTATCACGTCCATAAAGAGGGAGCCTTGTCATCAGTAGCCCCATTGTAAAGTGAATGGTTAAAAATATTTATTTCTTACTGCAGTGTCTATTTTGGTTGGGGAATTTTTTTGTGCCAGTAGATTTTTTTTTGACTGAAGCAGTAACTGGGTTACCATCAACAGAATTAGCAAAGTAGCTGCAGAATTTGATGGTAGGGGAGGTTATGAATTAACAGCGGCAGCTGACATGACAACAGGCGGAACGAAAAAATACAGAGGTTCGCCAGGTTAATAATTCATTGCCACACATCATCTTGCTTGGTGACTCCTCCAACATGCCCAACTCTCACTGATTCATTGCGTAAAAACCTATATATAAAATGAAGATGGGACCCATCAAGAAAAGATTCGCAGGAAGTAGTGATTGGTGGAAGCACGTATTGAAACTCCTGTAAATGACAATTGCCTCGTTATATTGAAAGAGGGTGGGACCCTTGTCATGGAGTCCCGCGCCGCAGTTAGAAAGAAATATTAAAAATGTATTTGTGTGGAGTCTTTTGTGTCATCGTGAGCAATCCCAAAAGCATTGCACAGCCAACAAAGTCATTTTGAAGTAGTGACTATGATAATTAGGAAACATTTCAACAATTCAAAGTTGCCAAAGATTGGAGATAGGGATTGCTGGGATCACGGGGGTTATGTCAGATGGTGCCTTTCAACAGCACTGGTTTAGCTGAGTTGGTTGGGGAGAATCACATATACATGTGATTTACGTTCTGTTTTCAGTGTGAAAAATTGTGTTTGCCAGCTCGAAGATTCAACACTCTCCTATTTGTCAGGTGGAGCTGGGGAGATGGTCAATACTGAGAGTAGTGGGTTTTTTTCAGCAGCGAACATAGTCTTCTAATGATGAATATCATTAAAGTTTTGCAATAGAGATAATGAATGTTTTACCATGAGCAATTAACTGTTGAGTTGCCCTTCAGTGCAGCACACCATCTACTGGCTTTGATAAGAACCATCAAAGTTGACTCTTATTGATTTGATAACCTGTTGGGTGACCATGCAAGAACCTTTCCATGGCCCACCCAACGGTGAGAATGAACTTATCCCCCAAGATCTGATACAGTTAATGCACAGTTTGTTCGGCCTGTTTGCGGGCTCATGGATACAGGTCAGAGTTTGGAGAAAAAAAAATTGAAGGAGCTGCTGGAGGAACTCAACAGGTCAGGCAGAATCTGTGGAGGGAAATAGATGGCAACGTTTCAGGTCGAGGTCCTTCATGTAAACTGCCCAGTTGAAACTAAGGGTCTCGACCTAAAACGTCAACTGTCCATTTCCATCCACAGATGCTGCCTGGCCTGCTGAGTTCCTTTTACAGCTCTACTTCATTTTTACTACAGATTCAGCTTCTGCAGTCTCTTGTGACTCCAGATCAGTTGGTATTAACTGGAGATAGAAAAGCATATATGCTGCCAGCAAGATTTAAATAAACATTTCTTCCCACAGGGGTAAGCCAGATATTCAGTGGATGAACCTTGACCCTGTGCAGCTCCTGGATGAACTGGGGCAATTTACATCTTTGGAAGGATTCAGGGAGATGCTGGATAAGGCACAAGTGGGACATGCCTACATGGACAGGCTCTGCTTACAACCAGATGACACTGAATGCCCCGTGTCTGCCCGAAACAAAAAATCACTGGAGGTAAGCCACTGGAGGCAATTTATTTCATCAAATGCCAGATGCATTCAAAAAATGCTGGAAATCTGAAATCAGATGAGAAAATGGTGGATTCACTCAGATGGTCAGGCAGCATCTGTGGAAAGAGAAACGAGACAACATTTCAGGTTAAAACCCTTTTATCAGAAATCTGATCTCTCTTTCCACAGATGCTGCCCGACCTGCTGAGTGTGTCCACCATTTTCTGTTTTGATTCCAAATTTCCACCAATTGTAATTTTTTTTGATGATTATATTGATTGGCAATTTATTTGGACCGTTAGATAAATTTTGGTCCTTAACAATTCGAACGCTTAGCTTCACTGTTGGGAGTGAAATTACTGCCACAGGACATCGATATTTAAATGTATGTGAGGTCTCTTTGCCTGGCAAATGCTGGTGTATATTTTCATTCTGGAACGCCTCATTGTTCATAATCGTAATCATACTTTATTCGCCAAGTATGTTTTGCAACATATGACGAATTTGATTTGCCATACAGTCATACCAATAAAAAACAACAAGACACACAAAATACATTTTAACATAAACATCCACCACAGTGGATCCTCCACATTCCTCACTGTGATGGAAGGCGAAAAAAAAAGTTCAATCTCTTCCCTTCTTTGTCCTCCCGCAAAGTCGGGAAGTTGGGGGGCTTGAGCCTTCCATTGACGGGACGATCTTGGCTGTCGCAGCCGGTGGTCGAGCTCTACGTGTCGAGGCGATCAAGCTCCCGCATCGGGAGGATCTCAGCTCCCCCTCGCCAGGTGATCGGACCCCGGGTTGGGGCTAGTTGAACCTCCTGCGACTGCAGCTTCCCGACATCAGCCTCTACCTGATACTGCGAGCTCCTCGATGTTGAAATCCACAGGCCGCAGTTGGAGTGTCGATCCCAGGCATTGGATCGCAGGCTCCCACGGTAAGTCCATGGCCCCGCAGTGGAGCTCAAAGTCAGTCTGGAGCAAGGCGGCCAGCTCCATGATGTTAGGCCGCAGAACGACCGGAGATACGATCCGGAAAACAATCGCATCTCCGGCAAAGTAAGAGATTGAAAAAAAGTTTCCCCCGACCCCCTCTTCATCAATTGTTTCTACTCATGGGCCGACTGTTTTAGGCAATGTTGATTCTTCTGGCTGGTTCATCTGGTGCATGACGTGATGTTTAGACCCAAGTAAGTGTTGATTATCTAAAGACAGAGGCCACTCAAGCCTATGCAAAGTAACTTGATGAACCATTGTTTCTCAGTCAACTGCACTGGGAAATAGAACCTATATTTAAGTGAATTTAAAGATCACGGAGATGCTATTAAATATATATAATTAAACCTATTTAATTTTGTTGCAGGCTCCTAACATTCCCACTGAATTAACTGGAGGCTGCCATGGATTCTCAAAGAAGTTCATGCATTGGCAAGAGGAGCTGATTTTGGGTGGTGTCAAGAAAAATTCCCAGAACGTACTGCTGAGGTAAGGCATGAGAATGAAGGAATGTTGAAGGAGGGTAGAATTTGGCCAAATTGGCAGAATTAAAAGGGAATTTGGCTTCCCAAAGTTATGACTCTTCAGTTTGAGTCCCTACCAGAACGATTTAATGGAGGTCTCTATCCTCTCTTAAGAGGCTAATAAATAGAACAGGGAAGAATTTAGGTTCTCCAAATCATTCATTGTAAATTTGGAGCAGGAAAATGCGAGAAGCTGTTTTTCTGGATGTCTGTGCCAGCACTGCTTGTAGCCTCACCATCTAAATCTCCCCATGTAGAATTTTATCTCCCCATGACTTAATACTTTTACATTCTAATGCTATTTAAATTGTAATAAACAATGAAAGCATTTAAAATGATTAAATATTCATTTGTTCAAAAAAAGTCGACTAAAACATCAGCCAAATCTTTTTAAAATAAAACTTCACACCGAACACAGGTAGTTAAAACAATGCAAGTGCTGTTGTGTTTCTTCCCTGCAACCCCTGTTCAAATGACACGGCTGAGAGATCCTGTGGTGAGTCTAATCTGGTACAGGATCTGGGAGTAGGTTCCATAACATAAATGCCCAGGAACACAGCAGGGATTCTGCTTGACCAACGGGCCAGACTGCTGCTGGAAAATGGTGGACAGGCTCGGCCATTCCACGTGGGGCTTGTGCACTCCATGGAATTCCCGAAACGTATCAGCACATTGCTAAGAGCCAGCGTAATTAACACAACGTGGACCAATATTTTCATGCTTTCCTTTGGTCTCAAGTGGTTTGGAAGGGTTAAAGCCCAACTCAGACTGATTTGCCTTCCAATAACCGCACAGCAAAATAATTCCTCGCAAGAGCAATCACTGCTACCTTTTGACCTGAACGCTGGAGTAGCCAGCTGCAGTTAGTAGATGGGCATATAATCCTACCTCTTACATCATCCTTTCATTCTTAAGGAGTGAGGCCCACTTTTGAAAAGAGTTATTAAAGGTTAATACAATTAACAACTTTTTTACAGAAAATCCTATCAATACTAGGATCCCCTTTTAAAAACAGTCTCATCAGCACAATTGCCCTTTAAGTAATAAACCATTTTAAATCAATGTTTTTATTTTATTAGACTAATAGAGTGTGGAAACAGGCCATTTGGCCCAACTTGCCCACATCGACCAACGTGTCCCATCTGCACTAGTCGCACTTGCCTGTGCTTGGCCCATATCACTCTAAACCTATCCTATACATGTACCCGTCTAATTGCTTCTTAAACGTCCCAGCCTCCACTACCTCCTCCGGCAGCTAGTTCCATACACCCACCACCATTTGTGTGGAAAAAGTTACCCCTCAGATTCGTATTAAATCTTTCCCCCCCTCACCTTAAACTGGTTTCCGACCCGACCCTATTGCTTCAACTATTCAGCAGATTAGGCTGCATCAGAAGAGGGAGAGATATGTTGAAGTTTCAGGTCAGTGAACTGATGAAGAACCAATAACCAAAACTGTTACTGTACCTTTCCAAAAAGTTACCTCACCCCTTATTATCCCACATATTCTGACCCTACTCAGCTTTTTCACTTGTTTAACTTCATCCTGAAATATTCCGGTGGGTGGCAAGAACGTTAAGATAATAGTATAAAATTGAGCGCTTTAAAGTAAAAAATAGCGCTGATGGTATTCCCGCTCGAAGTGCCTCGCATTTAAGATAACGCAATTTCTAATTGCCCAAAACATTTCACTATTGATTAGTGGAAGCTTGTTTTTTCATGGAGTGGAGGGAAAGGAACAGGTGGCCTTGGTTGTGTGGCAACGTTGAAAGTGAGTTCTATAAAACAATGCATCAGTGGTGGTCTTTTACCGGTTTGCAGCTGCTGTAACAATCATGAGAGTTTCCTCCTTTCCCGGACTAATCAAGTCCTTTTCAGGGTTGCTGTTTTGCACCTTCCAGCGAAGGCAGTGGTGAAAGTTGGCAGCTGATCTGTCTGTCTGACTGACTCCATGACATTCTCAACGAGCTGCGTGTGGCTCTCTGGAGAAAGAGAGAAAGCTTAAAGACAGGGGAAAATAACACAGATCAATTCAAATTATAAAAAGGAAATGGTTTGAATCATGTAAAAATGTATGGAATGTTACACAATCCCGGTATTTTTGTGCCTTTTTTTTTTTTGTTTCTATTTAAAATCAGTGTAAAATGAGTGGGATTACAACAGAGTTGGTGCTTTGCCCAGAACATGACCTGGGAGATCTCTATGGATGTGGTGCAATCCCTTTAAACAGACCATGAAAGACTTGGAAACATTACTTTGTGATATGATTTATGATATCCTAGTTTTGCTCTTTGAGCTCTGGCTGTCAGGGTGCCAACCAGCAGGCTGGCCAGTAGCTGGAACGCACACACTGAATTTGCACCTGCGACTCCACTCTTGTGAAATCTCCGTGATGAAAGTGCCATAAAATTATGGCGTTGTTAAAGGTGTTGGGAGGAGCCTTAACCGGCCTGACAAAACATAGTGCCGAAGGGGCTGATAGGTCACCGGACCCAGGTCTAAAGTTTCATGCTGAGAGAACATGAGATTCTGGCTGATTAACATGTGGACCTCTGCGTGAACAAACTGATATAAGGCAGGATTTTTGCTGAGAGAAGAGGGTGTTCTTTAACTTCTTTAACTCTTTTAAGAGCGGCAATGCAAGCGATCCTAAATATTTTTCCACTCGCACACCAATCAGTCGATGGGATCCTCCTTTCTTTCATTTCTTTCCTTGCTAATTTTCTTTCCGTAACTCTCACCTCCTTGCTGGAGTGTAGCTCGGGACACAGATATCCTCCATTAGCACCTCCCAGTGGTCACTATTCATGTGCCAGCCCTGAAACATCACTAACCACCTAGTCAAGGACAGCACAGGGGCGCAGGGGTAGAGTTGCTACCTTACAGCGCCAGAGACCCGGGTTCAATCCTGAGTGCGGGTGCTTGTCTGTACGGAGTTTGTACATTCTCCCCGTGACCTGCGTGGGTTTTCTCTAGGATCTCCGGTTTCCTCCCACAGTACAAAGACGTACAGGTTTGTAGGTTAATTGGCTTGGTATAATTGTAAATTGTCCCTAGTGTGTGTAGGATAGTGTAAGGGTGCGGGGGTCGCTGGTCGGCGTGGACTCAGTGGGCTGAAGGGCCTGTTTCCGCTCTGTATCTCTAAAGTAAACTAAATTGTGGGGCTTGTAAAACAGTTGGAAACAGGCAGTGTTTACTCTCCCCGCAATATCCATCCTCCTCACCACATCATTGATAGAGTTGATTGTAGACTCTACTGATGAACGGTTCATTTTAAACATTCCCTGATAATTCAGGCTATCTTACACCTTCCCTCCTCGTTAGATCCAAAAATGCAGCATAGAAATACTCAATTGTGGGAAAAGACCTTGTAGCCTTCGATGAAAAGGGACTATGAAAATTCATGTGCTTCCAATATAAACTGGTTAAATGTGTCTTTTCTTCTTCACTCAAGTGCTGAAGCTCTTCAGACAATGTATCTGCTGATGAGCCCTAAGCAACTTTATGAACACTTCAAGGATGATTATGAAATCCATGATATCAATTGGAACCTGGAGAAGGCAACGGCCATTTTGGAGAGCTGGCAACGGAAGTTTGTTGAGGTACTGACAAATGCGATCATTCCTGCCCCTTTTGTTTTGAATGGACAGTAAATGGAGTTGATGCTTCTTAGTGGGGAGGGAAATGGAATATGAATTGATTCTGCTGTTAAGGAGCTAATCTGCTTGGTGAGAAAGATGATATAGCTCAACAGGTGAACTGATTTTCAGCGATAAAGCACAGAACTGTAGCTTCTGCACACAAAGTGCTGGAGTAACTCATCAGGTCAGGCAGCATCTCTGGAGAATATGGTTAGGTGTCGTTTTGGGTCGGGACCCTTCTTCATATTGCAGTTGCCTATCCATGTCCTCCAGATATGCTACCTGACTCACTGAGCTTCTCCAGCACTTGTGTTCAATTCATTACCTAAAACAGAGGCGTAAGTGACTGAAGAAATGTCTTGAATCGAAACGTCACCTATCCATGTTCATCAGAAATGCTGCATGACCTGCTGAATTACTCCAGCACTTTTTGTTCTTTTGTGTATTAACCAACATCTGCAGTTCCTTGCCTCTTGGTTTGCTGACAGTTGGCTCAGTGTAACTGATTGATCATTAATCTACACCACCCAGCATATGAATGGGTAATTATATGGGTAATGGCCTGGCTATGGCCCTTAACTGCCTCCAAATTGTTCACTGCAGAAGATGCTAAGCATTGACCCTTTGAACACTAGACATCATTTGCTGGCACTTTAAAACCCTGCTTCATTCAGAATGTGAGTTTTATGTCAAGCAATGGAAGAAACAGAAATAAAACGTGCAATTGAATGTTTTGAATAGCAAATGCTGAACCTCTCATTAGTGGAGTTTCTGAGCTGATATTTGATAAGCTTTTCAAAAGTGCCAGTAACGATAATGTAGTGAAGAGCACACTGGATCACAGATTAATATTACACCTCGAGGATGGGGTGTCTTAATGTGGATCATCTTGGATACTGATCCAACCAGTCGATATAATAATGAACCTAATTGATCAACACACAGTTTTGGCTGTAATCTTATGTTTTACATGATATCCGTGAAATATTCCAAAGTAGTTTGTGGTCAATTATGATATCTTGACCCTCCAGACTAAATTATAGAAAACTTTTATCACCAATCTGTATTTAATTGTTTCAGGGTGGTTAAATCGATAACAGAAATATTGCAGATATACAAAAAAATGGTAGTCGACTTTTAAAGATATCAGGATAAAAGAATGAGTTGAATATTACAGATATGGATATTAGAGTCATAGAGCTAAGCAGCATGGAAACCTGCCCTTCGGCCCAACTTGTCTATGCCAACCAAGTTGCCTAACTGAGCTAGTCCCACTTGCCTGCGCTTGACCCTTATCCCCCAAACCGTTCCTATTGTTGAGGTGACATATGAAGTAATGGTTGAATTATAACGAATGTGGTCAAATAGAGAGGAGTGATAGGAAGACCAAAAAAAACGCTGTGAATTGGTGGGCTGTAGGGTATTGCCCATCACATGCACCGATCACCTCGGCAATGTATCACAGGGCTGCTAGATCCATATTCAGCTCCAAGTCTGTGGTTTAAGTGGAAATTCTCCAAAAAAATAAGAGAGAATGAAAGAGATTATAACTGGTAGTTGGGTGGTTGCCAGGCAGAGGCTTAAGCTACATTGAACAAACAGGTCCTTTGGAAAATATGGATTTTTTGAGGTTATTCCTAATGTGTGGGCTTTTAACAGCATAAAATGAGACATACTGGAAGCCATCTCAATTTATATCAGAGACACGTCCGATCACCAGGGGTTGGTTGACCTGATACATTAGTTGTTTTATGCTCAGCACACTAAGGTGTTTCCACTGAGTATACATGACTGTGTGAGCAACTCGATTCAGTTTATTAAATACCTCCTAGTGAACTTCGGGGATTAATTTCTATGGGAAAATACTTTTAAGGGGTTTTTTTAATAATAAAGAAAACAAACACACTTTTCTCTTTATTTTCAATTGGATTCCTTCCAGTGTGAGGGGAGAATTGTTTCTGTAAATGCTGGAACTACTCATCAGGTTGATTTCCATCCGTCTGCAGCTTGCAGCATTGCACGAGGAGTCAGGTTCTGGGCTTCTGACAGATGGAGAGTTATGGGAACAAGCTGCTTGGTGATAACTGACACCCAGATGCTGATTGCGAGAAGACCCGAGGCCTATGAACTGCATGCCTGGAAAGGGAATTGGGTTTGTGCTGGGGTGAATAACAAATGTGGAAGATGTTTCACCGATTCCCAAGGTCGCAGTCCCTTTGGCTGTTACAGCTTAGGTGGTGAATGACGGCAACTTTGCTTTGCTCCAGAGGCCATGTGATCTCACCCGACCTTTGACCACAATGATCTTTGGCATCTGCGGCCATTACTCTAAGCTGTCAAGAATTAAAACTAATGTGTTTTTTACGCCTTTAAAAGGAGCACCCTTAAGTAAAAGAAAAATCAACAAGACGGATTGTCGATTTTGCATTTGGTTAAATTAGAAAGCTTTAAGATGGACCACAAGTTTACACATACTATTTTGATAAGACACAGAACCAGAGAGAGATACAGGGAACTGTAGAATTCTCTGATGTTTTTATTTAACTATGCAGGATTCAAATTGACTTAAACTGTGAAGGGTCTTGGGCACAAATTGAAAACACCTACAGAGTTTTATAACTAATTAGTCAGTTCATTTGTTCGGCATGTGTAGGAAGGAACTGCAAATGCTGATTTATGCCGAGTATAGACACAAAATGTTGGAGTAACTCAGCGGGACAGGCAGCATCTCTGGAGAAAAAGAATAGGTGACGATTTGGGTCGCAACCCTTCTTCAGTCTGACGAAGGGTCCCAACTCAAAAAGTGACCCATTCCTTCGCTCCATAGATGCTGCCTCGCCCACTAAGTTTCACCAGCATTTTTGTCTACCTTCGCGGAGTTACACAAGCATTTTGTGTCTATCTTGGGAACCTTCATGCCAGACCTAACTGAGGCTATTCAACGGAAGAAAATGTGAACAATTGTCCTCAATATGATCCAGTATCTGATTCTATTTTTTTTAAAGCATTATACAAATAATATGTTTTGAAATATAAATATGCAATTATCTATGGTTTGCAAACAAATGCATTTAGAAGATTTCAAGTGTCAAAAATATTGACAATTCTCTTTCATGGGCAAAACTGACTTCAACATATATGTACACATATATATTACACACATATATTAGTCTCTTGTCTCCTGGCCTTTAATGCAGATGAGTGACATGCTTTTAACCAGGGAAGCCCTGCCTTTGTAATCACCGCTTTGAATTTTAGAGGGATTTGCAGCACCATCAAATGAAGACCTTAAAACTTATGTTGCATTCGTTTGAATGTACATTTCCAAAGAGCCTGTAATACTGATGTTTTTAGCTTTCTGTTTTAACCTCTTGTTGTAGGTGGCTCACGAGACCCTGCCTCAGAACTCCACACAAAATATCCACGCCTTTTCCACCACCACCCTCAATGATATCATGAAGTCTTTTTCTGATGTCAGTGCCATCCGTGTCGCTGGAGGCTATTTGCTAATGGTGAGCATGTCTTGACCTCTGGATCTCTTGATTGAAGTTAACACCATTTTGTGTTGCCTCACAATGCATTGCCTTAATGAAAGAAATACAAACATAGGAGCAAGAATGGGCAGTTGAAACATGGCAGCCAGTTCCAATACCATTCAAAGAAGAAGAATGAATGATACTTTATTGTCACCTGTTCCTAGGGTGATAATAGATACCTAGGTCTTGGCGCAGATAAATCTACAAAAGTACCGAACAGTCCTATCTACTGCGCCCATCCACCAGTTCCTTCTTCATTCCCCAACCCCCAACCACCCCCACGCCGCCCCCCCCCCCCCCCCCCCCCCCGATCTTGGCGACCCCATGTCATGTCCCCTTAGATCACAGTGGACTATGGGAACTAAGCACCAAGTTCCGCACCAGTTTATCTGTCAGTTCCGCAACCTTTGTCTAAATTCTTCTCATACTGATGGCAGCAATTAAGTTTATATCGAGGATGCTGTAAATATGTTAAACGAGTTGCAAGGCAGAGAGAAGTTCTGAAGAAATGCTTATAACATCTGAACCGGTCAAATTTGTTGCATGTTTAAAACCTTGCACCAAATGGTCTTTTTCCCAAGTTTTAACAATATATTATCATTTTGTAACTGTGCATCCTTTCCAGCTCAGCTTTTTTCTATAATTGTAATGAAATCTGGCTTTGTAGATGTGTCGTGGTATACTTGCATTCTTCTGCCTGAGAGCAGTGTTGTGCATCATTTTTACATCTCCAGGCCCTTAAGCTAGAGGAAACTTTATGCACATATTTAGCATTTTAGATCAATTAATAAAGTGCCATTAAAATATTATGTAATAATGCACTGTGGTCTTTTCTGACCAGAATATCTGACCTTAAATTGATCGATTATATTATGTCTGTGCACACTGATCCAAGTAGCCTCTATGTACTAATCCACTTCTTATCTATAGGGGTGACAAATGGGAAATTGGCCTCTTTATTGTGTGTCTATTTTGTTCAGGATTATAGACATCATTTAAAAGCAAGAAATAAGTTGCATTAACCAACCATCTTTCAAGCGCTCAAAACTACCCAAATGCCTTCAGAGTAAATGACTTTAGAGGCGGCACGATGGCGCAGTGGTAGTGTTGCTGCCTTACAGCACCAGAGACCCGGGTTCGATCCTGACAACGGGTGTAGTCTGTACTGAATTTGTACCCTCACCCTGTGACTGTGTGGGCTTTCTCTGGGTGCTCAGGTTTCCCCCCACACTCCAAAGATGTAGGTTAATTGGCTTTGGGTTTCCTTCAACACTTCACAGATGTAGGTTAATTCCACGCTGTATCTCTAAACTAAACTAAAAGACTTCAAAGTTTGCCTACCAGATGTTGTGTATGCTCATGTGGCAGTCAGACTCCAGATGATAAGGTACCACAAAAAATGTAAATAATCAGTTAATCTTCAATGAGTGATGCTTGTTGGCCTTGGGTGTGAGTGGACAGGGTCTCAGTTTCACTTCTCATCCAAGTTGTCAATAGCGCAACATTTCCTCAGTACTGCATTAAATTCCTTGCATAGCATATTTGTTCAAGTCCTTAAATATTCTCTACCCGCTGATCTAAAGATGAAGACCCTTTCATGAACTGGGTAATGATAACACCCAGATATTATCTTCTAGCAATGATGAAAGTGGTGAATGATAGATGGAGGAACGTTACCAATGAATCTCCCTAGTTTCAGATTGAAACATTATGGCACCAGTGAATTTAAACTCTATAGATACTGAAAGGTAGAAAGGAAACCACCTTTCATTATTACAAGACATCGCAATGTGCATGGTTCGTAGATCGTAGATCGTAGATAGACACAAAATGTCTATCTTTGGTGTAAACCAGCACCGCCAGTTCCTCACACATTCCGTCGGCCCCATGGGCATCATGGCCAATAAAATGCTTTTGAAGTGTAGTCGCCTTTGGAGCTGATTCTTACGTTGTATCAGTTGAATATTTTTTAGTATTTTCAATTGCTGTTTATGCATTGTATGTTGATATGTATTTTTTTCTCTCTGATCTCCACTAGTTGGCATATGCATGTGTGACCATGCTGAGGTGGGACTGCTCAAAGTCCCAAGGGGCTGTGGGTCTAGCCGGTGTCCTGTTGGTGGCATTGTCAGTAGCGTCAGGACTGGGACTGTGTTCCCTTCTGGGCATTTCCTTCAACGCTGCAACTACCCAGGTACAGAATTCTTCTCTCAAGTTCCTGTTTCTCAGAAGTCTACCCTTCCTCAGCAGAATGAACTGGAGAAAAATCAACTGCTTTTGTCTCGGCCTACCTATAGAATGGCCTGGTTAGAGTGGATGTGGAGAGGATGTTTTCCAGTAGTGGGAGAGTCTAGGACCAGAGGGCACAGCCTCAGACTGAAAGGACGTACTTTTAGAAAGGAGAATTTTCTTTATCCACAGAATGGTGAATTGGTGGAACTCATTGCCACAGAGGCGGTGAAGCCCAAGTGATTGGGTATTTTTAAAGCGATGAAAAAGGGCATCAAAGGTTACAGGGAGAAGGCAGGAGAATGGGGTTGAAAGGAAAAGATACATCGGTCATGATCGAATGGCGGAGCAGACTCGATGGGCTGAATAGCCTCATTCTGCACCTATGTCTTATGAATGAGAAGTGAAATTTGTGTAGAATACATTGTAAAGGCAAATTTCAAATATTAATCATTTTTTTACATCTCCTGAATCTAGGTACTACCATTTCTGGCCTTGGGTATTGGTGTTGACGATATGTTTCTCCTGGCTCATGCATTCACAGAGACAGGTCAAAATAAGAACATTCCTTTCAAGGTAAAGACCAATCTCTATGTAAAACTTGAATACAGTATTTACTCTGTATAATTGTTATACAGGTACCGGAATAATCAGAAAAGCATTGTCAATGAAACTTTACACAATACTGATAGAGCATGTTTCTTTGTCAACAAGTTTGAATTAGTTGATAAGTTAGGAAACCATGATATTATCTGTTTGCTTCTCGTTAAGAACTCCTTTTAAACGGAGTTTGTACATTCTCCCTGTGACAGCGTGGGTTTTTTTTTTACTGCTTCGGTTTCCTCCCACACTCCAAAGATGCACAGGTTTGTAGGTTAATTTGCTTCTGTAAAGTGTAAATCGTCCCTAGTGTGTATGATAGTGCTACTATACAGGGTGATCGCTGGTCGGCGCAGACTAGGTGGGCCGAAAGGCTTGTTTCCACGCTGAAAGTCTAAAGTCTACTCTTAAGAGATGCATGCCTTTCCTGGCAATCTTAAATTGGTGCGTTTATACCACATGAATTATAGTTTACTGTTTATTCCCTTTGAAAGTTCAATCACAGTGAAATAAGGTGACACACTGGTCTTAAAGGTAACATAAAAGGAACAGAGATTTATTTCTTGGGAAATAAAAAAATCCAGTGCAAATAGAACTTAGACACGAAGTGCTGGAGTAACTCAGCGGGACAGGCAGCATCTCTGGAGAGAAGGACGGGGTGGCGTTTTGGGTCGAGACCTTTCTTCAGACTGATGTCTGAAAGTTGAATAGAAGTTAAATAGAAGTTGCAGCAGACAGCAAAGATGGAGAGAGAAGCAAAATTAACATTTCAGGTAGATAAGCTTTCAGCAGTAATTGTTGTGATTTGGTTCAGCTTGGGAACAATTATTTAAAAATAAATCTACATTTTTGTGCAGATATGCAATAATCCCTCCGTTTGCTCAATTTTGCCCACAAGTGCAATTGATCTTTGTTATTTGAAGCATGCCCATAGCTCTTCACTGTTTTGTTTCATGCTAAAGGACAGAACAGGCGAGTGCTTGAGACGAACTGGGACCAGCGTCGCGCTCACATCCATTAATAACATGATTGCTTTCTCGATGGCTGCATTAATTCCCATCCCTGCTCTTCGTGCCTTTTCCTTGCAGGTAAGTGAATCATATGAAGCAGCCTGGGTACGCATCAGGTGCTCAGTGTGTACATTTTCAAAGAAAATCTGCGAAATGTTTTATGTGCTTAAGTTGGAAGGTGGTGGGGGGGGGGGGGGGGGGGGGACTAGGCAGATGGGATGAGGGTGGATTAGGGGCTGTAAATTCCTTTGCTCCAGGTGTTACATGCTTCTTTGAATTTACCTGCACCACCCCTGTTGCTTACCTGCAGGTGTCTGCCACAGAGCAGCTTAACTGTCTGCTGCACAACAATGTGGCTTGTTATTAGGTGTATGGGAGAGGTGGTTTGGCTTCTGAAATGTGATGAACCGATGAGAACTTTCTGCAATTAAAATGACAAAAAAATAGCAGTTTTAGAGAGCTGGAAAATCATATTTTGATTATCATCTAACATTTACCAAATACATTTTTCTACCGCAAACGTACCTTTCTGTAATGGTCACTAAAACTGAATTAATATTAATTTATTTTTCTTTGTGGACTCTTTGTGGAACTGCATGGAAAGTAGGATTACAGACATAAAGCAGCTGGGATCGATAAATGAAGGGCATTGCCCAATTCATTGATAAACTGGTTAATTTATTAGGGAGTCGTGGATAAGGAAAATATCATTATACATCCATTTGCTTTCCATTGAGTAGTGATTGTTTTCCTCTCCTGTGCCTTCCTGAAAGCATTGTATTTCCTCGCATGCTGATCTGCTGAAAGGAGTCCCATTGGCCTACTGTACTTGGCAAGGCCTGGAGTCACTGATTGAAAACAATAGAAAGAGCATTAAGCAACAAGAATCTGACGGGGATGAACACAGGGCCCTCCTTTTGCACAGCCAACCTAGTTGGCATAAATGATGGGATATATCATCCGCATGTCAACTCCAGCAATGTGATCTGCCTGAGCCTTCTGGGTGGTCCAGGAGATAATAATATATTATAATGTCTGCCTTGGGCAACCCCACCCCCTCCTTGTTCACTTACATCAGACTGCTTTGACCTGAAAACCCCCCTTCACTTTAATGTTTATGTGGAGGAGGGGAGTAAGGGGGGTCTATATTTTGGAGTATCGGGGGGAGGGGGGAGGTAGGGTGGTTCTTGCATCAAATCCTTCAGTGATTTAATATTTTCTTTGGCTAAATACAGGGCTTTGGTGAGGTCTGGAAGTGGGTTGTAGTACAACTCACTTAAAGCTAGAAATATCTTGGGTAGAAATCAGAAACTGCTGTTCTCTGAATACTTTGCCTGAGGCCTGGGGCCTCCAGTGAAGCTATAGGTTTCAATTATGTTTCGTTCGAATCTTAAAGAGACACGCTAAGTTGATAGGCAGCCTGACAAAGCAGCACAGGAGTTAATAGACAGAACAAAAAATGCAGAAAAACAGTCAGCAATAAACGCATTTGACACAAAGAGTACGTATTCGGGAAGTTAAAAATCTAGAGATTACGACAGATATTGTGCGGAGGTACCTCTGCTCCAAGTATTACGGTAGAGAATGGAGTATTCATGGTGGGCTGTTGACTATCATTAATTAATGCCATTCCCTCATCCCACTAATCTTTGTGACTTTTCAAACTCGTTATTCAGAAAATTTCAAAATCAAGGCTTTGATATTAGAATGCAGATTAATAATTAATATCTTCATTCCTTGCCCTTCACAGGCTGCAATAGTCGTGGTTTTTAATTTTGCCATGGTGCTCCTCATTTTTCCTGCCATCTTAAGCTTGGACCTTCATCGACGGGAAGACAAAAGACTGGACATTTTCTGCTGCTTTTCCAGGTGAGGCTTGCTCTTATAGAATCATGGAAAATAAGGAGAAATTAAAAAAATTTGTGCCATTACTTGTCAAGACCAGGCGGCCGAAAAACTGGTCAAAGTCCAGAGTCAAAAGTGAGCCAAGTGCATTTCAACTACTTGGTTTGCACCATTCCAAATGACCTCTATCCATTGACCTTAATGCTTCAATGTATAGATTTCTGCCAATACACTTTCATGTGTTCCCTGATACAAAGGTTGCCCAGACTCGCCTCCAGTTACAACTTGACATTGAATAAAGTCATTAAAGAAGCGGAGAAGGGAAAGCCATTCGAAGTGGGAAGCTCTCTCAACTCCTGATTGTTGAATTGCTTGAGGTGCATTGTGCTCCTGCATTTTAGGCCAGGGATGGCACATGTGAATACTCCTTTATTGTAATAATGAATAACGTCATGATCTGAGCACCATCATCGGGTCAACCACATGAAACATTTTAGATACTGGCACCCACCACAACATCTGTTACCTTCCCAAAAAGGGATAAACATGGGACAAAGCTGCTTCCAGCCATGAAAGGAATACGTGGGAGTGATTTCAAGGCCATAATTTGACTTCAGGAATTAATTCAGGGAATAGTTAGAAACCATTTAGTTTTTATGGTTTTTGATGATCAATGAATTCCTCAATAAAATTACTTGTTCATAATCAGTCCCAGGCATGCTTTGTTATTATTCAGTGTTGCACGACAATGTATAATGATATAAATGACGGATAGATTACATGACAATGTATGTTTGTTTTTTTTTCAGCCTCTGCTCAACGAGGGTAATACAGGTCCAGCCACAGGAGTTTGCAGATGCGAATGATAGCCACAACTTTCACCCTTCTCTGAATGGAGGGCCAACATTTAGCCACAGCACCCTGATCACCACCACCGTGCAGGCCTTTACCCAGTGCGATCCCACCGGACAGCACATTGTCACCATCATTTCGCCAACATCTCAGATCTCCTCGACTCCTCCCGTCATTGTGCCTCCAGCAGAGCACCTTGGCTCTCAGGGAATGGACCCCACCAGCTCCACCCGGGACTTACTAGCTCAGGTGGACGAGGCAAATGCCTGCAGGGAATGTGTTCAGATGCCCTTTGTCAAGTGGAACCTGGCGGATTTTGCACGGGACAAGTATGCTCCACTCCTTCTCAAGACGGAGTCCAAAGTAAGCAATTTTCAACTATTTTGTCTTTAATTTAGCTTAGTTTATTGTCACATATACCGGGGTACAGTGAAAAGCTTTTGTTGCGTGCTAGCCTGTCAGCGTAAGGGACGATACATGATTACAATTGCGCCATTCACAGTGTACAGACACATGATAAGGGAATGACGTTTAGTGCAAGATTGTCTTGCAAGTCCTAATACAAGATAGTCTTTGTATTACCATAAATATCATGGCCTGGAAGAGTAATCTTGTAGCTCTGATCACTTCACCTCAACTGGCATGAAACACGATATTGCTGATTTCCTGTTTGTTTTACACATGACTCCAGAGATTTAACAGGTCTCTTTCCAGCACGAGTCAAACATACACTTTTAATGAGAAGTAACATTTTATCTTTGTGCTGGGAAACTGCGTCCACTCCAAGAGACAGCCATATTTTCTTTGTGCAGCAACAGCCAGCAAGTGGACCATGGTGAATTTCACCATTTACTTCCTGTCCACTGGGGGTCCTTTACCCGTGACCCCAACACCTTTACACCCAATCTCACTTCCTAAAACCTCACTTGGTCGGGGCCTCAACCTGATGATCACCCGGGAACCTTTGACCCTTTTTACCCCAAGACCCAGTCGCCCTAGATTCCTGAAACCTTGATATGCCCGTTCTTTCCTCTAAAGCCCGACTGGCCTGTTCCTGATTCAGCAAAGTCCCCATGAGGTCCAACATAACCACCAGGACCCAAATTCTACCTCCCATCCCTGACCTAATTGTCACATTATAAATGGCATTCCTTGCTTTCCTGTCTCCGTGAATGTGTGCTGGGTCTAGCGTGCTTGCTGCTACCCTAGAGAAATTTAGCTCAAGTACAAAGAATTCTAGTATGTCACCACTGGACACCCAACAAGGGAAAGGCTGACTTTTAAAATTCATAGTCCTCATTAGTATTCACACTTGTTTGGCTCTGTAGCTTGTACCCAGAAAGCTGCAATGAAAGAAACATCTCATAAACGCTCCGGTCTTTTTCCCCTGATTAAAAGTTCAGCAGCAGGGTTTGTGGGTTAATTGGCCTCTATAATTGCTCCTAATATGCAGGGAGTCATGATATTGAACATGTGTGAATGGGTGATCAAAGGGCCTGTTTCCATGCTTTATCTAAACTAAACTAAGCATTGGTAGGGGCGTCAGTGGTTATGGGGAGAAGGCAGGAGAATGGGATTGAGAGGGGAAGATAGATCGGCCATGATTGAATGGCGGAGTAGACTTGATGGGCCGAACAGCCTAATTCTGCAACTTTTGACCTTTTGAACTTATGAAGCACTGTCAAATCCTTATTGGTTTGGATAAATGCTGTGTATTGTGCATAGATTTGAATTGTGATATATTCATTCATTTATGGTTTTACTTAACAACCTAGATTGTCGTGTTGGTCCTCTTCATGGCCTTGCTCGGGATGAGCCTTTATGGAACTACCATGGTTCATGATGGGCTGTACCTTACAGACATTGTTCCTCGTGAAACCAAGGAGTACAATTTTATTGAAGCCCAGTTCAAGTATTTCTCCTTCTACAACATGTACATCGTCTCCATGGGAGGGTTTGATTACGCTGCATCCCAGACGTTGCTGTATGACCTGCACAGGAGTTTCAATGGCATCAAATACATTGTCCGTGAAGAGGATAAAGAGCTGCCAAAGATGTGGTTGCATTACATTCAGGACTGGCTAAGAGGTAAGAGTTCAAAGCTTCCCTTTCATATTTTTCGTACACGATTGAATTGTGAACAGTAAAGTATGTAAAAGTTTGCATGGAGAAAATAGCACCAGACAAAAAAAAAACAAAGTTAGCTTGTGCATCTGAAGGTGAAATTCTGAAACCTAAACCAGATCTCCATTAGTAGTTTAGGGTTAAATTTACTGGGCACTATATAATAATCTGCTCCTAATCTTCTTGGCCATATATCCCCAGCCATAATTTTTATGACATGAGCTTTTGAATTTAACATCTGTTAATTACAACATTGCAGGGGGTACTTGAAGTGAGGTCTGGGGTTCTGAAGAATAGCATAGGAATGTATACTTTGGGGCCTTGTGTATACAAAGTGACAGTCACTGCACTTCAAAGTAATTCTTAGTATGTAAAGCATATTGAGATGTTTCTGAGAGACATGGAAATGCAATTCTTTCTCTTGTGGCAAACCACAGTATGTATTTCGCTGAACTATTGGAACTCTGTGAAGTTTTATAGCATGTCAGCTAGAGACAATATGAATTGTTTGACGCCTTGTCTCCTCTTATATGGCTGATGTAAAAGCAGAACGGCAATCATAATTTTATGTGCATGCGGTTGTTGTATCAGGGGTGACAGACTATATTACTGCAAAGGCCAGTGATACTCCCTTAATGATTGAGGGATCTGGAAATAACTTACCATTCAGGACGTTAATCATTTTTCCATATTCTGAACTACGCTTTTTATTTCATTTTAGTTAACTTTGTCTCAATGTCTCTCTGCTTCCAAGCCTGTGCACTTTGCTTCCCACACACTTGCCCCGATTTTGTGCAGAGACTTTGAGCCAATAAAATAAAATTTCACGGGACAATGCAGTGTCGCTGCAGTAGAGTTGCTGCCTTACAGCGCCAGAGACCCCGGTTTGATCCTGACTACGGGTGCTGTCTGTCTGGAGTTTGTACGTTCTCCCCGGGACTTGCGTGGGTTTTCTCCAGGTGCTCCGGTTTCCTCCCACACTCCAAAGACGTACGGGTTTGTAGGTTAATTGGCTTTGGTAAAATTGTACATTGGCGCATGATTGTGTCGGATAGTGTTAGTGTACGGGGATCGCTGCTCGGCATGGACTTGGTGGGCCGAAGGGACTGTTTCTGCACTATCTCCAAGCTAATAGTAAGTCTGATCTTTGTGATATTAGCTGTTTACTTATCAGATGGGGGTTTTGACACTCTATGTTGAAAGACCACACGTTTTCTTGAAAGTGGAAGGAGGTGATCGTAAATGATCCTATTGCAGACAATTGACCCAAACTTGCATTGCTCATGGGGTGGTGAGAGGCTCATGCACCTTGAGTTTATGACTTGTGGTGAACAAAAGCTGTCAACATTCATCCAATAAATTAACTTGTTAAAGAGATGTTAATCACAACGGGACCTTCCCAGCGCAAAACAATGCCTCAGACTTTATTCTCTCCCACCCTGCTAGATCCCAATCATAACTACCACATGGATTACTCTAATCCAGTTGACCAAAGCTGTTGAAACTATTGCACATGGCCTTTAAACTTTGACTAATATTGCCATCTCTCCAAAGTTATTGCATTGTTTGGCTGATCGAGCATTGAGAATACTTGACTTTTAAACTTGTTATAACAAAAGTGCCAGGAAAGCGTGTTCCAAATGCTCCTTGCTCTTCAATCAACCCTGTGGTACTTTTATTCCTTGCCTGATTTTTTCCTCTCTCTCCAGCTTTCCTGCTTGCAGTTTAAAACTCTTGTGCACTTTAGTCAATCATATCTATTTCTCCACCTTGCCTGTAAAATGTCTGGAATGTTTTCTATTTAAATGCAAGTTGTTTGTGCTGAGCCGTATACTCGGTCTGCTGTATCTCAAACTCTAGAGATGTCGTTTTTCAGTGAAGTGTGTGTTGTTTTAAAAAGATTGAGGCAAGCATAAATGACAAGTGAATTACATCATGAATCCACAAAGAACTCTTTAGTTATGGTAATAATTATTAAGACTCATTTGAGTGCATAACCTGAAGAATGTCAGTGCTACCAAGCTGCTGATTCTAGAGAGGTCTGACTCCAATAAGATGAAGTAACCTTTTATCACATTGGACTAAAAACCTGGATGGGAAGGAAAACAATTGGTATTTGTTCATTACTATCACGTGTACCGAGTTGAAAAACTTTGTTTTACGTGCAATCCAGGCAAATCACACCGTATATGAGTATATCAATTATGCAAAAGAGAAAATAAGCAGAGTATAATATATAATGTTAGCTACAGAGAAAGTGCAAATGAAAAAACTGCAAGGGCAGCAACTGGGTTGATCAGAAGATCAGGAATTAATTCATAGCTATAATTATGAAAAATCTAGAGTGATTAAATGCTACTGCAGTGTCAATGCGTGCCAATATTAGGAGTACAATCAAAACAATGAATGAGTGGATGGCACGGTGGCGCAGCAGTAGAGTTGCTGCCTTAGAGCCCTTGTAACACTGGAGAGTGGGTTCGATCCCAACTACAGGTGCTGTCTGTATGGAGTTTGTACATTCTCCCCGTGACCTCGTGGGTTTTCTCCGAGATCTTTGGTTTCCTCCCACACTTAAGACTTACAGGTATGCAGGTAAATTGGCTTGGTATAAGTGTCAATTGCCCCTAGTGTGTGTAGGATAGTGTCAATGTGCAGGGAGCGCTGGTCGGTGCGGTCTCATTGGGGCGAAGGGCCTGTTTCTGCAATGTGTCTCGAAACTAAACTAAACTAAATGCGTTCACAGCTACATGGGTGATCTGACAAAAATAGATTGATTAATAATTTTTGACGGATTAGTGTGAGAAAGGGATGGATATGCAGGGACAAAAAAAATATGATATCCATGGTACAAAAATGAATTTTAAATCTGTTTCTTTGCCACTTGGATAAATCAACCGACTTATCTTTTCAGACAGCAACATGGCCCTGGTAAGCTGTGCCATATGTTTACCTGCTATGATCTCCTGCAGTGTTAGAGAGAGTGTAGCTTGTTGGTGAGACCTCTTCTAGAATCAGTAAGCTTCATGTAAAAGCAGCTAATATGGATGAGATAAACACACAAGCACACTAGGTAAAAAACAACACACATCAAATGAAAACAAGACCAAAATGCTTTGGTTCCTTCACTCGGGCTAGTGCACTCTTTCCCTGATTAACCCATGTTGTAGCATTTCTGTCTCAAGGATTGGGTGGGGTGGGGGAAGAGAGAGAAGTTAATGGAATGAATTATAGAACTTCAAAACTACAGACCGATGATATGCGAAAGGAAATTGGGGAAGGCACCAGATGCTGGTAGTGAAGAAATATAGTTCTCAAAGGGTTGCAGGGCTGGACCAGATTATAAAGTAAGGAAGTACCAACAAATATACTTTTCAAGAATTAAAGGCAGACACACTTGTCTGCACAGCGTTAAGATGGGACAAGGGAGAAGTCCTCAGTGAGGGCAAGAGTTGTAGAGACACTCTTCATTTCCAATTGGCACTGGTCCAGTTTCCACCTAAACACAGAGAAAGGCGTTTTCTATATGTGTGTGGCATTTCAATTCACAAGTTTTAATTGTAATGATATACAGCTGTGACTTGACATTCTGAACACATTTGTGGGTGGCATGCTTTATTGGGTTATGATAGCTTTGAGAGTCAGCCATCGAGTTATGTGGCACAGATACAGGCTCTTTGGCCCAACTCATCCATGCTGACCACTGGGCCTTCTTGAACTGTTTCATTTGCATGCATTTGGTCCATATCCCTCTAAACGTTTCCTATTCATGAACCAGTCCATATAATGTCTTTAAAACATTGTTATTGTTCCTGTCTCTACCACTTTCCCTGCCTGTTCATTCTCTATACCTACTGCCATCTGTATGAAAAACCTGCCTCTCAATTCCTCTTTGAATCTTCACCCTATCACTTTAAACCTATAACCTCTATTTTAAGGCATCACTATCTTGGGAACAAGACCATGACCATCCACCTTATTCATGGCCTTTATGTTTTGTAAACCTTTACAAGATTGCCTTCTTCGCTCTAAGGAAACCTCCCCGTCTGCCTAATCCGCCTCCTCACAACTCGAGCCCTCCAGTCGTGGCAACATATTTGTGAATCTGTTCTGCATCTTCTCTAGCTTAATCATATCCTTCCTATACTAGGACGATCAGAACTGCACACAATATTCCACATGGGGTCTCAACAGCAATGTTCTACTTAGCTGTAATATGATGCTCCAAATCTTGTATAAAATGCCCTGTCTGATGAAGGCAAGCAAGCCACAAGCCTTCTTCACCACTTGGCTACCTGTGTCACGACTTTCGGGGAACTTCATTGTGGGCCGAAGAGCCCGTTCTTGTGCTGCACTGTTTAATGCCCTCCCTATGGTCGCGTCATTAATTGTATGAAACCCTGCCCTGGTTTAACTTCCCAAAATGCATTACGTTGCACATAACTGAGTTAAATTGACTATATTTTCAATGTCATCGTTGTTGTAGATGAAGGAGTCTGATTTCTGTAGAATAGGACAAATGTGTTGTGTAAAATTGCACTGAATTCTAGCAATTGGTGGATCGCCAATGGGGAGGTGTTAATTCCAAACTTTCAATGATGAATAGAAGGTTTGCAGTTGGAGTAAGGTCCAAATGACACTTGATTCATGACATGCACGACCGTTATTAATAGATCATTGAGTTTATATGTTTATATTTCAAAGAAATATCGTTTAATTTTCATACTATCCAAACTACAAAGAGTTATCATTTCTATTAATGTATCATACTGTAATGATCTCTGTTGACTTTGAGTTTTCTTCCGTTTTGCAAAGCTTAAATATCTTGACATTGTCTCTGCACAACCAAGGCTAATGTAATAATGCCCGATTACAGGTGATTTCAATGCACTTAACATTGGCTCAACCCTCAGAGACGTTGCACAGAAAGCACCCTTGTCCATGTCCATGCTGTAGGACACTGTGAAAGTACTATCCAGTTAATTTGCAACATTAGACTTTACTTTGGAGCTTAGAGGTACAGCGTGGAAACAGGCCTTATGGCCTACTGAGTCCATGTCAACCAACAATCACCCTGTACACTTACACTATCCTCCACACTAGGGACAATTTTACAATTATTATCAACGCCAGTTAACGTACAAACCTGTACATCTTTGTAGTGTGGTGGAAACCGTAGCACCCGGAGAAAACCCACGTGGTAACAGTGAGAACTTACAAACTCTACACAGACAGCACCCGTAGTCAGGATCGAACCCGAGTCTCTGACGCTGTGAGGTAGCAACTCTACCCCTGTGCCTCTGTGCCGTTTAACCAAACTGACCAATGTTTCATGGGTTAAGTTCCAAGAAAGAAAATGAACATTCTTTAACCCATTGTTGACCACACTTGTGCTGCAAAGGAAAAGAAAAATAGGGTCACAACACATATTGTTCAAAAAGTTTTCAAATCAATAGATATTTTGCCTTTAGAAAAAAGTTCTATGCTGCTGCATAGAAGCCCTCGGAAGTGAGCTTTTATTGTTATCTTTGATCTGATGTTTGGTTCAGACACCTTATTTCAAATGCAAACATCACAGAGAAATTGCAGCATTCAAAAGGTTGTTTTCTTGTGTAGTTAGGAAATATTTTATTAAGTTTTCCTGGAGGATATTTAAAAAAAATTGCTGTGCTTCATCCAAGGATTCATTTCCTCACAGATCAGATGTGTAATTCTTGACATCTTGCTGACGGATCTGAATTCAAAATCCTGCATCTCAATTTTAAAGTTGGCTTCAAAGGAGAATGAGCTAATCCCTTTCAACTGACAGCCCTGCGATATGTTTGCTGATCATTGTTGAGAGATTTGAGTGCCGCATATCTCAAGCACACTTCCTCGTCAACACCTTCCATTCCTCTTCAAAGTATTCTTGGGTTTTTTTTCCATGTGGCCCTACTGCTGAACACGTGTCCGCTCCTGTTTTGTCCTAGACTTTCCCTGTACGGGCTTGGTGGTGCCCTCTGGTACCAGCGAACAGCGTTGTATTGAAACATTCGGCAGTGAAAACACAGCTGTCTCCCAGCTCTCCCAAGTACAGAACAGAGCGCAGAATCTTTCTCTGAAGAGCTGAATTCCCTTCAGGGCTGAGTTGGAGGGGGTGTGGGTGGGGGAGGTAGTGAGGTGGGGGGGGGGGGGGGGGGGGGGGGGGGGGCAGGGAAGGGGGGAGCAGGAAATACAACAATGCTTTTTTTCTTTCCCGAGTAAGCCTCCTCGTGTTACATCCTCATGCCTTGAGGGCTTGGCTTGTTTGCGTTTGCGATATTGAATGACAAGGTGTGTTTACATTTCAGCATAATCGCTCTGCCAAACACCCAACACTTTACCAAGAACATGCATGAGGTCGGAGCATTATCCTACCTTAGCCCTGTAATTGAAGACACAGTTGGAATCTCATTACAAGGCTGAAGATTAGGATTCTTTTATTATAGTTTGGTTTCAACACTTCCTCCAAATGAATTGGTATTTTTATGTTTCTCCCCCCCAAGTGATACTGTTGCAATAACAATGATTTTAGCAGCCCCATACGCACTCTCCCTCTCTTCCCCCACTCCCCCCCTTCTCCCACCCCCTCCCCCTCTCTCCTGCACATGTATTTCCATTCCCCTTACAAAGTATTTAAGAAGGAACTGCAGATGCTGGAAAATCGAAGGTACACAAAAATGCTGGAGAAACTCAGCGGGTGCAGAAGCATCTATGGAGCGAAGGAAATACGTTTCGGGCCGAAACCCTTCAGGGTTTCGGCCCGAAACGTTGCCTATTTCCTTCGCTCCATAGATGCTGCTGCACCCGCTGAGTTTCTCCAGCATTTTTGTTTACCCCTTACAAAGTACTTTTCTTCAGGTTTGCTAACAACATGGCAAATGCACCTGACATCTGGCTAGCTTTTTGCTCGAAGACCTGACATTAGGAAGATGTGCACACCCCCACACAGCTTCTCTCAGCTCAGACAGTGGTTAGTATCCTTTGTGAAGCTCCTGGTAGGCAGAAACGCTCAATCTTTGAAACTCTCGACCTAAGTCTCCCTAGACTCCCACCAACAATTTTTTTGAATCTATGTTGTTGACAGACAGTGGACAGAGGTTTCAGAAATGAATCTGTGCAGCTTTGCTTTAAAAGAACCAAATCTTTGAGGGTCTCTGCAACCATCCCATCCCCCTTCCCAGTTCTTCCAATTAAAAGATCAAGTACTTTAACTTGAATTGGCAAATATGTTTGGCTGATGGAACATCTTTTCTGCTCAAGAGATAAAATAGAACATAAGCCTTTCATTTCATAATAGTAGTGAATGCATGTCAAAAGTTTTGTTCAAGTGTACTTCTTTCTTTGCAACCAGTAAAATTATATCTTAGGAGAATTTATTAAATGAAATGGCCATGGCATGATTGCAGAGGATACTTCATTTTTATACAATTTAACACCCGAGGCGGCACTGTGGCACAGCGGTAGAGCTACTGCCTTAGAGCGCCAGAGACCCCGGTTTGATCCTGACTACAGGTGCTGTCTGTACAGTTTGTACCTTCTCCCCGTGACCTGTGTGTGTTTTCTCCGAGATCTTCGGTTTCCTCCCACACTCCAAAGATGTACAGGTTTGTTGGGTTAATTGGTATGTAAAAGTGTCCCTAGTGTGTGTAGGGTAGTGTTAATGTGTGGGGATCACTGGGCAGTGCACACTCGGTGGGCCGAAGGGCCTCTTTCTGTGCTGTATCTCGAAATTTATATATAAATAAATAAACGTATTAAAAAATGTATAAGCTATGGTATAGCATAGGTATAGCATAGATATGCTATACCATGCCACATGTATAGCATTTCTACCGCTATTAGCAACAAAATGTGCTCGGAACTCTAATGGTGCACGATAACTATAATGTTTTGGGGGTGGGGGGGGGGGGTGGGGAATTCACCTTGACTGTGATCAGGAACTCGGCAAACTTTGAAGTCATTGGCGCATGTCAAGATTTTATCACTTGAGGAACGTCAGCGGCACAGATTGAAAGAACTAACATTGGGAAACAAACACAGATGCAAAATAAAAGTGAAATAAAGATGGTTGAATGTTCAAAGAGTTTGCCAGATGGAGTTTACTGGTTTTTAAAAAATGCCTTTGTCACAGCCATAACAGATTGAGCAGACTAGTGCTTTTTGAAAACCAGTGTATCCTTTTCTGTAGGACCACACAGGGTAGCATTCAATATACTATAATGTAAAAAAAAAAATCTTCCAAACCATGCCCTTTAATAAACTCCATGCATTCCCCATATTTTATTTGTGGTTTTTGTTCAGTGATGTTAAATTACTGCTTTGAGATGGGTTTCTTTTCAAACCACTAAATCATGGCAACAGCTTGTTCAGCAAAGTTTTCCTTAAGTCATTCTTTTGCAAAGAAAAAGGCAAACCTTGATGGCTGCTAGGGTGAAGGATGTAATTGTAGACAGAAGAGTGCACAATCTCTATTGGGAGACACCGTGGCGCAGCGGTAGAGTTGCTGCCTCACAGCGCCAGAGACCCAGGTTTGTTCCTTACGATGGGTGCTGTCTGTGTGGAGTTTGTATGTTCTCCCCGAGACCGCGTGGATTTTCTCCGGGTTTCTGGTTTCCTCCCACACTCCCAAAATGTACAGGTTTATAGGTTAATTGGCTTCTGTAAATTGTCCCTAGTGTATAGGATAGTGCTACTGTAGGGGGTGATCACTCGTCTGCGTGGACTCGGTGGGCCGGCCACTTTCTATGCTGTATCTCTAAAGTCTAAAGGTGCTGGAATCTGGCGCAAAAAACAAATATCTGGAGGAACTCGAGATGCAAGAGACTGCCTATGCCGAAATCTTGAGTTAAAAAACAAAGTGCTGGAGGAACTCAGCGGGGTCAGGCAGCATCTGTGAAGGGAAATGGACATAAGAGGTTTCGGGTCGGGACCCTTCTTCAGACTCTCCATCACTGTGTTTTGTTTTGCTGGAGGAGGAGCTCAATGGGTATTATCTGTGGAGGCAGTGGGGATCGCTGTCCCGAAACATCAACTATTCTTCTGCCTCCACAGATGCTGCCGAACCTGTTGAAGTACTCTAGCAGTTTGTTTTTGTGCTGAGGGATGTCAAACTGGGGAGTGAGACCTTGCCATTTCAATAGCATGCATCACCAGATGCAGCGGCTGGGGTGGTGGTGGCGGGAGGGAGGGAATTACTGAAGCTCTTGTCTGGCACAGGATAGAGTTCCTTCTATACCCCAATAGTGCATGTGGATTGCAGATGAGGAGTCAAACTGCATTTGAGATTCTTTCCAGTCTAACAGTCGATAAATACTGTATTACATGTGCCTCAGTTATTTGATGTAACACTTTGCCCTTTTAAATTTTACCCACCAATTTCTTGCTGGCCCAATGCTGTAACCCACATTGTGCCATGCCATGGGAGATTTCCCAGTATGAGTTTAAGCATCCATTTACTTTCATCAAGTTAGTGCAGAATGGCAACTCATCAAGCGTGCAAGTGAAATGAAAGTGAAATTTAAAGATAGAAACATGGAAACATAGAAATTAGGTGCAGGAGTAGGCCATTCGGCCCTTCGAGCCTGCACCGCCATTCAATATGATCATGGCTGATCATCCAACTCAGTATCCCGTACCTGCCTTCTCTCCATACCCCCTGATCCCCTTAGCCACAAGGGCCACATCTAACTCCCTCTTAAATATAGCCAATGAACTGGCCTCAACTACCCTCTGTGGCAGAGAGTTCCAGAGATTCACCACTCTCTGCGTGAAAAAAGTTCTTCTCATCTCGGTTTTAAAGGATTTACCCTTTATCCTTAAGCTGTGATCCCTTGTCCTGGACTTCCCTAACATCGGGAACAATCTTCCTAAAGATAAACTTTTGTCTTCAGAGCCTTAATCCAGTAGAGTAAATTGCGCCTCAATTTACAGGATTTGACTCATCTTTGCTCGACTGGAATTTATAAAAGCTGACTTTATAATGGGCGAGCGATGCATTTGGCGAGATTACTTCATAGGCGGTGAAGAAGAAAAGCTACCTTGCAGTAATTTCTAGTTGTTACCTGATATACCAGTAGCAATCGGAGGGGAAATTCCTAAACCTTTCATAGAATTATGCTGGTTTTGATGGAAAATACATTCCAAATGTCTCATTATAGTTTGAAGACTGAATAAGTGGAGTTTTGAGAATGATAAGGTAGGGCGCTCACCTACGGATGTTCGATTGACCATATTCCTCTAGACCAAAGGACTAAAGAATTTCCTGCTAATTGTAGAAGTATTATACCATTCCTTTTCTTATGCATATGTCTTGTTCATCCAGGACTCCAGGCTGCATTTGATGAAGACTGGCGGACAGGCAAAATTACCAGGGAGGGTTACCGTAATGGTTCAGAAGATGGTGTCCTTGCCTATAAATTACTCATACAAACAGGAAACAAGAAAGAACCCTTCAACTACAACCAGGCGAGTTTTTAACCCATCTGCATGAATTGAACGTAGAGGGCATGAGAATTGCTTTCTTTAGCTGCCTAAACTTGTCAACTGGAGACCCATTCAGAATATAGGGATAACAAAACAGGAAACAGGAAATGCCACATTGGTGCCTTGAGGTATTCTGGGATTAAAGCTGGTTGGGACATATAACCAGAGCAAAGCGGAGGGAGTATTAATCTGGATCACTCTTGTACATGAATGTTACTCTGGGTCACTCTTGTACAAGTACTCTAGTACCTGGATCTCTTGTACATGATTACATAGTGGCTGAGGTCCTTGCTGACACTGTGAGCTTCTGAAGCTTGCTTAAAACCTTCTTGGAGTTGGAGAGAATGTTTTTTTTTTGATTATTGTTTTATTTTCCTTTGGTCCCAGGAGATTATGTGACTCCTGTTTGGGGGCTCATGACGTTCGGTGACGTCGTGAGTATAGTGGACTATTTTGTCTTGCCCTGCCATCATATTTATGTACTTATGTGCTGCAAATATCTGAACTTGCTCTGCAGCTTATATACATTCTCTTCACTCCACCATCCTCCCAAGTTGAAATACTATCCTCACATTACTTATATCTATAAACAGAAGTGAAACAAGAAACAAAAGATGGCAAATTCTGCAAGATATGAAGCTTTAATATGGGATTCTAGATTTTCATGATCGATCATGAAGAAGGGGGATAAGAGGGGAAAATAGATCAGCCATGATCGAAAGGTGGAGCAGATTTGATGGGCCGAATGGCTTAATTTTGCTCCTATGTCTTATAGTCTTATGGTTTTATTTCAGGATCTCGGGCTAGTTAGTGGTCAGACATGCTGTTACATTAGTTTGTTGTGTCTCACGCAAGGTGTGATGAATGTTTCCTCGTCTTCTTTGTTATAGTTGTCTTCAAGGCGTTTGGTGGATGAGGATGGAATCATCAACCCTGATGTCTTCTACATCTACCTGACGGTGTGGGTCAGCAATGACCCCCTCGGCTATGCTGCATCTCAAGCTAACTTCAACCCCCACCCACCCGAATGGATTCACGATAGATATGACACCACTGGAGAGAATTTGAGAAGTAGGTATCGAGAGGGGTATCAAAATCTGTGTGTGAATGACCAAAGAGCTTGCAGAAAAACTATAGAATACAGAGAAACAAGGAACTACACATGCTGGTTTACAAAAAAAAGACACAAAGTGCTGGAGTAACTTAGCGGGTTAGGCTGCATCTCTAGGGAACATGGATAGTGATGTTTTGGGCGGGATCCTTCTTCAGAATATACGCTTGAGAGGTATTATTAAACTTCTCCCAAACTGAATATGAAAGAAAAGTTTCATCAGTTTGGAAACCATTCTCATTTTGGAATTCCTGTTTGCCTTGTTTACTGGAAATTAGTTCATCTAGGGCTCATTTAATAAAGATAAGGCACCAAGTGCCGGAGTAACTCAGCGGGTCAGGTTGGAGAAAAAGGATAGGTGATGTTTCGGAGTCTGAAGAAGGGTCCTGAGTTACTCCAGCATTTTGTGTCTATCTTTGGTATAAACCAGCATCTGGAGTTCCTTACTATCTCATTTAACAAAGACTCCCTTTGATTATGCACATGGAGTCATTGGCCTTCCGCTTAAGCATGCTGGAATTTATTTTTAAGGGAGCATAATGTTAGCCACATTGTGTGAAGGAAGTGGTTCCATATCCCTCATAATAAATGAATGCAAGAAGCCATTGCTTCAGGTCCAAACTACTGGAAAAGTAGTCACAACATTGCACCGATGTCTGATGCCCTGATGTGACAAGACACTTGCACTTTCTTGTACCTACGTTGAGGGTAAATCTATCCAGGAAATCACAAAGCCACTGGAGTGGGGCTGAGGGAAGAATAAACTCTTTCAGATTGTTTTCATGCCTGAGGTGTGGTAAGTTAAAACGGAGGTAGACTGCGTCAGGCCGTGGAGCAGGGTGGCACAAAGAGGCCCAAGAGATCGTGAGTGTGCAGCTGGAGTCTGGCAAATGTCAACAGGATTTTGCTGACTGTTTCCAAAGTCGTCCCGTCCACAAGGGTTCTGCCCTCTGGCTGGGTTTCTCCATTGCTGCAAATGCTGCTGCTGAACTCCTTTGACTAATTAGAATCCAGCACCTGTTGTGGGTGATCGCAGTCAGCGGCTAACAGCCTCCTGACCCATTGTGGAGGTCACCTGGACATCCGCTGACCGTACCAAATGGTTGTGTCGAGTCTCCAGCTCTCAGTTGTTCCATATGCCAGACGTGCCAGATACGAACGTTGACAGCAAATTTGTTTTAACACACTTTCGCCCCACCTGCTCCAGTCAATGCAAATCAACTCGCACAGGAGTAGGAGATCTGATCTGAAAGAGGTGTATAAGATCATGAGAGGAGTAGATAGGGTTAATGCACAAGAGTCTTTTGCACAATAGGGCAACCTTTTCACACAAAGGACGGTGGGTGTGTGGAATAATGTGGCACAGCGGTAGAGTTGTTGCCTTACAGCGCCAGTGATCCCAGTTCAATCCTGACTACCGGTGACGTCCATATGGAATTTGTATGTTCTCCCCGTGACCGCATGTGTTTTCTCCAGGTTTTCACCCACATTCTAAAGACGTACAGTTTGTAGGTTAATTGGCTTTGGTAAAGATTGTAAATTGTCCCTAGTGTGTAGGATAATGCTAGTGTATGGGGATCGCTGGCATGGACATGATGGACTGAAGGGCCTTTGTCCATGCTGTTTCTCCTGACTAGTAAAGGATGTAATTGAGGCAGGTACTATCACAATGTTTAAAAAGCATTTGGACAGGGTAGGTTTGGAGGGATATGGGCCAAACACAGACAGGTAAGCCAAGTGTAGATGGGGCATGTTGGTTGGTTTGGGCAAGTTGGGTCGAAGAGCCTGTTTCCATGCCGTACGGCTATATGAACTACCATGCAGGTTAATAAAAGGTCTGGTTGCACTGTTCTGTGACTCTCTGAAACCATACTGCATGGAGATATTGCTGTGTAGCAGTGGCAGTAATTAATATAGGCTATGCAATGAATCTACAATGGGGAGCAAGAGGGGAGAGCCCACCTCCATCGGTGGTACAGTGATCCTTAAAAAAGTTTAACAGTTTTTCTCTCTCCCCTTTACCCAGTTCCCACTGCCGAGCTGATCGAGTTTGCCCAGTTCCCGTTCTACCTGACTGGCCTGCAGCAGACCTCCGATTTCATTGAAGCTATCGAGACCGTCAGAGCAATATGTGAGGAGTTTTCCAAGAAGGGTGTTCTCAGCTACCCCAATGGTTACCCGTTCCTGTTCTGGGAGCAGTACATCGGCCTGCGTCACTGGTTCCTGCTCACCATCAGCATCGTGTTGGCCTGCACCTTCCTGGTCTGCGCTCTTCTGCTGCTAAATCCCTGGACTGCTGGCATCATTGTAAGTGTCCCGCATAAATAACAATCGTGAAGGTCAGGCACAAGAGGTGCATGTTCCTGCAAAAGTTGTTTTGTTCAACTTGCCTGCATTATTATATTCAAATTCTGGCATTCTTGCGTACCCACAACAAAAAGAAAACTTCTAACATGGTTGCTTCTGGGTCAGGGACTTGTTCTTTTCATTGTTTTTCTTGCGTGTTTGCCAATTTTTTTCCTTCTTCTTCCCCGCATGAAGCACTCGTCCAGTTGGGAGGTTGTACAAACAACCATCTCCTGGTCCGTTTTCATGGGTTTCACCCTCATCTAGCCCCAGGGTGGTTGTTGAGTAGTTTTGCCTTGAAATCCCGGAGTCGCGTGAGAGATCGAAAAGCTGTGTAAAATCAAAAGGCACAAAACAGTGAGCAAAACAAACCATGCTTTCAATACTGAATAAAAACTGAGTCCATTTCACCAGCACTATATAACTTCAATGTGGAAGCTGCTTAATCGAGTTATGGTCTGCGAGAGATTCGACTGTATGTGGAACTCGTCGCTTCCAGCAAGATATAACCACCAAGATGAATTACACTGTGGGAATTCTTAAAGCTTAAAGCTGAAACCAAGTAGTGGGATTCTATTTGAACAAGTTTTTACAATGTTGAGCGCTAGCTTACAAATACAAACATTTCAATTTTAATCAATCCTGCGAATGGTGTGTAGTGAAGTTGTGACTGATATAGCCCCTTCCACTACCGTTGAGTAATGAGTTCAAGATTGCTCTTTGCAATGTAAGGTCCAGCTGGCTACAGCGCACCACACCCACGTACACACCCCCACACACTTGCACACTCATATGCCAACAAAGAAAGAAAGACACACACTCACACTTACTCTCTCACTCACATTCTCTCTCACACACACAAAATCACAATAGCTCACAATTTTATGTACCTGCAAGCCAATATTTGAAAATCTCAAGTTGCTGCACAAAAATATCTATTATTTATCTGCAAAGGTATTTTGTTAATTTTTTTTTTGTTACAAAAAAAACGCTTGCTTTAAGAAGCATTGTAGATACTTGCTATCTGCTAGCAAGTTCCAGAGCAATACAGCATGATACTTTCATTTTCATAACCTCTCTAGTCTCTAAAGAATCACTGACAGTCGCCAATAAATTAAATTGTAGGAGATATTGTTTGAGGCTTATGGAGTACAGTGGGAAGTAATCTTTAAAAAAAACAGTGATAAAATAGCCAGCGCTCAAGGGACTCTCACATCCCTGTCTGTTGAATTTGGGAGAAAAGTAGTCCTTGGCGTGACCTTCTTGTGATAAATCAATCCATCAACAGCTGACGGACTATGGCAGCAGAGGAGGGAGGCCCATTGGCTGGGAGGGGGTCACCACAAGGCCTTTTTCCAAGGCCCAGTCAATAATACCATGAAAAGTAAACCTAGCTACAGGAGGGAATTGCCAAAAAAAATGATTCTCTTGGAATAGGAAGCTACAGACATAGTTTACACTGAGAAATGTAGAATTCATAACATTTTGCAAAGCCAAATGTGTCAAGGGGGGTCACGGTGGTGCAGCGGTAGAGTTGCTGCCTTACAGCGAATGCAACGCCGGAGACCCGGGTTCGACCCCGACTCCGGGGGCTGTCTGAACGGAGTTTGTACGTTCTCCCCGTGACCTGCATGGGTTTTCTCCAAGATCTTCGGTTTCCTCCCACACTCCAAAGACGTACAGGTTTGTAGGTTAATTGGCTTGGTAAATGTAAAAATTGTCCCTAGTGTGTGTAGGATGGTGTTAGTGTGAGGGGATTGCTAGTCGGCGCGGACCCAGTGGCCGATAGGGTTTGTTTCTGCGCTGTATCTCTGAACTAAACTAAACTAAACTGTGTGGTGACACTGCATCAGATGATGCAGAGGACCACTGCCAGAGACATGTTTAAAATCCAGCCTGATTCAATGCAGTGCTGAAGAAGAGACATTAACTAGGGCGGCAGGGTGACGCAACAGTAGAGTTGTTGCCTCACAATGCCAGAGACCGGGTTCGATCCTGACCCTGTGACCTGCATGGGTTTTCCATAGTTGCTCTGGTTTCCTCCCACACTCAAAAGACATACAGGTTTGTAAGTTAATATGGCTTCAGTAAAAATTGAAAATTGTCCCTAGTGTGTAGGATAATGCAAGTGTACGGGGATCGCTAGTCGGCATGGTCTGTTTCCCTGCTGTATCTTTAAACTAAACTAAACAGGAGCGTGTTCTGACACAACACGTTTTGCCCTTGAAAAGCATTTGAAATTTCTCTTCTAAATAGACAATAGACAATAGGTGCAGGAGTAGGCCATTCGGCCCTTCAAGCCAGCACTGCCATTCAATGTGATCATGGCTGATCTTTTGGTTCGGTCACCATGTTCCTTCATATCATTCGGCGAGCATCATAACATTGTGAAATAGAGACTCCTGGTGAATTGACTGTCATTTAAAAAAAAGGGCATTGGAAAATCTAGACACAGAAAAAACTGTTGTGAAATTAAATAGCCCGGTCACTTTTTTTGATACAGCAGCTCCATCTAACCACCCTCTCACCAGATTGGTAATTCCTCTCCACTCCAATAATGAATAATGTACTTGGATTCGCCGTGAACTTATTTTGAAGTGTTTTGATGGCCTTCCGTGATGACATTCCACAACTCCATCACATTGCTGCTCCCATTTGCTCATTTTAAAAATTACTTTGGAAACATAAACAGCTGAGTAAATGTACCACATGGCACGTTACAGATCCCTAGTCACACTGTCCGAGCTCTACTTTAATTGGTCTATGTACGCGCTAAAATAACTTACTGCACCTTTCACATCTTATTCAGAATGTCTAAATCTGCTTGCTTTACCGCTAATGAAACAATTTATAGGTATGTAGTTCCAGTTGTAATGAAGGAAATACAACATAGATATACATTGCTCGGAGAAACTATTACTAAAGTACACATGGCTACTGCTGTATTAAAAACTAAGAATAAATAGCTGAGCTATTTATTACACGAACATTAATGAATTGGGGATTTTGGTTGATGCTCATAAAATTCTCAAGTTTCATTGTTTTAATTTCTAATGTAATCCACCCCTTTCCCTTCACAGTCCAGTTCTGCTCCTGTAGCTAGCACTCTGGGGTCTGTTAGACACTTTCCCTTCCCCCCGACATGTGCAATTCCACCACATGTGTAATTCCAAAGCTTCTATTTGTTCAGTTGGTCACTGGCAGTCAACATGTTGGAGCTTCAGGGCTGAAGGATGTTCTGTCCTTTCCTCTTCATCCTTCACTTGAGGAGCAGAGACCCGTTTATAGATTGCCACAGCTGAAATTGATACATACCTTTGGGAAAGGGAGACCAGTATATCTTTCTTGTGATATTTTTCGTCCCATGTTTTGACACAACACGTTTTGCACTAATAAAATATACCACTACTTACCTTCAAAAGAAATATGTTGACTAACCCATTCATTTTGAATTTCGATACATATTTTAAAAAAGTGGCAATATTCTTTATAACAATAACCTGTTGCAAACCCATTCATGTATAGGAGTCCTATTCACTTGGGAAGGAATTTTAAAGTTATCAGTGATTCCTTCCGCACCCGTCAAGCAACAGGGTATGCGTGACAAAACCTGCCTCCTGCTGACATCAAAGCAATAATCTTATCATTACCTAGGCACAGAGAAGGCAAAATAAAAAGAAATGAGTACCAATTTCCTTACAATCTTGACTCGCACACAACGACACTTTAGTTCGTGCAGCCAAATGTGTAAAACAACTAGCGAGCAAGGAGTTGGGAGAGCCTGGTTCTTTGGACCATGAAATGGAAGAAAAAAGCTTCACATCCTCTGTTTAAAGACAGTAGCCTTTCCTTGTAAACACTGAATCGAAGGAGGCCTCTGTAACTCGATGCCTAGCAGATGATAGTGGCAGGAAGGTTCAGAGAGAATGTTTGCTTGCTGCTATCCTCATCTTCTCCAGGTCTAGGCTAGAGGGGCTGGGGGAATTTACATTTAAACGGCTCATGGTAGAAGATAAAAGCTCAGACTATAAACAAATCCCTTGCCCCAGCATCTTCTTACAAAAAGGGCAACACCTCTCTCCTCCCACCTTTTGAAGTTAACCTTTAAAAGTAATCCTTGAGTTTACAAGAACTCTTGTCTCTGATCTTGCCAACAAGTGGGCCCTTTAATTCAAAGAGTCTTCACGTAGTTTAGATGTTAATACCAAAATGATTGTTTCCGCCCTCCCAGCCACTATTTTTCTATGAACTGTTCCACTAGATCATACCTTCTATTGAAAAGATAATGCAGGAGAACTGCCACAAATCACCAATAACACCACCTGCATGACAGCTGGCGGTCAAAGTGTGGAGGGCAATATGTTATTCTATCAGTTTATCCTGCAACACGCATATTTATGTAGGAAAGTAAGGACAATTAAAGTATTGTCATAAAAGCCCCACTGTCCACAATGTCTCTTGGAGACGTATTGCCATTCTTACACAATTTAGCCTGCAGGTAACAGCAGATCTCATGATAATTTATTAATTACCTCCTCAATTAGGGATGGACAATAAATGCTGACATTGCCAACACCATGAATTAATACAACTTGTACATTACACCTTGGGCAAAGCCCATAATGGGCTTTGTGCTTGTAGCCCTATTCCTTTATGCAACCAATTTTCTTTATAGCTTCAAAGGACTGCATTGTAATGGCGAAGAAAGTCTGGGTTAGAGTTGTGGGTGGTACAAACTCCAAACTTCACCCAACTCAATACCTGCTGGCCAAGAAAGAAACATTTTTCCTGATCTGCGATAATATTTTCTTAAATGTCACCAGGTTTTCAGTGCTTATCATCTCCAGCTTCAACATTGCTGTACAATATGTGTAGGAAGGAACTGCAGATGCTGGAGTCTCTCTGGATAGAAGGAATCACCCATTCCTTCTATCCAGAAATGCTGCCTGTTCCGTTGCCTTACAACATGTTGCCCATTGTAGTTTGCGACGCCTGTTTAAAGATTAGTTCCTCAACTAACTGTTTTGTGAAATTACACTTGTGGCTACTCTAGCACAAACTGTTAGAATTTCTGCTTTTTTTAAAAATAAATCTATTTTGATGACTTTTTGTGGCAATTGTAATTGCATGCATTAAATTGTCACTATCATTTCACTCACTCACCCTAGCTGTATATGGTAGAATGGCTGAAAAGGCAACTTTTCCTGGTGAAGTTACTGATTCAAGTCGACTTCTGACCATGCAGGTTCAAGACCCTCACCTCTCCTGTCTTTTTTGTAGGTTTTTATTCTGGCTATGATGACAGCCGAGCTGTTTGGTATCATGGGACTGATGGGAATCAAACTGAGTGCAATCCCTGTCGTGATCCTGATTGCCTCTGTTGGAATTGGAGTGGAATTCACTGTCCATGTAGCTCTGGTAAGTAAATCACTGCAGTCTTGTGCTTGCTTGCCTACAGGGACATCTGCAGCCAGTCCAACACACTCATAGAATTAAAAAAAAAAATCTTAGCAATATAGAATGAATCAAGCAACAAAATCTTTTCACTGTACCTCGATACATATGACAATTGACTAAACTCCTTTAGCTCTTTGATGCAGCACACAACGCCACGGGAGATCCTTTTTCCCTGTGGCTATCAAACGGTACAACTCCTCCCACTTCTGTCGTGGGGTAAACTGACTCCTCTTCCAGGTTTTTATTCATATCTTCTCATGAACTTGCCTTTAGTTCAGAGTTTATGTTCACTGCCTTTTATTAGAGCTGTTTTTTAAACTTCTCTGGTGCTTTAGACATTCTTCCACTTGCTAGACTCCTCGAGTAGTTAAGGTGTTTAGTAGCATTGGTAGTGGTACACATGTAAATTTACAACTTAAATTAACTTAATAATAAATCCTGTTAATTTCATTCTTAAACTTAATGGTGCATTTCAGTGGATTTTCATGTTTGTGCAATTTGGTTTGTGATATAAATACACAACATTTATCCTCATCAGGGTTTCCTAACGGCCATTGGGAACAGGAATCTGCGTTCTGCATCGGCACTGGAACACATGTTTGCACCAGTGATAGACGGGTCAATCTCCACACTACTTGGGGTCTTGATGTTGGCCGGTTCTGAGTTTGACTTCATTATTAGGTAGGTTTTGCACAACATCCCTGTCGGGAGCAAACTCTTCTGCAAGAATTCACCTTCAGTAGAAAAAAAGGGCTAATAATATTTTGTAAATTACTTATCTTTCACTTTTTCAAAGTTGTTTATCCCCTGTACCTTATTTTAACTACAATGCACAAGCAAATAAAATGAGATCGGGGGGGGGGGGGGGGGGGGGGGGGGGGGGGGGGGGGGGGGGGGGGGGGGGGGGGGGGGGGGGGGGGGGGGGGGGGGGGGGGGGGGGGGGGGGGGGGGGGGGTGGCAACATAACTCAGCTAGCTAAAAGCAGGAAGTTTTAGGAAGAATGGTGAAATTCCCGAAATTGAATAGAGAGTAAAACAATGTTGCACCTGATTCTTGACTCCCAAACTAAGTCAAAATGGGACACGGTTAATAGAACATAACCGTGGCACACCAGGTAGAACTGATGCCTCACAAAACTGGAGACCTTGGTTCGATCCTGACCTTGGGTGCTGTCTGTGTGGAGTTTGCAATACTCCATGTGACCGTGTGGATTTCCTCCTGGTGCTCTGGTTTCCTCTCACATTCCAAAGACATGCAGCTTTGCCGGTTAATTGGCCGTTGTAATCTGTCCCTGGTGTGTGAAGAACAGATGCAAAAGTGGGATAGCATAGAACTAGTGTGAATGAGTGATTGATGGTCTGAGTGGACTCAATGGGCTGAAGGGCCTGTTTCCATGCTGTATCTTGGAATCAGTCTTTCAATGAATCAATCAATGACATTTCAACCGTCCACCAGAAGATAGACAATTGCGGATTTTCTTGCAAAGGTTCAGTTCCATAGTGTTGAGCGATAATGTACAATTATGACGATTATTCATTTATTGCATTTAAAAAAAATTATATTATTTTAATTTGTGTGTTTTGTGTTTGTTAAATTGCTGCAAATAAGGATTTCATTTTTCTATTGTCGACATGTATGACAATTAGACACTGTTGGCTTCTTCACTCTTGACCTTCATCAGCCCCTCTCTGACTGATCCATTTGGTATAGGTGCTGACCAGGGCAAGACGGGGAGAAGAGGGTTGATTGAAAAGTAGGGTAGAATCTTACAGTGATGAGAAATCACACATTCAACTACTCTACAGGCACAGTTCCTTCCACAGACAGCTTGACTGGCTGACTCATTGGGAAGGGGGAAGTTAGTAGCACATTCAATCTTCAATGAAAATCGTGTACTGGGCTCAGTTCTCGTGAAACAGAAAACGCAAATAGGATTGGACTCTTGAGACCCTGGGTGGTGTTACGATGCTGTAATATTGGAGAAAGTGTTCTCTTAGCGGCATAATGCCCCAGTAAACTTTGTACAGCAGATGGTGGGTTTAAAACCCAACCAAATGGCTATGGGAGGCAAGTTATGAATGTTTTGAATGTTGCCATTGTGCATTCAGTGTACCCCTCCTCACACAAGGGGCCCTGCCTTTGCACTGCTACAGCTTGTGTGCATCAATATTGGCAGCATTTTCATTGAAAGCAAGGACGTCTCCGGAGTGCCGATTGTTAAAGAGGATAATTATTCTGTAAAAGAAGCTTCTTCCGGGGGCAAAAAATAAATTCACATGCATTAACTTCCTGTCCCATCAGTAAAAAAATTGCTGACTTCCATAAAACATTGCATCATCTGCCATAATCCCCCAGTAATCAAGTGTCTGAAGATGGAGGCTCACCAATGTGGGGGTTTTGGGAATTAATTAGAGAGATCTAGCAAAAGTTGAAAATGAGTAATCATCCTTTATTCTCGTTTTGTTTTAATTCCACAAACGTGAAAGAACTGGCATGGACTTGATGGGCCGAATGGCTTCCCCGTGTGTCAAAACAGTTCTGTATTTGCAGCAAATTAAACTAACATCATAATTTAATACAGGGTTTCACTTAAAACTTCAAGATGAAATATTCGTTGACTGTCAACATTAATAAACTACTCATTAAATCATGCAAACAATTGAACAGAATGTTTGCAGTAGGTTTTACTAAGATTCAGTGCCTGTGGGGGATTTGATGTCCATATGCGATAGAGATTTAAGTCTTTGTTCATCGCTCTCTGTAAGAGTGATACTCAGCTGTCATTTCCACTTCTTTGGTTGATGTAACCCATGACACGGAGTAGATATCTAGTCCAAAGGTGTTCCCAGGGCAAATGTTAGACTGAAACACTTTGCTTTCCAGAGGTTTGGAATCTCAAACCATAGTTTGGGGTGACAATATGGCGCAGCAGTAGAGTTGCTGCCTTACAGCGCTTGCCATGTCTGAGACCCAGGTTCGATCCCCACTACGGGTGCTGTCTGTATGGAGTTTGTACGTTCTCCCCGTGACCGAGTGTGTTTTCTCCGAGATCTTTTGTTTCCTCCCACACTCCAAAGATGTACAGGTTTGTAGGTTAATTGGTTTGGTAGACATGTAAATTGTTCCTAGTGTGTGTAGGATAGTGTTAATGAGCAGAGATCGCTGGTCGGCGCAGACCCGTTGGGCCAAAGGGCCTGTTTCTGCACTGTATCTCTAAACTAAACTAAAGTAAAACTGATGTGATTTTGTGGTGACTCTGTGGAATTCATTGCTAGAGATAGCTCTGGTGACCAAGTCATTGGGTATTTTTAAAGCAGAGATTGATAGGTTCTTGATTAGTAAGGGTGTCAAAGGTTACGGGGAGAAGGCGGGAGAATGAGGTTGAGAGGGAAAGATAGATCAGCCATGAGCGGACTCTTATGAACGTATGATTTTGAACCTTCCCTAACATTAGAAGCCTAATTGTGAAAGCTGTCGTTTGCTTAACTTCAGCATGTGTTTCCATTCTCTCTTAAACCATATACCAACTAGAATGGAAGGAGAAGTTGGCTACCCGCGGATGCTACTTTGTAGATGTTTGCTTGGTGGATTGCCAGACCACCCAGTTGGTTTTGAGTTAAAGAAGTCAAAATTCCTGGAGGCATTCTTGGAACTAGCAGAACCCACTAGAAATGATGGGCACCCAGAGTTTCTAAGATGTAACGTATGGAACACAACCTCCACCACCCCCTCCCAGGAAGATGTTATCTTAGGCTGGAAACCGTGGTTCATAGAGAAGCCAGTGTTTCTTTCTGGAGCGGTCCGCAGAAGTCTGAATGAAGTTGAAAGTTTTTGCACCTTAAATCCAAATCCCAGACTGGAAACTGTCAGCGATATCCAGTTCAGTGGTTGAAACTATTCCAGTTGCCGTGCCAAAGAGAAATACCAATTAAGATTTTAGGATATAAAGCAATAACAAAACCAAATAAAAAGAAAATGTAATTGTCCTCCCCTCCTGCATTCATTATTAAACAGCCTTTGCTGGAATTTAGGGCACATTTTGTGAAGGAATATGTCCCAGGATTTGTAATCTCCGAAGATGTACAGGTTCGAAATGTAAATTGTCCCTAGTATGTGTAGGATAGTTGGTAGGATAGTGTGTGTAGCTGTCAGGTTTTGCAAGCAGCTACATTCTGTCACAGTGTAGACCAGTTGCAGTGTTTCAAGAATGGCAGCTAATATGTGCACAGCAATCTGCCATAAGCAGAAATGGAATCATCTGTTTTTGGTGTTCCCACAAAGGGAACATTGACAGTTTCTCCTTCCACAGATGCTGCTTGACCTGCCGAGTGTTTCCACCACTTTCTGTCTTTGTTTCAGATTGCCATCCGTAGATTTCTGATTTTCGTTTGATTGAGAACCAGAGGGCATAGGTTTAAGATGAAGGGGAAAGATTTTATAGGAATCAGAGGGGTACCTTTTGCACACAAAGTGCGTTGGGAATCTGGAATGAGCTGCCGGAGGAAGTAGTTGAGGCAGGGACTATTGTGGCGTTTAAAAGACAATTAAACAGGTACATGGATAGGACAGGTTTAGAGGGATATGGGCCAGATGCAGGCAAGCGGGAGTAGTGTGGATGGGACTTGTTGGTCAGCGTGGGCAAGTTGGGCCTCAGGGCTTGTTTCCACATTGAATGACTCTATGACTACACGTGTTTTGTCTGAGCCCAGGAAAACAGGGTAATCTCATGGCCCCATCATCATCACCATTACCACCACTATCTGCCCACTCTTTTTAAACCATGGCTTTGAATATTTTTTCTGGCCGCCTATAAAAAAAGATCTGACAATGGATCATTCTCTATTTGACACCATCCCAAAACAGCTCTGCACCTCCCGAGTACAGTCCTGAGGTGTAGACACAACCTGCTAACTTATAACAAGAGCACCACCAATCACCCACAGTGGCCACTGTAGGGATCAGGCGAGAAAGAGTTGCATTTATATAGCATCTCTCATGAGAACATTTTCCAAAGTGCTCGAAGGCCAACGGAGCATCTTTGAGGTGCAGTTATTGTTGTCATGGTAGAATTTAAAAAATTCATGAAAAACGTCAGTTATAATGCTGCTGTCGTGCCTTCAGTGAATTGAATCCTATTTGTCCAAGTAACGCAGTTGGTCAGTTACATAATACAGGCACCTCGCGTTTTATTAAGGAGTTATGTGCTTGAAAAGCAGCCCTGAATTCAAAAACGTGTAAATGAAACATACTGATTCTGGATGATCAGCCATGATCATATTGAATGGCGGTGCTGGCTCAAAGGGCCGAATGGCCTACTCCTGCACCTACTTTCTATGTTTGGGCATGTTATTCCAAAAATACCAGCGTGTAAATCAAACTATGGCATTAAATGTGTAAGCGCGTTATTTCAAAAAACGCATGTCAAATATGTGTAAAATGCGAGGTGACTGTATATGCGAAAATCATCTGGCTGTTTTAGCAATCCATGGGTAGAGAAGATGGAGTTTGAATACTCGCACGATGTGACTTCTACGCTGAGCAATGTTGGGACATGGTTGATAGCCACAGAGTGAAAACAAATTCTGTATGTGCCCAGGCGATAGCAGGGACAAAAGATTAGGGATAAGCTCTCTGGCTATTTAGGTGATGCTGCAAAGCAGATATTGATAGATTTTGGTGGATGGAGAAATCCAGGGTTTTGGGGAATGAGCAGGAAAGTGTAGTTGGTCTAATGTTAGATCAGGCACAATTATATTGAATGGTGAAACAGCTTTGACAAACCATAGGCTGGTCTCCTGCTCTTGTTTTTGTATCCTTGCAAAACGGGAAAAAAAAAAAAAAAAGGTGGGGGGGGGGGGGGGGGGGGGGGGAGGGGGAGGGATGGGAGAAATTTCTCCTCCGCATCATTTAAAACTGATGAGAAACAGAGATACGGTTTTGAAAGCCCCAGCTAATTGAACCACAAGGTAGACTTTCAGGCAGGGGGGTCTTGTTTAGAGAACCAGTCAGATAGCGTGGGTTAGTGCAAGGTTGCTGTAAATATTTCTCCTTTGGTGCATGCACCATAAACAGCTGAACAAACTCTGCATTTTTCAGCAAGCTTTCCCCAGAATTAAAAAGATTACAGGAGGCATAAACAAGGATATTCTACATGCTGCCCACCTGGAGGTCCTGCTAAACAAGTCAACCGATTGATTTTCAGACTGTTGGCTGAAGTAAAATAAATAGAAGATGCTAGCTTGTCTGATTGCCGTGCTAGGAGGGCTCCACTTGTTATAAAGAGCTATGAGGGATGGCAATTAAGACTTTTTGCTTTAGTTTAGTTTAGAAATACAGTGCAAAAACAGGCATTTTGGCCCACCGAGTCCATACCGACCAGCGATCTCCGTACACTAGCACTATCCCACACACACACACACACACTAGTGACAAGTTACAGTTGTACCAAGCCAATTAACCTATAAACTTGTACGCCTTTCGAGTGTGGGAGGAAAGCGGAGCTCCTGGAGAAAACCACGCAGGTCACGGGGAGAACGCACAAACTCCGTACAGGCAGCACCCTAGTCTGGATTGAACCCGGGTCTCTGGAGCTTTATCCCTTATTTCTCCCCACTGTGATCTGATGTAATTGAAGTGGTGCGCAGTGGGAACAAACAGGCCAGGGCAAAGCATTTTCATCATCCACTCTCTGTATTGGAAGAAAGCATCTGGTCAACCTGAGGAGTACCTTCAGCAACAGACTGGTTCCACCAAGATGCAGGACAGAACGCCATAGGAGATCCTTCTTCCCTATGGCTATCAAACTATACAACTCCTCCCTCTTCTGTCGTGGGTTAGACTGACTCCCCCCCCCGATCATGGCACATCCCTTTACACTCATCACTTTAGTTCTACGTTTCATGTATTTTGTGTTTTAATGACCGTTGGCAGATCAATTTCTCTCCTGGGATAAATAAAGTTCTATCGTATCGTAAGCCAATGCCGAAGCAATTTTAATAAAGAAATAACCAGCAATGCAAAATATTCAGTCCAGTGAGTTTCCTGGCAGTGAGGGAGCCAGCAAGTTGAGAGTTAGTTATGCTTGGATCCAAAGAAAAGTGGCTGAATTTTGACCTGTCAGCAATATCATTGCAAGGATTCTTTGCTAAATGATTCATCAGCAGTTTTACCAGCCAGGACCACAACTATTTTAAAACAGGGTAGAAAGGAGATTGGCAAAAAGAAAGGACCCGTGGGTTAGGTTTACAGGACTGTGATGAATGCTGCCTGGGAAATTAACTTTAGAAACATGTCGACCCCCTCAGCAAAGTTCTAGTTGATGTGCAGGCCGTTTCAAAGTGGTTATATCTGCCTTCACCATTCTTTTCTTACCCACAAAATGGATGCCAAGGCCCCTTTAACACACAAGCACAACCCCCACACACCTCTCCCAAACATACGTAGCCAAAACCAAGCCAGAGTGGAAACTCGTAAGCCACACTTACATTTTTTCTTTTCAATGAAGCAGGAAGACAGATCCTGGGGCTCCATTGGAGTTGCGTGCCATTCCTGGGAATTCCAAGTACTGCAGATTGTTGCTTATCTTACTTATCTAGCAGAAAGGTTACTGCTGTTCTGCAGCTGTGCATTAGTTTTCTGTGTTTCGCGACTGTTCCCCATGTTTTAAAGAACAAAAAAGTTATTGCACTTTAAAAACAATGATCATCAAAAAATTTAAGAGAATATGTTAAACCAAGAACAGAATGGAACGGATATTAAATCAACAACAGAATTGGGGGGAAGGCACAGTGGCACAATGGTAGAGTTGCTGCCTTACAGCGCTACAGATATCCAAGTTCCATCCTGACTATGGGTGCTGTCTGTACGGAGTTTGTACGTTCTCCCTGTGACTGCGTGGGTTTTCTCTGGGTGCTCCAGTTTCTACCCACTCTCCAAAGATGTACAGGTTTGCAGGTCAATTGGCTTTGGTAAAATTGTAAATTCTGCCTAATGTGCAAGATAGTGCCAGGGTACGGGGTGATTGTTGGTCGGTGCCGACCCAGTGGGACGAAGGCCCTGTTTCTGCGCTATATCTCTAAACTAAAGTAGAGTAGGGTAAAAATCTACCAGTCGGCATTGGTCTCATTTATCAGATGAGTTTTAAACCATGGCCCTGGCCGGCCTCACAGGTGGATGTTAACGATCCTTGGCACTTCCTGAAGAAAAGCAGACACTCTCCCAGTATCCTGGTCAATGTTCATTCCTCAACCAACATCACAAACAACAGGTTATTCAGACATTAGTGCGGTCCGTGGGTCGTTGCTGAGAAGAAATTAAATGCTTTGCTTCCCTACTTTCTTGCAGTGCCTCGGAAATAATTGAGGTTTGCAACTTTACTTTATTTATAAAGGCATGTTTTAAATAGGCAACCTTGGCCTTTGAATGGTTCAAAGTTTACAACCATTTTTTTCTTGCTCGATTGCATTTTCAACACTGAAATGTTCAAACGCTGAACAGTTTGCCTCCCCACTGCATTTGCAAAGGATTTATCAGAGCCCCCAAAGCAAGAGTTCCAGCTCTGTTTTGCATTATTTACAGGGTTTGATATGAGGGAGCAATCATGACAGTTGTGTCCCTTTGCGGGGATGTGAGGAAAAGGAAGAGACTGGAATTTTCTTGAGTGCCGAGCTAAACCCCTCCTCGCCCTCCTGCTTTCTCACACACACACACGCACGCATACACTCACACAGAGCAGGAAGTACTGCGACTGTAATGATAGATGAGCCTGCCACTGGGAATAGGACTAAGCCTCCTGCTCAGGAATTTCACTTGAAACCGAGCCAAATGTCTTAATCCTTCTAAGTACGGCGAGGGGTTTCTGTGGAGGCCCTTTGCTCTGTAATTAATGCCTCCAGACCAACAGGCCTGAAACGGGAAATTGGCCATAATTATTCACAACCTTTCCCCAATTTTCATCCACAGCGGGAGATGTGGCTCACAGCTGATCTTGAGATGTGCCATCTAGTTTCACTAAATTTGGAGTCAAATATTGAGGGTGGTAGTAGGAGTGTCAGCAGCCTCGTGGAGTTACATTCATACTTTCACTTGGCCTCAATTTAATCAGGGTGAACAGAGCTGAGCTATTCGGCCCCTCTTCCCATGTTACTATCACCCACTCAATGCACTGTGGTCACTTTGTTGCATGTGGATTCACATCAACAGTTCCTACATCCCCACCGACCCAGACATACCTCCAGTTCCTCCATCTTCTTTACCTTGAAATTCATTCAAGAGTCAAGAGAGTCAAGGTCATAAGGTCACAAGTGATAGGAGTAAAATTAGGCCCATCAAGTCTGCCGTTCAATCATGGCTGATTTATCTCTGCCTCTTAACCCCATTCTCCTGCCTTCTCCCCCATAATCCCTGACACCCATACTAATCAAGAATCTCAATTTCTGCCTTAAAAATATCCATTGACTTGGCCTTCAACGAAAGCAAAAACTATCATAGGATCTTAGCCAAGCAATTGATGTATTCTCCAGCGATCCCCACTCGCACCCTTTCCATTCACCGCATTGCTGTCCGATATATTTGCTATTATGAATGTTTGATCAATTGATGTTGATGGTTTGTTCTTGACTTTGATGAGGAAAATATGCAAGGTGGATCTTTTAACAATATGTATTCCTGTTTTCTATTTGCAGATATTTCTTTGCCGTTTTAACCATATTAACAATATTGGGCATCCTTAATGGTCTGGTTCTCCTTCCTGTTTTGCTCTCAGTCATTGGACCCCCAGCTGAGGTAAGCACAACGGTCTTTACATTACTGATCTTGGTTTGATGACGGGACAGAACTGTTTCCCAGTGGTGCAGCGGTAGAGCTGCTGCCTCACAGCGCCAGAGACCGTGAATCCGAACTGTGTGTGCTAGCTGTGCAGAGTTTGTACGTTCTGCCTATGACCGCATGGGTTTTCTCTGGGTGCTCCGGTTTTCTCCCACACAGACAGCACCCGTAGTCAGGATCAAATTTGGGTCTCTGGCGCTGTAAGGCAGCAACTCTACTGCTGTGGCACCGTGCCTTGATGATATAGTACATGTCATTACTTTAGTCATTTACTTTAGTAAATGAGTTGTTATAGGAAAGATGTTGTCAAACTGGAAAGGGTACTAGAGGGGCTGAACTAAAGGGGGAGGATGAGTAGGCTGGGACTATATTTCTTGGAGTGCAGGAGGATGATGGGTGTTCTTAGAGAGGTGTATATAAAATCATGAGAGGAATAGATCGGGTAGATGCACAGAGTCTCTTGCCCAGTGCAGGTGAATCGAGGACCAGAGGACATAGGTTTAAGGTGAAGGAGAAAAGATTTAATAGGAGAATGAGGGGCAACCTTTTCACACAAAGGGTGGTGGGTGTATGGAACAAGCTGTCAGAGATGGTAGTTGAGACAGGGACTATCCCAACGTTTAAGAAACAGTTAGACAAGTACATGAATAGGACAGGTTTGTAGGGACATGGACCAAACGCGGGGAGGTGGGACTAGTGTAGCTGGGACATATTGGCCAGTGTGGGCAAGTTGACCCAAAGGGCCTGTTTCCACGCTGTATCACTCTACGACTCTGTGAGAGACTGACAAAATAATTCAATTCTTTGTTCCCTGTGACAATTTTGATTCTCCACAATCCCTCACACTTTTTGAAATATACGAGGCCTATTGCACGACCTTCCACATTTTGACTAAACTGTTACTGACCACAGTGTAGCAATAAACCGAGATGCAGCAGACCTGCTACAACACAATCGGCACTACTAGTAAAGTTCTTGGCTAGCTCCTGAATGCCACCTTTAATTCCCAGCACTTTCCCTCTAAATGTACGTTCTACTCAAGTTGGTCTGAGTATTCTCCAAGCAAGAAAGGCAAATTGATTTTGGAAGCATGTTTGTGTTTGATTAACAAGATTTGGATTATTTTGGATTGCGAACTGAATTTTGTGTAATAAGTTCTTCAACCGGTAAGGGTAATTAATATAATTGGAAGCAGACCATTTTTATATGAGTTACAAATTCCCGTTGGTTGTGAATTTGCAGAATGAGCACAACAGCAGCTGAATAACTAATCTGAAATCATGTGTTAGGGTTCTGCAAAATCTCCTAGGTTTGTGAATTTATCTAAACCCCCCGGTATTAAGACTAAACCTTGTTAGTTACTCCCAGTTAGCCATCACTGTGCATGCAAAAACCATACAAGGCCAATGATGAGGTTAATACTTTGATCATTGCTGAGTATATATTGCTCTGCATGTAACATGATGCCTCAGAGAAACGTGATGCCTGTGTACGTGCTGTGTCAGGTTGTCCTTGTCACTGGGTATGGGGCAGGCCAAGTCCAACCACAATTTTTAGCAGAGCTATTACAACAATATCAATCCCAGGAATGTTTGCATGCTTGCATGTGATGTGATAAAATTACATTTCTCAAAACTGATGTTTTTTCTAAATCCTGTCACTAAGAAATGTTGTACCCAAAACAGTTCCACAAGACCACATTGGCACTGGGGTTGGTCATAAGTTCTAGGAGCGGAATTAGGCCATTCGGCACATCAAGTCTACTCCACCATTCAATCATGGCTGATCTACCTTTCCCTCTGAACCCTATTCTCCTGCCTTCTCCCCATAACCACTGACACCCTTACTAATCAAAGGGCTGTGCGCAGGCTTCCTACTTTTTCATTTTGCTACATTTGGGTTGAAAACGTTGCTGGAAATCTTTGGGACTAGTTTATGTTAGAATTCCATTCCATTTGCAAAGATAAGTGGAGGGCTCTGCCTAGAATTTGCCAGAAGACAATATTAGATTCCTGCTCGGTTTATTGTCGCGTGTACCATAGTGTAAAGCTTTCTCATTGCGAGCTATCCAGTCAGTAGAAAAACTGTACATGATTACAATCAAGTCGTCCACAGTATCTGGGAAAAAAAAAGGTACTGTGGAAATAACCAGGCCCTGGATGCATCTGCACATTGAAGTCTACTTAAAGTTGCAAATAATTTCTAACATGCAGCTAATTCATTGCATTCTTTGATCTATTTTTTGTCACTAGGTCACTCCAGCAGATAGAGGCAGTCAATTGCCAACGCCTTCTCCTGAGCCCATTCCTCCACCCATGAATCATCACGGGTTCTACATCCATTCATTCCCACAGCAGCAGAGCATGTTTAATGAGTCCTCTGACTCGGAATATTATTCGGAAGCCACAGTGTCTGGGATCAGCGAAGAGGACCTGCCACAGTTTGACCAGAGTGCGTACATCATCCCACCAATTCGCTCACAGATACTGGTGGAGTCTGGAAACAATCCTAACTTTCCTCGAGTCACCGTAAGTCATTACTTTGTCATTCAAATGTTTTATTTCGCCATTTTGATTGGAGTCAAAATCAATGGGTTATAAAAATGGAATGGGGCTTTATAATGAGCTAATCACAACCCTAGTTAAGAATCTATTTGGACCTTTTTCCACCAGGGGTGCAGGAAACTGAAACATTGCTAATATGGACATTTCTTCAGGTCAATAGTATTTGTGTAATAAAATGTCCTGCCTTTATTAATCAATGCATCCTATGTGTAAAGACTCAACTTCCAGGCAAGTTGCTGATGGAAAAGCGAATCCACCTATCTTAATTTTAGAATGGAAGAGAGAAAAGAAGCAATATTTGTCTTCTGGAGCAATGACCAAATCAAGCATTGTTGGTATCCACTGGAACATCCACAAGAGACTGACCGTTATCCTCTGTAACAAAATGTGTGAATTGCAAATTACTTTTCAAATTGCATTTGTCATTGAAAGGCTAGGGAAAGACTGAGCGACTTTGGCTCGAATTTTCCTATTAATAGAAAAGAATTCTAATAAGCCGATAACTGTGTATATATTAGAAAATGATGATTCAGTTTACAGGTCTACATTCAAAGGCTGGTTTGGAAATTAGTTTCTCTCAGTGCAATTGATGACCAATCATACCTCATTGGTCTGAGAATGGTCAACCTCTCATATTATTATAATCTTAAATTCATGTATCTGTCTAATAAACAAAACTTTTCTTTCAGAAAGAAGGTTTTGTTAAGAAACAATGTTTCATTTTAAATGTTCTCCAACAGATTGTGAAGCCGTACAAAGATGTCAAGGATTTGCCGCACAAGAAGAAGAATTTAAACTCAAAAGTACCAGCTCGATCCACTGTTGATTCGGTTAGTTCTCAACTGGCTTGGCAAGAACCTCAAGACTTAAATAAAGCAGCAGGAGAGGGGAGGCAACAGGTCTCTAACAATGGACTGCACAGCAGAAGCGTTGCTCAACCCATCCAGCCTGCCAGTTCCTCCAGGAGTCAACACAGGTCTCGCAACAGTAGGACTCACCATCCTAGGACTACACTTCCTTCATACTCCACTGGTGTGTTTGGCTCCAGTAACCCTTTCACAACGGTGACTGCCACGGCATCAGTGACACTCTCCGTGCACCCGAGTGTACCACAGACATTTAAAGGGTACACACACGAAGGGTTTGAGGACAGCGAGTCAGACTGCTTTGAGATACCTTCTCCGTATGTGAATCATGAGAAAACAATGGACTCCAAGGAGGAGCTTTTTGAACTTCAGGATGCTGAATGTGAAGTGAGGAAATTGGAAGCCCCAAGAAGGCATTAGGTAAATCTCTCTGCTTTTTGCTTAATTCTCCAGGATATCACAAGACTGAACTCCAAATGTCTTACTTTGAAATAAAATTGATCAATATTAATCATGACTATCCTCTTTGCCGTCCCTTAACGGAAAATTGTGATTTTTAGTTATTCAAATTCAAGGTAACAATGGCAGATATTTTTTAGTCTGTACCAGTTTAACTTTGAATTCCCGGACTTTAGACTTTTAAGACTCGACTTTTTAAAATAAAGTGTGGAAACAGGGCCTTTGTCCCATTGCGCCCGCACCGAACAGTGATCATCCCGTACACTAGCACATTAGTGATAATCTACAATTTTTACCAAAGTCAATTAACCTCAAATCTGTATATTTTGGAGTGTGGGAAGAAACCAGAGCAAACCCACGTGGTCATGGGGAGAAAGTACAAACTCCATACCTCTACTCATTTATTTAGGTGTATCTTCATTTACTTAAACACTTTACATTCTCATAAGCATCAGGAAGAGGAACTAGAATCATTCCATCTGAAATGTATGCCCTCAAATTCATGGCTGTGTTTCTCTCTCTGTGCCAGCAGGCTTGTAGCTTTACTGCTGAGATTAGCCAGCTCAGTACCAACCCACGATCAGTGCAGGCACCTTCCTGATCTCAGTATTGCTTCGTATCTAACATCGTTGATTTTGGAATCATTAAGATAGTTTTGGCCTAAAGGAGTACATGTTTATTGATATGTATGTATGCTGACCAATGTTATCCACTTGATTCAGGTCTTGCTGATAGTAATTCCATTTCACATTTTGATCACCAGTCAGTAACTCTGCAGACATGCTGTTGGTTGAGGGGAAGTTCAAGAAAGTGTTGATTTGTAGAATTTACAGAGGTGATACGGACGTTTTCAACAACTCAAAGCAGCTATTCATTGATCTCATCAATACGGAATAATTAGACTGTCAATAGACACAAAATGTTGGAGTAACTCAGCGGGTCAGGCAGCATCTCTGGAAAAATGGAATAGGTGTCTTTTCAGGTCGAAATTCTTCTTCAGGCGAAGGGTGTCGACCCAAAATGTAACCTATTCCTTCTCTCCAGAGATGCTGCCTGACCCGCTGAGTTACTCCAGCATTTTGTGCCTATCTTCAGTGTAAACCAGCATCTGCAGTACCTTCCAACACAATTAGACTGTCAAGTCCGTATTACATATTAGAGATTGTGCCAGACATCAAAAGGAACATGCACAATAATATAGATTTTTAAAAAAATTTTAATGGCATACTCTTAGATCAATTGTGTAAATTATTCATAGTACAATGAAGCTCCACTTAATGTAATAGAATGAGAACTGTGCTTGTGCCAACAGTAGCTTCCTTTATATACTGTACTAGATGTAAGTGGAGGTCGTACTCAGAATTAAAGGATATTCATAGCCTCAGAATTAAAGGATATTCATAGAATTAAAGGAAGGAGATGAGGAGGAATTTCTTTAGTCAGAGGGTGGTGAACCTGTGGAATTCATTGCCACGGAAGGCCGTGGAGGCCGTCAATGGATATTTTTAAGGCAAAGAAAGTTAGATTCTTGATTAGTACGGGCGTCGGGGGGTTATGGGCAGAAGGCAGGAGAATGGGGTTGAGAGGGAAAGACAGATCAGCCATGATTGAATGGCAGAGTAGGCTTGATGGGCCGAATGGCCTAATTCTGCTCCTATCACTTATGAACTTTTATTTTTTTGACTTGTGCCACTGATAGTCTGATCATTGAATTTATTTTTCTGCAGGTCGCCTCAAATGAATGTGGCAGCCAAAGAATGCTTTTATTCCCCCGTCATCACCCCAGTCCATCGCATATCCCGACATCCTCTGGCTCAAGAAATGTGTAAAACTGCCTATGTACATAAACCTCATGATGGAGACAGGAAGATTTATATTAAAATATTAAGTTGGTGTTTAAATATATTTTAATACTAAAAAAATCAAAACAAAACAAACCTATTTAATGATGTACTGTATACTTCTGTATTACTGTATATACTGTGTAAAGCACCGGAGAATTCAGAGTCAGAGTTCCAATGAATGGTAAGATGTGTAGACTGTGTACGATGAAGAGAATTTTTGTAACTTTGGGTTCAGATAAATGATAATTGCTTGATTATTTTGCTGCTATGCCTTTTAAAACTTAAAAGTTTATCTAGATTAGATTCTCTATCCTGTCAGGATTTTCTTTCTATGCAAGTACCTAGTCGTCATGAAAGAAGTTTGTTTTCACTTCAGATTACCGTGGTTATGGAAGTAATTTGACTTTCTCCCAGTTCTGTGCGTGGGACCTACTGTAATTCCCTTTTAAATAATTTATTAGCTCAGAGTAAATCCCAATCTTACAAAATATCAAAAATACTAACCATATTTACACCACACAGTACCTGCCATATTGCAAACTGATTTTTTTTTTAGCCTTTACCCCATTGAATTAATTTCTCCAGTGGATGGTGTCACGAGCATTTAAGCAACGATATAATCTAAATTGGTAACATGGGTATCGATGTGATATTCATGTCATCCACAGCCATATAGTTCACAAAATGGCTACTGCCCATTGTCGGCTCTTTGGATTGCTCATTAACGCTGAAGCTGCAAAAAAATTGGATTTAGGCTTCGCTAATGGGCTCACTGACTAAATTAGTACAATTTTGATCAGTCTCAACTCCGTGCCTGGCATTTGCTGAGTTAGTTGACGTAAACCGAGGCTGGTGATAGTGCGTGTAGGAAGGAACAGCAGATGCTGGTTTAAACCGAAGATAGATACAAAAAGCTGGAGTAACTCAGTGGGACAGGCAGCATCTTTGGAGAGAAGGAATGGGTGATGTTTCAGGTCGAGACCCTTCTTCAGGCGTTACTGAGTTACTCCAGCTTTTTGTGTCTATCTTTAGTGATAGTGCGGCAGAAATGGCATCCATTCTCTTTGATTACTTGGGTGTTCTTGCCACTGATTTACCAGTGGATTCCGACAGAACTCTGCACATGCTCGGAGAAGATAGGATTTAGCTCAGGAATCATAACCCATGGCAAACAACCTCTCCAAGCCCCATCACCAAAGCTCAAAAATGAGCAAGTTGGTAAAAGATGACTTGTGTTGCACGGAATCAGAGCACAGCGGGGGAAACATCAAGAAGTGGGAGGCAAGAAAATTGACAAGAGAAAAATCCTTTGTCATTTTAGCCTATGTGTGAGAGAAACATACCAGAGAGAGAAAGAAGTAATACATTTTGATGAGAGAGATGATGTACAGTGGGACAAAGCTCATGCAGAGTAGAACCACAGGGACGAAACACTAGCCCAGGAGAACAGCATTGCATTTTAACAGTCTCACCACGATCTTAGCTAATTTAGCATGGTCAGTGAATCAGCTCATGATCCAAAGAGCCCAGCAAGCTAGTGCCTTAATTACTCCAGCAATTAAGGCAACTTCAGGCTTTTTCTTCAAGAGCTTTAAATGCCATCCCATTAGCTCTCACTGCAGACTGGGAGTTTGAGCTGTTCTGTCAGCATGAATTAGTGGGAAATGCGTGATTTCAGGATACTTAACATTGATTTTCCTGCTGCTAAAACCCTTAATGTCCAGTAAACCGTGCAGGATGTTAACTTGCTGATCACAACAATGAGATTGTGCTTTTGCGCTTCTTTCAATTTAACTAGATCACTCATAGGTGTGCTGTCCCCTTTTCAGATTGGGGGGGGACACTTATTTTCACCCTGGCAATGCTGGATTTCCCAGTAACATCCTTTGTTAAGCCCCCTCTCCCCCTTATGCTTGTGAGAAGCCGTAAACTTACGCTGACGTAAGTAGAGATTTGAGTGTTTTCTGCACAAACACTGCCTTTGGTTCTGCGACGTCAGTGAATTTGATGTTTGCAATACAGCACACCTAAAGGGCTGGGGTTTTCACTTTCACTTCCATTTAGTCAGTCACAGGGTGATGCAAATAATAATGTGCCTAATTTGCAGCCTTTCTTTGAGGCTCCTCTCGATGCCAAGCTGAGGTCTGTTTTAAGATGTGCACCACTGTCTCCTGTCCCAGTACCTGTTCTGAATTTTCTCTTCTGTACAAAAAAAAAACATTTGAAGAACAGGTACTTTGGAAATCAACCTGCAAGCTTCCAAACACTGACTGTTTTAAAATACTAATAATAGACTCCCCAACAGCTTGTATTGCTACTGTGCCCACCATCAAGCGGCAATGTATTCAGATACCGATCTATATGGTGATCTGACTAGGCATTTGACCTTAATCAGAGGAAGCCCATCTTTGTCACTCAGCAGAGTGAGATGCTGTTTGGTTTGTTTCTCATTCAGTTGCATGAATGCGATTGAAATGTCCCTTGTATCATCTACCCCGGTGTGCATATTCGCAGAACATGCAACTTATTCTTGTCATCGCCACCATTTTAAGTGCCAAGTGCTCTTTTTCCTGAACCAGACCGAGGAGAGTGGAGACTCGTAGCCAGTAAAATGAATGAATGAGAGTGTTTTAAATTAATAGTTTTGATTGTTGTTGTTTGGTGGTGTTATATTTATATTTTTGTACAATATGGAAAAGAAAACAGTGTTTGTCGCAGTGATATTTACCCATATTTCTCTGGATCATGCACTGACTCACGATTTGATTTTGCAATTTATACAGTAGCCCCAAGTACAGATCACAGGAGCTGACTAGTCTAACTCTGCTGAAATAAATAGAATCTGAAATAAATAGTAACTACTTGGTGGGGTTCATAGTTACATCTCTAACCATCCAGATTCATCAAATTCAGGCAATTTTACGCCTGTTTACAATGTCATCATTAATATTATTAATTTATTAGAAAATCCAATAAATATTAATAATAGTTCAAACACAAGTATTAATAATCACGTTTGAATCAAACGGCGTATTTCAGTTTTCAACATTTCCCTCAACTAGTTTTGTTAATTTTACTAAATTGGTCTTTTTTTCATATTTTGTTTCACATTTTCCTTAATCTGCCCAGGTCTTGTAACTTGAACCCAACAGAAGAGTTATAGAGTGATACCGTGTGGAAACAGGCCCTTCGGCCCTACTTTCCCACACCGGCCAACAATGTACCAGCTACACTAGTCCCACTTGCCTGTGCTTGGTCCATATCCCTCCAAACCTGTCCTATCCATGTATCTGTCTAACTGTCTCTTAAACGATGGGATATCCCAGCCTCAACTACCTCCTCTGGAAGCTTGTTCCATACACACCACGCTTGGTGTGAAAATGTTACCCCTCGGATTCCTATTAAATCTTTTCCTCTTCACCATGAACCTATGTCCTCTGGTCCTCGATTCCCCTGCTCTGGGCAAGAGTTAACCAATATATCTTGTGAACAATCCTATCTCTTAGATGAATTTCTGTCATTCAAATCACTTGCAGATTTCACCTATTGGTTTGTTGTTTAAAATTATTCACTTAAATATGTCCTTGTTTTCCATTTACTCCATTTAATAAAAACAGAAAAGGCAATTTGTACACGTAAACAGGCAGGACATATTCGTGAGCTCATGAGCTCACTGGAGTTTATAACCGCATAGAACCCTCAATAATCCCCTGAATTGCAAGATCTTATGTTCTCCCCTTTTTTTCTTATCCTGGTAGCCTTCCATTAATATGGAGGGGTAGCAAGTCCACTGGGCAAGAGGCCTGGAGTGTAATATTGATCAGCATTTAAAGCCATGGTTCAAGAGAACACTCTCAAGTCTTCTTTGAAGTGGCTTGTGAGCAACAATTTGTGCTGCATCCAAGTTTAGGAGAGGGGGAGCACTGAGACATCTTGTTAACTGTAAAACTTCACTCTGCCAAATACTGGGGGATGTGCAACACAGAGGTACGGCCATTCTGCCAGCTGATGCTAGCCCAATAGTTCCATCCTTGAACCCATTCGTGAGCACAGTAGCCGATCCAGTGACTTAAGGATTCATCATTGTGATTGGTCTAATCACTGCCATTCCAACAAATGCAGGGAATTTTACTTTTGTTTTCTCTCTTTGATTTTTTTTTTTTTTGCAATTGTACTGAAGCAAAAAGGGGCTGCTTCAAGTTGAAAAGAAAACTGTTTTGTCAGTGGACAAATGCTGTAACTGTCTAAAAGTGTGAGGGGGTGGTTGTGGAGAAGGAAACAAGAACTGTTTTAATTGTAGGTTCCATTAGAAATGTATGTTGTTTCTTTCTGTGAAATAAAATCTTGTAAATTGTAGTTACTGTAGCAGATAAGTAAAATATACCCACCACGTGAAAAAAAATCTAATCTGTTCATGGGAGCTTTTTTTGGTGGTTGGGTATATGTAATCAGTTAAACTATTGTATGCCATATAAGTTATTTATATAAATTTTTATTTTTGTAGTTGTACAGAAGTAGCCATCTGACTGAAGTATATTTTTAAAGAGTAAATATATATTATTATATTATATATTGTTAATTGGGTTCATTACTAAGGTCTGGTGGACACCTCTTGTATACATCTGCAGAGTGAAGGATGTGTACAGAATTGTTACTGTATATGTTGTCATCTTGTTTTGTTACTGCTCCCCGCACCCTTCCCATTCTTGTTAAATGAGGTGATGAATTGGACATCCGGACACTGTGACCAATAAGCCTGCTCCTTGTGACTGTAATACTGCCGTGTTTAGTCTCCAGCACAATAGGAGATTAACTAACAAAATAAAAATAAACATGAACCATTTAATCTAATGCTGGTCCTGTGTTCTTTATTACTTTGTTCAGCGAATTTTCAGATTTCAAAATGGCTCACTCATCATTAGAGCGGCATGGTGGCGCAGCGGTAGAGGTGCTGCCTTACAGCGCCGGAGACCCGGGTTCGATTCCAGCTACGGGTGCTGAGTTTGCACATCTCCCCGTGACTGCATTTGGTTTTCTCCGAAATCTTTGATTCCCTTCCACACTCCAAAGATGTACAGGTTTGTAGGTTAATTGGTTTGATTAAAGTGTAAATTGTCCCTAGTGTGTGTAGGTAGTGTGAATGTGCGGGAATCACTGGTCAGTACAGACTCGGTGGGCCGAAGGGCCTGTTTCCGTGCTGTATCTCTAACCTAAACTAAATTATTATTATTTTAAACATCGCCCGGCATTATCTAATTATTCTCCTGCACCTCCTGTAAACCTTTGGTTAATCTATAGGCCAGAGATTTGTCCTGCTTGCTGCTTTTCTCATTGTGCAGTCAGTAAGTAAGAGGAATTGTGCATGATTGATTGTCCCTCAGCTTTATTCTTCATGCACTCAGGGTAGATCCTCACCTGCGTTCAGCCTATATTAGACTTGTGGAGAAACCTCCAAATTCACATGGTGTTTGTGACCTTGGGGGTCGTAAGCTATCATTCACTTTACTTCAAAGTGTAAGTACTTCACTTGTTACTGTGCAGCCGCGTCAATGATCTGAGTTGGTTATGGGTAAGTGCAAAGTGAAACTCAAGATTAGAATTGATTCAGAAGGGAAATGCCAGATCTGGAAGGGAAACATGGACATCCCCATTAGCAATTCCGTTCAGAATCCATTTGTGAGATTGGATGACATGTCTGAGCAACATATGCAACATCTGGTTTTCAAATCTAACCAGAAGGGTGAGTGTGGGTGAGTTCATTGACCAGTGATGCTGGCTCTGATGGATTGTTGCCCAGAGCTCAGAGACAAATAGCTTTGTACTTGACGAACCACCTGGCAAAAGTGACCTGTCCACCAGACGATGTGCTCTAGAGGGAAGAACGAAGGCTAGTTTCAAAGCCAATTATTTGCCATGCTCTTTGCAGTAAAATGAACGCCAATTTTCCCCTGTAGAGCATGTTTGATGTCTTCAGGTCATCCCACAACACCGTACTGCGCTCAAAGTGTCTTTGGAGTTTAATGCCTGTTGTAATCTGGGGAAACTGAGAAGACAATTTGAACACGGTAGCTTCCGCAAGAGACTATGAGATACTCTGCTTTGCGGTGATGGTTGAAGGATGAATGATGGCCAGAGCATCAGAGACAACTCGTTTCTTTATGTACTGTCCATCTCAGAAGAAGATGGGGCCTCAGTTAGATGCCGTAGCTGAAAGATGCCACCTCTAACATTGCGGCACTTCATCAGCTGCTGTTTTTCCAGGTGCACCTGCACTGGCCTTTGATGGATCTGCCGTCAGAACAAGTCAGCCACATTGTGACAGAAGCTGCCTACACATGAATTGTCAGATATGCTGCAAAAGTACTTATCAGCACGACCAAAGAAATTGTTAAATAATTCTTATGAATTAATGTACATCAGTAACAATTGGTCATTTAGTTGGTTTTTTTTAAATGTTATTGGAGATACAGTGTGGAATTGGGCCCTTTGGCAGACCGAGTCCCTGTCGACTAGTGATCACTCTGTACACTAGCATTATCCTACACACTAGGGACAATTTACAAATTTTACCAAAGCCAATTAACCCACAAACCTGGACGTCTTTGGAAGGTGGGAGGAAGCCAGAACACCCGGGGAAAACCCACACAGCATGGGGGAACGTACAATCTCCGTACAGACAGCACCCATAGTCAGGATCGAACCTGGGTCTCTGGCGCTGTAAGGCAGCAACTCTTCCGCTGCTCCACCGTGCCGCCCTGGTCATCTGGGTTATTTTTTACAGTGGTACAGTGATATTTTGTCACATGTATCTAGGTAAGGTAAATCCCTTTTTTTGCACCCAGTTCTGTAAAAAGCATACTATACATAGACACAATGATACTTAGGTACCAGAGTATAAGAACAGTAGATTATGCCAAGGCAGTGCACAATAGATGCCATGTTTCCGGCTCCATTCTCTCCCATTCAAGTTCAAATGTAGAGTCTTATTTGGCCATAAAGGCCCTGTTGTCCTGGGGGTGGCAGTGGATAAGAATTGCAGGGGTCGGCCTGGTCAGGGGTCGTTCGCCTCCTCCGCTCCATGCCACTGCAGGCCCTGTCCCATCCATGTGCTTGGCCACTTTGAGCGGTGCCCGAACTAATCAAGCCCCAGGCTGCTGCAGGGCCTCCAACAAAAGGTTCTACCCTTTGGACTTGAAGGGTAGAAGATGGCGCCGGAAATGTGGGCTCCTGTACTCTGCCTCAGTGCAACCTATGTATAGTAAGATTTTTTACAGAACTGTATATGAAAATTAAATGTACCTGCACATCGACCCGCCAATCGTCGCCACACACGGCCACCACTCAGCCTCTGTGCCGCCATCACCATCTCTGCGTTAGACTGCACGCCTCTCATCCACATACGGCCTACGTTTTTGGCGCAATGTACGGCGTTTGGTAAATAGTATTTCACAAAGTTCAATTGAAGCTGTTGAATACAGTAGCCCAGCTGAAGTTCTGAAACTACTTAAGCTACAATATAATGGTTTATAGTATCAGTGGCTGATTGGATTATTGGTTTGTGGCTCACTGCCAGGCATTTATTATTGCATCTGATATCCTGTGACCTTTTAACGCATACCCTTCGCATGCCATCCAGTTGTCCAGAACTGCTGCACAGCTGCAGTGTGTAATTGCTTGGAAGCAATCTATTAGTTGTAGGGAGCATACTGCATGATTAGTTGCCATTCCTGGCATACCCACCACAGCTGCCATTTAGCCGGCAAACACACCACTCTTATAACATCAATGATACCTCAAGGTATAAGGAAAATGCATTGAAAAACAAATTGATGTGATTAAAATTCAGTTAGTCACACTCGCACATAGCTCCTAGTGACCTTTAATGTGTCTGTGTGTGTGCATATGCATGCGCACACGTGCATGCATGCATCGGCAACGGTTGAAGTTCTTAAGCTGCAGTGCAGCATATTTCTATTCACTGTCCAGCCCGGCACGGTGGCGCAGCAGTAGAATTGCTGCCATACAGCGGCAGGGATCGACCCGGGTTCGATCCTGACTACGGGCGCTGTCTGTACGGAGTTTGTACGTTTTTCCCCGTTACCTGCGTGGGCTTTCTCCGGGATCACCGGTTTCCTCCCACACTCCAGAGACATACAGGTTTGTAGTTTAATTGGCTTGGTAAAATTATAAAAATTGTCTCTAGTGTGTGTAGGATAGTGTTAGTGGGGGGGGATCGCTGGTCGGCGCAGATGCATGTTTTCACACTATCTCTAAACTAAACTAAACTAAACTAAAGTAAACATAAAGTCAAGGACAGCCAATGCTGAAAATCTGAAATTAAAATAAATTCTGCAAAAACTCAGAAGGTCACTGTGGAGGTTATTTAGCTTTTAATAAACTAGAAGATACCGATAGGACAACTTGTAAGGCCCAAGGAAAATGGGAAAGGAATGGCAACATAATGCAGGCTAGTCATGATCAAACCGCTTCACAGCCCCTCAACCCCGGCTAAAGGATCACAGAGATGAAACGTTACCTCTGTTAAAAACAAAACTGGCGCAAATCAGCAAAGAATCATATATAGCCGTTCTGAAAAATTGTTTGGATAAAATAAACAGCACATATCATTGCTGCAACTGACAAGCTGCTGGCTCATTTCAATGGATTAGTGTTATTACGATCTACCGACAGCAACAAAGCTGCCGATTGTGTGGGAATCCCGACTGGAGGGGAATCCCCCAGGTCACAGAGGATTGCAGGCACAGTGACTGTGACAGGAAACACCAGGAAAGCCTCCAATGTGCGCGGAAACATGGCCAATAGGCGGGTAGGATTGAAGCACATGGGGGCTACGAACCCCTCCTGCTTACCAATCTACTGGCCAATATGCAGTGACTTTGAAAATAAAGTGGGGGACTTAAGGTCAAGGCTTCTTTATCAAAGGGAGATGAAGGAATGCTGTGTGCTCTGTTTTATGGTCACAAGTGATAGGAGCAGAATAAGGCCATTCGGCCCATCAAGTCTTCTCCACCATTCAATCATGGCTGATCTATCTTTCCGTCCTAACCCAATTCTCCTGCCTTCTCCCCATAACCCCTGACACCTGTACTAATAAATAATCTATCTGTCTCTGCCTTACAAATATCCCATTGACGACCTCTACAGCCTTCTGTGGCAAAATAAAATCCACAGATTCTGACTAAGGAAAATCCTCCTCATCTCCTTCTAAAAAAACGACCATCCCTGCAGCTACCCTGATAAGCCCCCTAAGATCTCCATGCATTTCAATGAAATCACCTCTATTCTTCTCAATCTGAACAGTATAGATTTGATCCACTTTATTTAAAAATAAAATGTATTTAAAATATATAAATACAAAATAAAACAATACAAAGCTATTAATACATTCTTAGTGTCTATATATACCTTATATGGATTATATTGCACATGGTAATATTAGCAAACCTGTTTTTTACATAGTAACATTGCCACTCCTCTTGACCCCTGGGCTGATATTCCAGTTGCCTGAGAATATTCCCCACTTGCCCTTGCCCCTCTATGTTCAGCAGGGGAAGGATGCTAAACTGTGATCATTGCCCACAGAGCCTTTACATTAGCTGCACCAAGTTTCAGTGTATCTTTCATCAGATACTCTTACCTCTGGAATGTGCTAGATCTGTTCCAGTTAATCCAGCAAACCTTTGTTGCTCGGCTATAATGTATGCACTGCTCTAATTGATAATGTTTTATTATTAATGTTTAATGTTTTATGTGTCATTCCTAACTGTCACTGCATGCCATGTTGTCCCTTGCGGGCAGAGCACCAAGGCAAATTCCTTGTATGTGAATACTTGGCCTATAAACGTATTAATTCATTCATTCATTAAATTTTATTTATTTTTAATAAATAAATAAATAACGTCCTTTAATTCTGAGGCTGTGACCTAGACTCTCCCACTAGTGGAAACATGCTCTCCACATCCACTATTCCTATCCACATCTAAGCCTTTACTATTTGGGACGTTTGACAGAGTCTAACAGTTTTACAGAGACATGGCTCACCTCCAGCTCCCCAAACTCAGCGCAAAGGTTTGCTCTTCCATCGCATGTACAGAACGGAGGCATTGGGGATAAGGAAAGTCTGTGATGATTGCCTCATGGCAAACACTCTGTGGTGCTCAGATGTAGCAGTCCTATCCAACTCCTGCCCTCACCACCTGGAACACCTGGCGATGAAGTGCCGACACTTCTACTTCCCGAGGGAATTCACCTCCCTCTTCATGACCGAGGTCCACATCGCCAATGACACCACAGTTGTTGGACGAATTGCAGATGATATGTCCGAGTATAGGGGAGGGATTGATTGTGCAAGTCTTATATCCAACACTCTATGCATGATATTCAAAGGCCTTGTTTCAGAAAGCGGTTTCCTGGTTTTAGAGTCAATTATAATGCCTGCCCTTCCCCCATTAGATGGCTGAAAACTTAACAAGACCAAAGACAGAATCTCAGAAGTTTCTCGCCTCCCCGTGGATTTTTACACCACAGCCTGCTGATGAACAACTCTTGTCAATACCGTCAATAATCTTCGGACTAAGAAACACAGGGTGGTCACACCATAGGACTCCCGCACAGCATGTTTTATGTTGGTGCCACATGAAAGAAGCCATGCCTGGGTGATCAACAGCTGGCACAGTATAAAGTGGCCACACCTGCTAAAGTGCCTTTAGCTGCATTGATGGGCACGATCGCAGCTTGCGGACCGGTCCCAGGGACCCAGGTCAGCAGAAGGCCAGACGCGCATGCACAGATGCAGCATTCTGCATGAGGACCCCCACACCACACAAGACTGATCACTAGCATCCTGACACCTATCCCTAGGCGTGCTGCAATATTTATGGAGCGACAGAGCAGAGACTGTTCACAATCACTCGATGCAAAGTGGCCTTCTCAGCAGCAACTGACAAACAGGAACCCGCATGCTTAGCTACTCCATTACTTTAAGTTTAGTTTTAGTTTAGAGACACGGACCATTCGGCCCACCAAGTCCACGCCAACTAACACTATCCTACACACTAGGCTCAATTTACAATTTTTATCGAACCCAATTAACCTACAAACCTGTACGTCTTTGGAAAGTGGGAGGAAACCGCAGCAACGGAGTAAACCCACGCAGTCACAGGGAGAATGTACAATCTGCATACAGACAAGCACCTGTAGTCAGGATCGAACCCGGGTGTCTGACGCTGTAAGGCAGCAACTCTACCGCTGCGCCACCGTGCCGCCCCAAACATATTGGAGACTCGTGCCTCTACAAGGACTTTCCTTTTCCTTCATGCCTGTCTGTCATTTACTAATCTCCCCAACTTACAGTCATGGCAAATACTTTAAGATCTCTTTCTTTCACTTAAGCAATTTCAGGCTAATAAAGGGCATTGAATACAAATACTGTGGAAGAAACATAATGCATTAAAAACACCCACAGAAGCTGAGAAACATTTTGGGGTGAACTCTCAGTGACAAGAGTGAACAAGAAAGAGAAACCGAAGATAGATACAAAATGCTGGAGTAACTCAGCGGGTCAGGCAGCATCTCTGGAGAGAAGGTATGGGTGACGTTTCGGGTCGAGACCCTTCTTCAGACTGCCTACCTCAGTCTCGACCTTCAATGTAAACCAGCATCTGCAGCTCCTTCCTACAAAGAAAAAGAAGCCCATATGTACTCCGATGGTTATCAGAAAATACCTCAGGATCTTGCTCAGTCGTGTGAGTGGGCTGAGGCATGGTTAATGGAATTGAATGCAGATAAGTGCAAGGTGTTGTATTTTGAGAAATCAAACCAGGGCAGAACCTACACAGTGAATGACAGGGCCCTAGGGAGTGTGGAAGAGCAGAGGAGTCTAGGAGTGCAGGTACATGGTTCAGGGAAAGCGACATCACAGGTAGATGGGGTGGTTAAGAAGACTTTTGGTAAAATGGCCTTCACCAGTCAGAGTATTGAGTATATGAGTTGGGATGTTATGTTACAGTTGTACAAGGCATTGGTGAGGAGGCCTCATTTGGAGTATTGAGTTCAGTTTTGGTCACCTTGCTATTAGAGGAATGTTGTTAAGCTGGAAAGAGTGCAGATTAGATTTACGAGGATGTTGCCAGGGGCTGAGCTATAGGGAGAGGTTGGGCAGGCTAGGGCTATGATCCTTGGGATGCAGGAAGATGAGAGGTGATCTAATAGAGATGTATAAAATCATGATGGGAATAGATAGGATGAATGTACAGTCTTTTACTCAGATTAGGGGAATTAAGAACCAGAGGACAGATTTAACATGAGAGGGGAAAGATTTAATAGGAACCTGAGGAGCACGTTTTTCACACGGAGGGTGGTGGTTATATGGAACGAGCTGCCAAAGGAGGTAGTTGAGGCAGGTACAATAAAATCATTTAAGAGACATTTGTGGAGGTACATGGATAGGAAAGGTTTAGAGGGATATGGGCTAAATGCAGATAGGTGAGACTATTGTAGATAGAGCATTTTGGTTGGCATGGGCTAGTTGGGCCGAAGGGCCTGATTCCGTGTGTATGACTATGACTCTCTGGCCATGAGGAAGCAACGTTCATTCTCTGCAGACCAATCCTAACTCTGAGAGAGCAGTGTCATTCATCTTGATGCAGAGGTCCACACACCTATATACCAATGTGTAGGTGAAACATTGTATTAGTAATGCTGATAATGGGTTAAGGAACCTTCATGAAGTTTGCATAAAACTTTAGGAATACATGTCACCCTCTTAGAACAGCTCATTTTTAATTGCATCTTCCCTCTAAGTTTTACTCAAATAGAACTTTCCAACCAAAACGCGGCAAGATTGCACAACGCCAGAGACCCGGTTCGATCCTGACACCAGGTGTTGCCTGCGCGGAGTTTGCACGTTCACTCTGTGACCTTGTGAGTTTCCTCTGGGTTCTCCGGTTTCCTCCCACATCCCAAAGACGTGTGGATGTACAGGTTGTTTGGCCTCTGTAAATTGCCCCTCGTGCGTACGTAGTGCATGCGAAAGTGGGATAACATTGAACTAGTGTGACTCGCTGATCAATAGTCGGCATGGACTCGATGGGCTGAAGGTCCTGTTTCCATCTTCTATCCTTCAATCAATCAAATCCTTGTGTATTTGACTAAGTCTGCTTATAGATCTGTGACTATATAGACAAAAAGGCTGACTCAGGAAACTGAGCGTTGTCAGGAGTTGGCCATTCTGGTGGCATTTCTTCACTTTTAGAACCGATTTCCAAAATGCTGGTAGAAAGTTCCTCGGCCCAGGGTGATCATTATCCAAACGCCTCCATAATGTGAATTTCGTACCACCCATGAGATAGCGAAGCGACACTAAGGAAAGCTTTGGGAATGGCGCACAAGGGGGAATCAAACATTTGAGACAGAAGTGTAACTCGGAACAAGAAGCTGACTGACATTTTCTGCGACGTCAGTTTCCCTTGTCCAAACTAATGGCAGGGCTTGTTGGAGTACCTGGGGAATGGCTGCCCCAGGAACCAAGCTTCACCGATTACAGTGAAAACACCCGCTCTAAACACTGATCCTGTGCGGCACAAAAAGCTTCCTGGTGCCTGCAATTGTGGTGACATCCACCTTTTTACAACAAAAAAAACGGATACTTTGTTCCTCCTTCCCACACACATCCAGACCCGGCAAAGTGACTCTGTAACTTCCAAGGCAAGCAAAAAGCAGCTTGCCACATAATTTAACCCAACAAACAGATTTGTGAGTGACATGCTTTGACATTCTTTCAAAGCAGATGGTTTAATCTAGGTGGTGCAATCTTTTTCAAGGAGCCAGCTTGCAGCCTCAAACATTTGCTTGCAAACAAAAGTGGGGGGAGAGACAACAAAAGGGCTGACACTTGATCTCCAATCATTACTACTTGGGTGGCCGGCCTGAGTGACTATTATTATGCTGTGAAGAATGGCGCCTGATTTCAGACAAACTCGCTGATTTTTTTTGCCTGGGGGTAATTATTTTTCTCGCTCTTTCATTTTTCGCTCCTCATTTCCTTCCAGCTTTGTTTCTGCTCTTATTGTGGCAGGTGACAAAGGGAGTGTTTGACACACTCATTCTCCCTGCATCCACAGTGTGGATTTTAGTAAATGATGATTAGCATTTTGGGAGCGCAATTGCCCACATGGTCTCGCACTGAATATATAACGCATCACCTGGCTGGCCTGTCACCAGATGACAGGTTTCCCTTTGTGCACCTACGCCACTTACAAATCACTGCTTTATCAGGCAAAGCGATATTAACTTTTACTCTGCAGGAATTGTCACCATTAACAATTATGTTTAAAAAGAGAGCCTCGAAACAAGAGAAAAAAAATCTCCCATTGACAAAAATGCTGCTGACTGTTTTGCACTTAAAGGCTTTTGTCTTGCCATTAAGCTTCCTTGAGCTCTCGCCGCTCTTCCTGTAGGGTCCCTTCCTGTTTTGCTGTGTTTGTATGTTCCTGTGAACTGGAGCCTTACAAACCAGCAGCCTAGTTTGCAGAACAAGTCAGGGAAATAATCAGTTAACGTGCAGATAGAGCTCAGCACAGAGTTTGCATAATTATTTACAGATACAAGGCTTTAACAGTCACAGCTTACGCAATCTAATAACTTTAGATCTTTGTACGGGAAGGAACTGCAGATGCTGGTTTACACCGAAAATAGACACAAAATGCTGGAGTAACTCAGCGGGACAGGCAACAGCTCTGGAGAGGAGGAATGGGTGATGTCTGAAGAAGGGTCTTGATCCAAAATGTCACACATTCCTTCTCTCCAGAGATGCTGCCTGTCCCACGGAGTTACTCCAGCATCTTGTGTCTAACTTTACATGTTTCACTGAGATCTCCTATTCTATTTCAAATAACATGGCCCCTCTCTTCTCAATCACTCTTCAGATGGCAATCCTCGGAAACAACCTGGTGAATCTTTGTTGCTTCCATCAAAGACATGAAATTCCCTAAGATGCACGGAATACACAGTGACCTTGGATCGTTTGGATTCAGAACAGGCTGACTCATAGAAGATAGACAGTTTAGTTTAGTTTAGTTTAGTTTAGTTTAGTTTAGAGATACAGCATGGAAACAAGCCCTTTGGTCCACGAAGCTCGCACCAACCAGTGACCCCCTTACACTAGCACTATCCTACACGCTAGGGACAATTTACAATCTTTACTGTAGCCAATTAACCTACAAATCTTTACATCTTTGAAGTGTGGAAGAAACCAGAGGGAAACCTGGGGGAAACCCGTGCGGTCATAGGGAGAACGTACAACCTCCGTACAGACAATACCCGTAGCCAGGATCGCACCCGGGTCTCTGGCGCTGTAAGGCAGCAACTCCACCACTCTGCTACCGTGCCCACCACGTGCCACCCATTGAGTTGTGGTGGGAGGATGTCATTCTGACTGAAGATCTGTGACCAGTGGAGTTCCGCAATGGTCTATACTGGGATTCCTATTGTTTTTGACATATATATATATAAATGACTTGGTCATAAATGTGGATGGGTTGGTTGGAAAGTTGGCAGATGACACCAACAATGGTGGGGTTGTGGACAGTGAGAAAGACTGTCATACACAGCAAGATATGCATCGGCTACAGAATTGGGTGGAGAAATGGTAGACAGAATTTAATCTGAGGAAATGTGAGCGTGTTGCTCGCCGAGAGATTGAATGTAAGGGGAAAGTATGCAGTTAAACGCAAGAACAGATTGGTGTACAGAGGGATCTTGGCATCCATTTCCATAGGATGTAATGAAGTCACAAAGTCACATTGCATTTCTGCTTGCCCCATTACATGAAAGACGTGGGGGCTTTGGAGAGGGTCCAGAAGAAGTTTGCTGCCTGGATGAGATGGTATTTCCAGTGGTTACTCGGGGAATTTGAATAGGATTATTTACTCTGGAACATTGGAGGTTGAGGGGAGACCTGATGGAGATAAATAAAATGATGAGAGTCATAGATAGGGTGGACACTTTCCCAGAGTGGAAATGTCAAAGACTGAATGGCATAATTTTAACGTAAGAGGGACACAGTTTAAAGGAGGTGCGTAGCAAGTCTTTTTGCACAGATAGTGGTGGGTGCCTGAAGCACACTGCCAGGGTTAGGTAGTGGAGGCAGCTACAATAGTAGCATTTAAGAGACTTTTAGATAGGCACATGAATGTGCAGGAAATGGAGGTCACGTGCAGGCAGAGGAGATTAGTTTCATTTGACATGATGTTCGGTATGAACATTGTGTTCCTGTGCTGTATTGTTCTATGTAAGACAAATGAATCCTTCTTTAGGCACGGCAGTGAAATATGCAATTAGGAAGTATTTTTGTCTTTATTACAGGTTCAATCAGGTCAGAGCTAAAGAATAAGGAACCTGTCTGCTATTGCATGCAGTATTGGTTACTACACGTGGAGTATGATGCCTTGGAGTTTTGGTTGCCACGCCTGTGGAAAGATACACTTTCAATGAAGAGTCACTGCGTTGAATTCTGCACCACATAATGTTAATAGAAAGAAATACTATTTTCATTGTTTTTTATCTCCTCTGCAGCATTTCAAATGTGAGGGAGGCTTCGAATCGAATTGACACTTAGTGATTTCCTTATGCAGGTGGGATTGCTCAGAATCCTTATTTTAACTTCAAGGTTTTCCATTTTGGAGCCACTGGTCATGCATGGTGTATTGATAAGCTTGATGCCCATATTGCGATACTTCACTATCTATGTGATGCTGTGATCGCAGATCCTTCTGTCGTGGTTACTTCAAATGGATGCCTGCATTAGAGTGTTTGTTCACACGCATGGTTATCACATTTCACAGGAAATGTAGGTTAATGATATAATAAAGAAGGCAGGAACGGGGTACTGATTGTGGATGATCAGCCATGATCACATTGAATGGCGGTGCTGGCTCGAAGGGCCGAATGACCCACTCCTGCACCTATTGTCTATTGTCTATTGACAAAGGACATTTATTGTCACATACACCAATTGGTGTAGTGAAATTCGAGTTGCCATTGCAGCACACAAATAAAATAAACACAACATTATAGAATTTAACATTAAACATAAAAAAAAAACATCCTCCCCACAGCAGGATCAATGTTTCCCACTGTGAGGGAAGGCAGCAAAGTTCAGTCCACATCCTCGATGTTCACCCGTGGTCGGGGCCTATTGAGGCCTTCGCAGTCGCTGCTACGGCGGCCCGATGTTTCAGGCCCTCTCGCCGTGATGATGGAAATCCGGCGTCGGAACAGAAGAACGCGCTCAGTGGCTTGGAGTTCCGAAACGGCCACTTCCTCCCAGAGACCACGGCTCCCGAAGGGCGTGCTCCAACACGGGCAACCTTGGCGAGAGGTCCCAGGCTCCGCATTGATAAAGTCAGCGCCGCCACGGCTGGAAGCTCTGCAGACCACAGCTCCACGATGTTCATGCGATCTTCTTACACAGAGAGTGGTGAATCTCTGGAATTCTCTGCCACAGAAGGTAGTTGAGGCCAGTTCATTGGCTATATTTAAGAGGGTGTTAGATGTGGCCCTTTTGGCTAAAGGGTATGGAGAGATGGCAGGTATGGGATACTGAGTTGGATGATCAGCCACGATCATATTGAATGGCGGTGCAGGCTCGAAGGGCCGAATGGCCTACTCCTGCACCTATTTTCTGTTTCTATGTTTCGGTACTTGGTTTCAGGCCACATTTCTTGACTTTGCCATCCATCCATAGATGTAGAAATCTTTCTTACAGTTATTTCTAGATGACATCTACACATGATGTAGTACATTAATTTAATGTAGTACATTAGTTTAGTTTAGTTTAGAGATAGTGCGGAAATAGGCCTTTCGGCCACCGATCCCCAGAGCTTGGTGGGTGTCGGAGGTGATGGTGAAGGCAGATACCATGGTGGCATTTAAGAGACTTTTAAAGAGGCACGTTCCTATGTTAAGAATAGAGGGGTATGGATCATGTGTAGAACAGATAAGGTTAGTTTATCTTGGCATTAAGTTCTGCATAGACAGTATAGGCTGATGGCCATGTTCCCGTGCTGTACTTTTCCATGTTCTTTTAATTTAAGAATTAGTTTTAGTATGTGGCATGACATTTGATACATCAGCCACTGGTATTTTGGACACTTGTCAGTCTTTGATAAAAGATATCTGGTTGGAAACTCTGCCTTTACATTGCTAAAATGGAAGACAGAGAAGCACCAGTGGATGCTACGTTCACATTGAGATTGAGATGTTGCTAAAGGACTAAGGCAGTAATCTAATGAGAGGCAAAGACAGCATAGTTCTCCAGATAATGAAAGTTTAGTTTAGTTTAGTGCGAGTATACTGGTGATTGTTGGTCGGCATGGACATAGTGGGCTGAAGGGCATGTTTCCATAAGGACGCAATGTTACAAAATTTTGAGATTAAAAAAATTAAGTCTGCAATTTACCCCATCAGATAAAGCATAACAATAAGTTTAATTTGACACCTAATTCACTTTTCATATCTCAAGTAATAAAAAAGTTATGGCCATTTTCATACTTGGAAATTAGCATCTTGTTCCCTATTGATTTTCTATGGACATAACAAAAAAGCTGTGACCGTGGACAGTCAAAAGCCTATAACCTTCTTAAAAATTAAGAGAACTGAATGAAATTTTCAGTTATCATAGATTGAACCATTCTGAAACAAATATAAAATAATCTTACTTGGATGACCTGAAATTAAAGCATATAATTAGTTAGTTACCCAATTGTAGCTAATTTCAAACTTCAATTACTAGATCTAAACATCTATCCATTTCTTAATAAATGATTAACATTTTTAAATAGCCCAAGTGTCCAAATAATATTTACATATAATTCACAATAAAACATGATTTTAAAATCTCATTTACATTAATTTATAGGCCAAATGGAAGGAATTTAGTGTTCAATTGCTGTAAATTAAAGTCAATTTAAATCGGCTTTCTAGTGGGTTCCTGTGAACGCGCTGGTTTAGAACGTTCACATTGCGCTGGATTTGTGCCCTCAAGTGCCCAGAAAATACTGCGGGATATAAAGAGCCCAAAATGAACTATTCGCTATAGAAAACTTTATATACAGGGTTCTTAAGAAGCCCCTTTTAATGTAAAAATAAGGTACATACCTTTAATTGTTTGCTTTATAAAACCCTGGGGCTGCGAGAGGTCGCGGGTTGAGAGAGTGATTTTTAAACTACTATAGCTATTATACAAGGCCATAAAAACTAATAATACCTTTTGCGACGGGATCTTTCAGCGATTTTCCGTTAATGATTTACTAGGCTGAACATTTTCGATTGCAACAGCCTAGTAAAAATCGCGTTTTAAACCCGCCCCCTCTAAACAGCGCCAAAATCACACACACGGGTGGGGCAGATGCTCAGCCACGATTCAGGTAGGTTTTGTAACATACCTACATAAGGTCTAGGAGTAGAATTAGGCCATTTGGTCCTTCAAGTCCTACTCTGCCATTCAATCATGGCTGATCTATCTCTCCCTCCGAACCCAATTGTCCTGCCTTCTCCCCAAAACCTCTGACATCCGTACAAATCAAAAATCTATCTATCTCTGCCTTAAAAATATCCACTGGCTTGGCCACAGCCTTCTGTGGCAAAGAATTCCATAGATTCCCCACCCTCTGACCATGCTGTGTTCATAAACAAAACTAAACTTTCATAGATTGGATACTGTGCGTGTGAGGAGAATTGTGTTGCTAATGTGGAGATGATCTACAGATCTGAAGATTCCAGATGATGTTCATGTACTTCAAACCAGATGGAGTGATATCAGCTCAGTACACTGTTTCCAAGGCAAAGCATCAGAGGCTGAAATCTATCATTGAGTTGAGTGTACTGGAAACTATCTGAAGATAGAGGGTCAAAGACAATGATTTCCCAGTTTTGAAAGGATCTTCCGAGAAAATAAATATGTCAGTGTCCACTGGGTCCAAGGTATGAGCTGTGATGTCAAATTAAATCTACACTATGGCAAAAAGATGGTGATTTTAAGATAAATTGAAGTTAGAAGCCATTATTTGATTTATAATGCTTGTGAATCATTTAGAAACCAATTACTGTAGTAATTAACGACAAATTGGCCTACACTGTTGCGGGTTTACAATAACGTTAAGAAAAGCAGGTGGTGTACTGTATTCATGTTGAATCCATGGTTAAAGCAACCTGTTATTTGTTAAGACAACGGAGAAGTCAGTTATTGGATTTAATAGTATCAAGCCATATAATTATTAAATTGTTAAGCCGAGTTTCAAATTTGCAGATGAGATGATTAGAAAATTAGTAGTTTTATGTTTGGCTAAATTTAACATTGTTGTGTGCATATTTGTATAGGGATGTGAGATAGATCCAATGTTTTTATGCGACAGTACGTGCAGATAAGGCATACAAGCACCTGTAAACAGTTTAACACCATTATTTATTTTTCTGGCCACGTGACAAATAATTGTGTGAACCGTCATCTTTTTGGTTACAAGAAAAGTTTAAGATGGCACAGTGGCGCAGTGGTAGAGTTGCTGCCTTACAGCGCCAGGGACCTGGGTTCAATAGACAATAGTTGCAGGAGTGGACCATTTGGCCCTTTGAGCCAGCACCGCCATTCAATGTGATCATGGTTGATCATCCCCAATCAGTACCCCGTTCCTGCCTTCTCCCCATATCCCCTGACTACGCTATCTTTAAGAGTGCTATCTAGCTCTCTCTTGAAAGTATCCAGAGAACCGGCCTCCACCACCTGAGGCAGATAATTCCATAGACTCACCGCTCTCCGTGTGAAAAACTGTTCCTTCATCTCCGTTCTAAATGGCTTACTCATTCTTAAACTGTGGCCCTGGCCCTGGCTCTGGACTCCCCCAACATCGGGAACATGTTTCCTGCCTCTAGCGTGTCCAAGCCCTTAATAATCTTATATGTTTCAATGAAAATGTCAAAACTCATATCAACTGCATGGGCCACGGGTGTTGGAAGCAGAAGCAGCGGCGGGGACAGATGCGGATGGGGAGCGGGGCTGGCGAGTGTTTGCCAGGCTGGCCAGTCACTCACTGCAGCTCCGGCCATGGAGCAGCCTCAGTGCAAGAGTCCCGGGCCGTCAGAAGCGTTGCGCCGCTGCCTTGAGAGTCTGCGCCAAATTCGCCCAGGTGACCGGCATGGATCAGGCTGCGGCTCGGTGCATCCTGGAGGACAACCAGTGGCTGCTAGATTTTCACTTACTGTAACTGCAAGAAAAATGTTCCCAATACTGGGAGAGTTCAGAACCAGGGATCACAGTTTAAGAATAAAGGGTAGGCCAGTTAGGACTGAGATGAGGACAAACTTTCTTCACGCAGAGAGTTGTGAATCTGTGGAATTCTCTGCCACAGAAGGCAGTGCAGGCCAAATCACTGGATGTTTTCAAGAGAGAGTTACATTTAGTTCTTGGGGCTAACGAAATCAAGGGATATGGGAAAAAAACCCCGTAAAGAGGTATATAATTTGGTCTGTGAAGTGCCCCATAAAAGATTACTGCATTAGATAAGCACCTGTGGACTTGAACGTAATAGGTTAAGTCCAGGGGGTCAGATATGGGGCTTTATGTGTGGGCCAGATATATTGTCAGTGCAGAGGGTCTAGGAGCAAGGCCAAGTGTGCATCCAGAGTCAATGTCTGGAATAGTACTAGGTGTGCAGTCAACGCTGGGACCAGGGGAGTGTTCAGCAATGGGAACCTAAGCAGGTAAGCAGCTATGATCAAGGTAGAATAGGGGGCCAGGTGTAAGGCTGGACTCAGGGTCAGGAATGAGAGAAGGTATGCAACTGGAGTCAGGGTCAGGAGTAGTACCAGGTGTGCAGTGAGACCCAGGTTGGTCAACATGGGCCAAGTGTTTGATTATAATCTGATTTCCAGACATACATATACTAAGATCATTAATGTGCTGCACGTGTTGATCAAAGCCTGGGCTCTACTGCGGAATGTAATTAGGACTGTATTTAGTCTAACCTTATTCGTAGCTAATCCAATTTAAAGCATATATATTGCATTCAAGTGCAAGTTAAAAGACTCGCCTAAGGTCCACCTAGCTTGGTTATACTCCACAGAACTGGCTTTCTCATGGGAAACAGAGGGTAATGGTGGAAGGGTGTTAATAGATGAAATGTAGATGGGTTGATTAATAAGTTTGCAGATGGTGGAGGAGTGGACAATGAGATGGCTGTCAATGGGAAGGGTAGAGAACAAAAATGGGCGGAGAAATGGCAGATGGAGTTTGATCTGAGCCAAGTGTGCGGTGTTACACTTTGGGAGGGCAAATGTTAGAAGAAAGTATACAGTCACAATGTCTTTTTGTGTTGCTGACCTGCCTGGGTGTTTCTTTGAGGATACGAGTCTTAAGAACATGGCGACATCGACGCTTTAAATCGCAAAAAAAAGTTCTGTATGTCTTTTAAGATAAATTAGATCTACAGACTGCTGAGAAATTGCCCCATCTGGATAACCACTACAATTACTTTGATGAGAGCTTTTTTTTCATCCAAACCATGTGCAGCAAATACTGTAGGAAAGCTAAAATGTCCTTTGCTCACAGAATATATATCAGATGGATGTTATAGGTGGAGAGAAATTACAATTCGAGTGGAGATGTACACTGCCGATAGCCATCTGAGATTCCAGGCAAAAGGAATATCAGTGCCTCCATCACCATAAAAGCCTGCTTGCTCTCAGACACTGACCTTGCTGCTGCATTAGGCATAAAACATACTCAATTTACAGCACACGTGTACAGCAGCTGAAGCTGAGACATACACAAGCTGTACATAGCTAGACAAGACTGAGTGGTTCCCCTCCACCCACTGTGTGCTACAACCCTTTAGAGAAATGGATTGGGTTAATGGAGCATTTTGCAAACAAGAAACTATTTATGGAAAGGATTGAATATAAGGTTCCAATGTCACATTTAAAAAATTACAAAAGAGCCAATGTATTAAAAAGATTACTATTACCATTTTCTTGTTGACTAGAGAAGTAAATCGAAGATCATCAAAAAGCTAATTTTTCCTCATTTTTTTCAGTCTAACTGGGGAGGGGGAACAAGACCTAAGGTCCCAGTTGTTTTAAAGACAGACTGCTCTAATGCAATATGTGTTTAATGCCTTTCCTGTTTATTTTAACTGTATGCACTTTTCTGTCTTCCAGTCTAAACTGTACATCTGAAAAAGACATAAATATTCCGCTAAAATCAGACTTAACTAGCTCTGAATTCATACTATAAACAAAATTAGGTGTTAAAGAAAATGGTAAAAACAAGCAACTCAAGGTTTATTCCCGATACATCAATCCCTCAATTCAATGCTTAAAGAACTTTGTCATTTGATACAATTACAAGTATTAGGGAAAGAAGCATTTCTACCCAGTTGAAAATGCTGTGTCATTGTACATGATACGACCGAATACCACTTTGTGTCCATAAACCATAATAGTTAGTTAGTAAGTAAGTAAGTAAGTAAGTAAGTAAGTAAGTAAGTAAGTAAGTAAGTAAGTAAGTAAGTAAGTAAGTAAGTAAGTAAGTAAGTAAGTAAGTAAATAAGTAAGTAAGTTTATTGGCCAAGTATTCACATATAAGGAATTTGCCTTGGTGCTCCACCCACAAGTAACAACATGACATACAGTGACAGTTACGAATGACTGAGAAAACACTAAACATTAATAATACATAGAAACATAGAAAATAGGTGCAGGAGTAGGCCATTCGGCCCTTCGAGCCTGCACCGCCATTCAATATGATCATGGCTCATCACCCAACTCAGTATCCTGTTTCTACCTTCTCTCCATACCCCCTGATCCCTTTAGCCACAAGGGCCACATCTAACCCTCTTAAATATAGCTAATGAACTGGCCTCAACTACCTTCTGTGGCAGAGAGTTCCAGAGGTTCATCACTCTCTGTGTGAAAAAAAAATTCTCATCTCGGAAAGGATTTCCCCTTTATACTTAAACTGTGACCCCTTGTCCTGGACTTCCCCAACATCAGGAACAATCTTTCTGCATCTAGCCTGCCCAACCCCTTAAGAATTTTGTAAGTTTCTATAAGATCCCCCCTCAATCTTCTAAATACTAGCGAGTACAAGCCCAGTCTATCCAGTCTTTCTTCATATGAAAGTGACTGGAACTTTCAAATTGGATTGGGATTTGGCAGGATCTTCAAGTTCCTTTAGCCCACTGATAGCAGTTGGAAGATGATTTCTTCAAGGGCCAAGAGTGTTTTATTGTCATATGTTCCAAACAGAACAATGAAATTCTTACTTACAGCAGCACAACAGAATATGTATCCATAGTATTCTGTAAACAATATAAGAAACAAAAAAATGTTCCGTATGTGTGTGTGTGTGTGTGTGTGTGTGTGTGTGTGTGTGTGTGTGTGTGTGTGTGTGTGTATGTGTGTGTATATGTGTGTATATATATGTGTGTACATGTGTGCATGTGTATATATATAATCATGGTGGAGTAGACATGATGGGGCTGAATGTCCTAAATCTGCTCCTATAACTTATTGTAATTGTAATTGCAATTGTAATTAATTTATTAGCCAAGTATGTAAAAACATACAAAGAATTTGATTTGCAATACTGTCAAACCAAACAAGCAACAAGACACACAACTACATAAAGATGAATATAAGCATCCACAACAGTGCACTGTGATGGAAGGCAATAATGTATTATCTTCTTCCCTCCTTTTCTCCCGCAGTCGAGGCAGTCAAACCATACGCAGTCTGGGCGATCAAAACTCCCGCAGATGGCAATCGAAGCTCCCGTGTCGAGACAATCAAAGCACCCGCGATCGGGGCCGTTGAATCTCCTGCGATTGGAGCTCCCAAAGTCGCTCCACAGGCTCCCGCGGTTGGTGCTCCCGTAGTCGATCCCTGATAAAGGGACCGCCTGCTTCACGATGTTAGGTCGCAGTGCGGACGGAGATACGATACGGAAAAGTCGCATCTCCGTTTAGGAACGAGATAAAAAAAGTTTCCCCCAGCCCCACATAATCCTAAACTAAAGATACACAAAAACATACATTTAACAACAGACTAAACACAACAAAAGAAGAAAAGGACGAGACAGACTGTTAGCGAGGCTGCCATGGGGCGGCGCCACCTGGATCTAATGGGTTGCCTGAATCATTGATTCTGTTTCACTTAAAACTGCAAACTCCATCGTCAAGTTTGCTGTTGTTGCACCAATTACAAATGATTACGGATTACAGATGATGAGTCAGAGTATAGAATAATAATAAAAGACTCAAAATGCTGGAGTAACAGCGGGTCAGGCAGCATCTCTGAAGAATATTGAAAATTGACATTTTGGGTCGGGACGTTTCTTCAGATTAAATAACAATGTTTATATTGGTCAACAATCAGAAATAGTGTATGAAATCCCTGTGTTGACTATTTTTATCCTAACATCAGCTCATTTACTTTAGTAATTTTACCCTCAAATTTCACTAACAGCAGTTTCAAGGTGCATTTCTCTTTAAGCGACTCTTTAAGAGTTTATGTGTAGGGAGGAACTGCAGATGCTGGTTTAAACCGAAGATAGACACAAAATGCTGGAGTAACTCAGTGGGACAGGCAGCCACTCTGGAGAGAAGGAATGGGGGACCTTTCGGTTCAAGACCCTTTTTCAGACTTTACTTAAGAATCTACAGTGTTGGGGAAGTTGGGCTAAAGGGCCTGTTTCCATCCTGTATGACTAGGGCATATTAGGGAGATGACAAATAGGCAGGTAACTCATGTGGATGAAGATTTAACTTCAGTCAAAGCACTGGAAATTCAAAGGCTTTTAAACTAAAATAATGAACTCACTTTTCAAGGAATCACTAATATTCCCATTGTAATTTATGCTGGTTCAAGAATCTTGTCATTAATCATTTGGCATATCAGACTAAATTTTTAACATGGCTGAACACCATACAGCAATCTAATCATGGAGTCATAGAATGGCTATTGCACAGTTTCTGCTGTCTGCCTTGCACTAAAGTAAAACTTTGATATTCCAGCATACCTGGGACTTTGGTGATGCCGTACTGGGAGATTTTTCGATCGTTGGGCTGTTACTCCCATTAATACACCAGCACAATTTTAATTCCCCTTTTTTTTCAGATGCTACACAGTAGTACAATAAATTATACAGTGAACCAGGTGAGTTTAATGGGAAGTGTCGGAAATGGGGCCCCTGTGAGTTTAACGGGAGTGTGGGAAATGGGGCTCTGGTGTTTTAAATGGAGCCCAGTGAATGAAGCCCTGGTGGGTTTAAAGGGTGTAAGTGAATTAGGATCCCAGTGAGTTTATGGCATGTGCGGGAAATATACCCCTGATGAGTTGGGAATGAAGGCCTGATGCACTTAAAGAGAAATGGGAGAAATGAATTTAAAGGGAATGTGTGAAAAACAGGGTACTGGTGAACCAGATTCTGATCCTTGGATTTCCGAACAAAAGGATAGTGGATTATTGGAGTTTTGCTGAAGTTTTGCCCATTGGCTTTTTCTCCATAGCCTTGCAAATGTATAGTTGCTAATTATTCAATTCACTTTTCAAAGCCAGAGTGGAACCTGCCTCCACCACTCATGCAGGCAGCGCATTCCAGATTCCAACCACATGCTGCATGACAAATTATTTCCCTCATGTCAGTCTTAATTCTCTTCCCTTTTGTTTTATACCCATGACTTTAAATCCTCCACTGAGGGAACAACATTCCACTTTACGCTCTCTCCATCCATTTGTCATAGAGTCATAGAGCACAGAAAAAGGCCTTTTGCCCATGCCGACCATCTATATTAGTCCTAGCTGCCCGCATTTGGCCATTATCCTTCTAATCCTGTCCAAATGTTTTTAAAATATTGTTACAGTTTCTGCCTCAACTGCCTCCTCAGGTAACTCATTCCATATTCCCATCATCCTCTGTGTAAAAAAAACTGCCCCTCAGATCCCCATTACATCTTTCCCTTCTCACCAAAAATTACAACCAATTTTTGTCTGTCATCTAGGCAGCTTTGTATTAATGCTTTCAGTGGCATGTTCTTCCACTTTGCTGATATGGCACCTTAGCAAAAACCTGCTGGTAATCTATATACATCATATCAACTGCAATACCCTCATCAACTCTATCTGTAAATCATTGGGTTCAATAGATTGGGTAGAAAATTGTGATTAGGATATGACTGGTGTAAATGGGTGGTTGATGGTCAACATGGACATGGTGGGCCGTCGGGCCTGTTCATGTGCTGTATGTTTCTAAGACTTTTAAGATCAAAACATTCCATCAATCTGGTTCAAATCTATTTGCCCTGAGCAAATCCATGCTGGCTTATATCAGTTATCCATTTTCCATTGGATGACACTTAATCCTGTCCTAAATCAGCATTTCACTGTACAGAGCACTACCTCCTTATCCAGGTTGCATTGAAAGATCATGGCCAGTGTCTCTGGGATTTTCTACCATATGCTCTAAAAATCCAAAGATAACGAACAAGATTACAGATATGAAGCCACTTTTAGCCTTTTTGCCAGGACTGCCTGACTCAGGACCTCATTACTGAAGATAGACACAAAAAAAAGCTGGAGTAACTCAGCGGGACAGGCAGCGTCTCTGGAGAGAAGGAATGGGTGACGTTTCGGGTCGAGATCCTTCTTCAGATCCCATTACTGCCTTGATGTAAACATATTGACATATGAGCTGAAAAAGTAAGATAAGACCAATTGCCCTTCACTTGAAAGTAAGCTTTGAATAAATTGAGCATAATCCAGCCTTGTAAAATGTGGGTCAAATGTAATAAGGGGAAAAACACATCTTTGGCTGAAGGCTTACCTTGCACAAAGGAATGTAGTTATAAATGCTCGAGGTGACCTATTGTTGCTCTCAGACCTATTGTTGCAAGAGTTCCTTAGGGCAGTATCCAGGGATCAATCATCCTTGTCTGATTTATACTGCAGATCCTTCCATCACAGAATCAGAACATTGATATCAGCTTTATGTTGTACAATACACAGACCCATTTGGATTTACCCAATGAACATGTGTAGGAATCTGAGGAGTAACTTTTTCACACTAAGGGTGGTGGGTGTATGGAACAAGCTGCCAGAGGAGGTAGTTGAGGCCAGGTCTACCCCAACGTTTAAGAAACACTTAGATAGGTACATGGGTTAGATAGGTTTGGAGAGATATGGGCCAAATGTCGGAAGGTGGCACTGTTGGCCGGTGTAGGTATGTTGGGCCGAAAGGCCTGTTTCCACACTCCATGAATGTAACTTGGTGCATGTGGTAATAATAAACCAAAACAATTTTTTGACTCCCCTTTGGACATAAAACTTGTTCGGTTCAGGCTTGAATATATTCAATGATTTCATTCCACAACTCTCTGGAGTCCAAAATTCCAAAGATTCTTGACTAAGAAAAGAAATACCTCATTTTCCCTATCCTAATGGGGTGATCCCTTATTCTGAAAATTTCTCCTGAAATTCATTAGTTCATTGTTTTTTTATTGTCACGTGCAGTGAGAAACTTTGGTTGACATGCCATCCATGCAAATCGTACCATATGTGAGTTCATAAAGGTAGTGCAAGAGAGAAAAATAAATAAAACGCGGAATATGGAGTTGGAGCTACAGAGAAAGTGCAGCAAAAAAATGCAAGAGGTGCATGAGGTAGATTGGGAGATTAGGAATTCATCCTTAGTTTATGGGAGGGCCATTCAAGAGTCCAGCAGGATAGAAGGTGTTCTTGACTCTGGTAGTGTAGAGCAGCACTGGTTTATACCGAAGATAAAAACAAAATGCTGGATACTGAAGAAGGGTTCCGACCCGAAATGTTTTTTTCAGAGATGCTGCCTGATCTGCTGAGCTACTACATTTTGTGTCTATGTTGAATCTGGCAGTAGGTGCTTTCAAGTTTTTTCATCTTCTGCACAATTGGAAAGGGGAGAAGTGAAAATGACTGGGGCTTTGAATATGTTTGCCACTTGAGGCAGTGTGAAGTGCAAACAGAGTCGATGGAGAAGAGGCGAGTTTGTACAAGGCCTGGCTGTGTTCACAACGCTGACATTTCTTGCGGTCTTGGTCAGAGCCATTTCTGTACCAAGCCGTGATCTTTCTATGTGTAGGAAAAAACTGCAGTTGCTGGTAGACATAAAAGGTTGACAAAAAATGCTGGAGTAATTCAGCGGGACAGGCAGCATCTCTGGAGAGAAGGAATGGGTGACGTTTCGGGTTCAGACCCTTCTTCAGATCTTTCTATGCTGCATCTGAAGAATAGGTAAGATTCTGACTGCCTCGACTATCTATGCCTTTCATAATTTTATATACTTCGGTCAGGTTACTTCTCAGCCTCCAACGGTCTAAGGAAAATAGTCTACGTTTGGCCACCCTCTCCTTACAGCCAATACACTGTAACCAAGGCCACTTTTTGGATTGCAAAGATTTCAGTCTCCATCCATCTTCACTTGTGCATAATATTTCATTGTGATAATCCTTTTGGCACTCACCATCCACCTTCCAACACTCCTTTCAATAATTTGTTTTCATTTGGGGGGGTGGTTCACAACGATCCTATTTCAAAACTAAACTAAAACTTAATGACTGTTTACATGAAGAGACGTTAAAAATTTTTTTTAAGGGGAGGCTTGAACCCTGAGCAAAGTGAGAACAAGATGTGGGATGAGTTAATCCAGTCTGAAGAAGGGTCTCGGTCCGAAACGTCACACATTCCTTCTCTCCAGGGATGTAGCCTGGCCCGCTGAGTTACTCCAGCATTTTGTTTCTATCTTCGAGTTTAAAATGACGGTGTGTTTGGGAGTGCCTTTACGTTCAAGATCAATTTCACCCTTTGCACTTTGTAGGCTGCTGAGTTTCTAATTGCTATCAGATGGCGTTTTTTGGAACGCCATATAATTTGAGGTCTAATGATGCAAGTGGGATCCTGATACAATCAAAACCCCAAAAATCTCCATTCCTATTGGAACCCAGGGTGGCCTCTCCACATTGATCAGATATTTTAATGGAACATTTGTATTCAAAAGCTCGCCTTCTGCAGGTATCTACAATGACATATAAAAGGGACACAACCGGGTCTTCTCATTGTAAGCTCCACATTTCGCTGTCTTTTATGGAGTGCAATTGATAAATGCAATTTGGAGGAATGTGGACCTGGGGCTTGGAAATATTACATTGAGTCAAGATGCTCTGAGGGGGTCCCCCATAAAGATCCTGTTTCGAAACCAAAATTAAACTTAATGATTGTTTACATGATGAGAGGTTGAGAAAAATGTAATTATTTTCTATTGCACATTTTTTCTTCCATCTGCATTGATTGAACATTGCATGTGATGAAATACTTGTTTCTGGGTGGCTGTGTCAGTCTGACCAGTGACTACAATGTATCATCAGCTAATACCCTGCTACAAAGACCGAGCTAATACCAGATTCCAACAGCTGTTTGTTTTAAGAAGCCTTGACAGCTTTTGACTGTGAAAACAGTGAAATATTTTGGACAGACCAGAGCATTAACCAGGCTAATTTCAAACTCGCATCATTTCTTTTTCCATCACGGCTTGACACTGTTTACATTTCTGACAAGCAATGCCATCAAGGAGAGATAAACACAAGATATACTTGAACTTTCACCTCCTGGACCTGATTGCAAATATATGTCTGAACAAAGTACTTTATTTATCACTGGGTTTTGAATTTGAATGGACTCCGAAATTGGACAAATCTTTTCCAAAGCTAATACAGTAGTTTTAGTTTAGAGATAATACAGAGCGGAAACAGGCCATTCGGTCCACCGAGTTCGCGCCGACCAGTAATCCCCGCACACTTACACTATCCTGCACACTAGGGACAATCTAGAAAGCCAATTAACCTACAAACATGTACGTCTTTGGAGTGTGGGAGTGTGGGAGGAAACCGAAGATCTCGGAGAAAATCCAGGAGGTCATGGGGAGAACGTACAAACGCCATAGAGACAGCACCCGTAGTCGGGATTGAAAACGCTGTAAGGCAACAATTCTACCACTGTGCCACCATGCCACCCTAATAGCCTCTGGCTTGCATTGGCTTGGGGCACTCTTTATCTTTCGAATTGCATCGTTACCTTTCAAACTTAGAAAATGAGGATGAAATTCTCCTTTTTCTCAAGGTATACCAGGTGGCACTAGATTGAAATTCAACCCAGCGAGTTGGGAATGAAGTCCTTTTTATTGACATTAATTACCAGTCGCAAATTACATGGCTTCAGGTAGTCATCAACTCTGACCCTCGAGAACACAAAGCAGCAGCATTAAGGAGCTCCTGAAAAGTGTTGCTAATTGGTACCAATTTGACAATCCCGTTCGCAGAAGCCGTCGGTGTTGAAGTGAATGAAGCACCATCTTTGTAGCCAAACAAAGGATTGCTTGCCATGCTTTCTATAATATACGACACAGAAATGTAAATCCTATTAAAAGGCGTCCTGATCTCACTTGTGCATGCACGGTGCCTCCATGACAAAATAAACCTGTACAATCTGAGCACTAAAATCTTGCCAGCGCTTTATTTTTGTGACACAGGTATCCTTTTGCACAAAGCAATCAAATTGCTAGACTTCAATTGAATTGAAAAGTTTAGCTCAGTTGAATGGCCTTGCAATGTGACTGCGCTGTGACTGTTCTGCAGACAAGGTTCCAACATCACCGTCAGTGCAAGCATTGCTGCCCTGGGCTGGGTTCTTCAGTAGATATTCAGAGTATGCGCCACATGGATAATAAAAACTTCAATAGCATCCTATGCTTATAGTGCAGGAAAACTGTGAAATTGGTCTCCCCATCATCTGACCCGGAAAACCACAAGGTCAGGGATCCAAAATGCAATGCCAAAACTGAAACTAAATCCGTGGCAGCATAACCCAAACAGAAATGATAATAGGCAAAAGGGTAGGCGTGATTGGTTTAGAGGTACAACATGGCACCAGGCCATTCGACCCACTGAGCCCATGCTGACCATCATTGACCCATTCACATTCATTCAATGTGATCCCAGTTTCGCATCAAATCCAGACACACTAACGGCAATTTTACAGAGATCAATTAACCTACAAACCTGCATGTATTTGGGATGTTGAAGGAAACCGGAGCACCCAGAGGATCACAGGGAAAACATGCAAACTCCACACAGACAGTACCCGAGGTCAGGATCAAACCCGTGTGTCTGGTGCTGTGAGGCAGCAGCTCTACCAGCTGTGCCACTCTGCCATTCTGTGCTGCCACCTATCAGGCGAACGTCACTCTGTCTCCAGGGTCGAGAGTCCTTCTCACTCCTGACTCGGTGGCACATGAGGATTTGATCCGCTCACTGGGAGCACTGCAATGTTGAAAATACAGCAGCTAAACTTCACCATGGGTTGAGGGTCTTGGAGTGGGGAATGGGGAAGATGGGCTGTTTTTGGAAGGGGGAGGAGAGAAGAATGGTGAGAGGGAGGTGAGAGAGAGGGGGGAATGGGCACTAGAGGAGCAAAGGGAGGAAAGGCTAGGAAAGAAAGATATGGGGTGAAAGGAGGGTGCCTCAGGAATAGGCAGAAGAGTTAACATTATGTGTTTATTCGTAAACTCACAAAAGCCTTCAGCATATACAGAGAGGAAATATAAAGAGGTTTTTTTTAATTGACTAGGTTCAGAAACCTGCGATCAATCTACTGTATATCTGCAACATGATGACATGCAAACATGATCTTAACTAATGGGTCCAACATTGACCCAGTCACAGTACAGATTGAAGTCAAACAGGGCAGTATTGTCACACTACATCCCTTCTCAATGTCCCCCATTGTAATACTGCACATTCCTCTGACAAGCTCCCTGATGGAGCAGAGTTAATCCACAGGGTGAATGGGATGGACCAACTTTCATCACCTCCATTCTAGAACCAAAGTTACCTCAGTCATTGACCTAGAGCATGCAGACACTATTTGTGTACGAGCAATCTCAGAAAATAAGGCCAAAGCGTTTGGTGATTCCTTCACTCAATCTTACAATGGGTATTAAACTAAATGTGTTGGAAGGAACTGCAGATGCTGTTTTAAACCAAAGATAGACACAAAAAGCTGGAGTAACTCAGCGGGCCAGGCAGCATCTCTGGAGAGAAGGGATGGGTGACATTTCAGGCCGAGACCCTTCTTTTAACCAAATATCAGCCTGAAGGAGGGATCTGACCCGAAATGGTACTCATCTTATTTCTCCAGAGATGATGCCTGACCCGCTGAGTTATTCCATCATTTTGTGTCTATCTTCTGCATAAACCAGCATCTACAGTTCCTTTCTAATCAGTAAAACACAGCATTATGAATCTTCAGAATTAAGTTTATCTGAAAAGATAATGAAAAGATTTAAGTATTTAAGTCATATTAATTCCATAAGCAATATAATAAATTCCACGTGAGAAAGACTTGAAACAATAGTAATAAAGTCCTCACAGTGCTATGGCCTTCGATGTCTGGTCGAATATCTTAAGCCTTCTTCCAATCCCAATGCTGCCAAATAGGCAAGTCCATGTGAAGTGGTTTCACCGAATTCCCCAGTGAGTTTTAAAGCATCCTCCGCAGCACCCGCCTTCCTGCCTTGACCATTAAACAGCACTGACAAGCCTGTAGAATGTTCATGGCCTTCCACCTTTCTTTAGTCTTAGCTGAACACTGAGCAACACAGTTCTGGAGGCTATAAAGTAAGGCAAGTGGCAATAAAGCTGACTTGTTTCCCTCGTGTGCTTTTGCTTCTCTCCTTCTGACTCATGCAAAGAGTATTTTGCAAAGAGTATTTAAGAGTATTGTATTCCCTTTTGGACACCGTGTCATAGGAAAGATGTTGTCAAGCTGGAAAGGGTGCAGAGAGATTTACTAGGATGTTGCCAGGACTCGAGGACCTTAGCTGTAGGGAGAGGTTGAGTAGGCTAGGACTATTCCTTGGGGCACAGGATGATGGATGAAGGGTGATCTCATAGAGGTGTACAAAATGATGCGAGGAACAGATCGGGTAAATGCGGGATCTATTGCCCAGAGTAAGGGAATCAAGAACCAGAGGACATAGGTTTAAGGTGAGGGGGGAAAGATTTTATAGGGCACTGACGGGTAACTTTTTTACATAAAGGGTGCTGGGTGTACAGAGCGAGCTGCTGGATGAGGTAGTTGGAGCAGGTACTATCACAATGTTTAAGATTTAGACAGGTACATAGATAGGATAGGTTTAGAGGGATATGGGCTAAATGCAGGCAGGTGGGACTAGTGTTGATGGGACATGTCGGCGTGGGGCAAAGGGCCTGCTTCCTCACGGTATGGCTTCATGACTCTATAAATCTATAATAAGAAAATTTGCCCTAACTGAAGAGTTCCATCAGCTACGGAAATACAATTGGTTAAGAAAGAGCATTTGGCTGTTATTGGCATCTTTTTGCCATTATAAATTCCTTCATAAAATCCGCTCAGTGATAATGCTGTAGCCCCTAGTTTTGCTTCTTTATCCTTTAATCTACATTCGGAGGTCTTCTTCGGCATTCCTTAGGTACTGAGGATGACTTGCAACCATTCAGTGTAGAAAGGAACTGCAGATGCTGGTATGCACCGAATATAGACACAAAATCCTGGAGTAACTCAGCGGGTCAGGCAGCATCTCTTTGAAGAAAAAGGATGGGTGACATTTTGGGTCTGAAGAAGAGTCCTGCTCCAAAACGTCAACAATCCTTTTTCTCCAGAGATACTGCCTGACCCGCTGAGTTACAGGTTTATTTCGCATCAACCTATTTCGCCCAACTTTGATGCTACTTCAAGTCGTCAAGTTTTATTCGTCACTTGCACATAAAGTGCAAGTGAAATTAATTTGCCAGCAGCGGTACAATAAAAAAAAGAACACACAATACACAATAAAAGTTTACACAAACATCCACTGTGGTGGAAGGCTCAAATCTTGGCCAGTCCTCCTCCATTTCTCCCCGTGGTCGGGACCTCAACCCTCCGCAGTCGCCGTTGCGGGCGTCCAGATGTTCAGGCAAGGTAAGTCCAGATAAGTCCTGAATTGGTGCCTCCCCACCAAGGATCACGGCTTCAAGTTGGTGTAGGCCGCAGGCTCGCGGTCGAAGATTTAAAGTCCTCGCCGCGCCGCAGCCAAAAGCACCGCAGACTGCAGGGCCGGCGGTCAGAGCTCCTCTCCAGGGATCCCCTGCGAGGGACCCCGCTCAGGATGGTAAGTCCACGCCATGCCCGCGGTAGAAGTTGGCCGCGGGCCGGCGGTCGGAGCTCTTCTCCTCCCGGGTCCCCCACGAGGGATCTCAAGCTTTGGCGCTGCGCCAGCTGGAGCTCTGCAGACCGCGGCTTCAGGCTGCCGCTCCCCTCCGGCGAGGGCTCGCCCGTTCCGTGATGAAAGGGTCCTCGCTGCACCCCACTGCTGAAGCTGAAGCCCCGCGTGCGTACCCGGGATAGGCCGCACCGATCCTTGCTGTTTAGCCATGGGGGAGGCTCCAAGGAAAAAGTTGCCTCACCGCGGAGGAGGCGACCGAAGCGGTTTCCCCCTAACCCCCCCCCCCCCCACACAAGACACACAGAGAAACATTAAAAACACACATTAAGACACAATAAAAAAAACATAAAAAGTAGAAAAAACTAACACGCTGCTGGCAGGGCTGCCGGCTAGCGGTGCCCCAACCGACCACTTCTGACATACAAGAAGATGAGAAGGCCATCTTGCAACTCAAATAAAGTAAGTCCTCAGGAGTAGATTTGTACGGGTGTTGGGGGTTATGGGGAGAAGGCAGGAGAATGGAGTTGAGAGCGGATAATAGATCAACCATGATTGAATGGCAGAGTGGACTTGATGGGCCGAATGGGCTAATGCCACTCCTACGACTTATGAGCATAGATGATAAGCTCACAGAAATCCAACAAAACTAAGCAGGGAAATGTATCAGTCACAAATCCATAAGCTCATCACCCTCATGTGAGAAGAGGAGGACATGTTGGAGGACTTCAGAGATACTGTCTTCATTAAATAAATCAAGTACAACCATAGTAACTTCTTATCGAGTCCACATCACAAGATTAGAAATTGTTCAGCCAGAGCTGAACACACTTCTCGGCATCTGCATACAATTCCGTCTTGCGCTTCTTGTGCTTCTTTTGCATAGCGGTGGAAAGATTGGTGGAAACAGGGCCGTGACATGAACGCTCTTTCCTTGACCACACCATAGTAACTGCAAAGAAGTTACCCTGTCCCAGAGGGAGCATCAATTGAGATAGCCCACATTCCCTTTTGTTTCAGAATTTTCAGAACCTATGAAAACATAGTTCCAAGTAAAAATAGGACAAGAATGCACGATATCAAAAGGAATACGGATTGTGTCTGCAAGCTTTAGTCAAATTACTAGTTGCTCTGTGAACCCATTCTGCCTGGAAACTAGAATAAATACTGCAGGATGTTGGCGAGTTTAATTATACAGCACATATAGTCATTGAAAAAACCCTAAAACTATTTTAGTGGACCAGATCTTGGGTTATAACTAGTTTCATCATCACGTCCCAGGAACTTAACTAACTATCTCTTATGTAATTACATGGAACTGCAGATGCTGGTTTATACCAAGGACAGACACAAAATGCTGGAGAAACTCAGCATCTCTGGAGAAAATGTATAGGTGACGTTTTGGGTCGGGATCTTTCTTCAGAATATCTTTTGTCACAGCTCCAATGAGTAAAGTTTACAGGTTGAATATAATTATAAAACGCAACCAAAATATGGAAGCAAAGGTAAACTTGAGAAAGAAATGCTGCATGGTGCAAGCAACAATAGTTTATTTGGCTGAGTTTTCCCAGACGCTCTTGAGACTTTAGAGATACAGCGTGGAAACAGGCCCTTTGTCCCATCGAGTCAGTGCCAACCTGCGATCACCCCATACACTAGCACTATCCTACACACCAGGGACAATTTGCAATGTTACCAAAGCCAATTGACCTACAAACCTGTATATCTTTGGAGTGTGGGAGGAAACTGGAGCACTCGGAGAAAACCCATGCAGTCACAGGGAGAAAGTACAAATTCCATACAGACAGGACCCATCGTCAGGATTGAACTCAGGTCTCTGGCGTTGTAAGGCAGCAACTCTACAGGGCCTGTCCCACTTGGCCGTCAATTACCTGACAGGCCGGTAGTGACTGACGCGCGACAGTCTTGCGCATCAACATGCGCCCGCACAGCCATCTGGAGTGCGTGACGTCATTTGAAGATAGACACAAAATGCTGGAGTAACTCAGCGGGACTGGCAGCATCTCTGGAGAGAAGCAATGGATGATGTTTCGGGTCGAGACTCTTCTTCAGTCTGAAGAAGGGTCTCGACCCAAAACATCACCCATTGCTTCTCTCCAGAGATGCTGCCGGTCCCGCTGAGTTACTCCTGCATTTTGTGTCTATCTCCAATCGTCTTGGCCCCGCTCTGGGAGTAGGAGTGGGGGCGGATCCGGATCCGCAACGGCCGTGACTCCAGGCCGAGCTCGGCAATCGCTTGCCTGCTTCTGCTGCTGTTGGAGGTGAGACGTTGCATCGCGCCAGGGTGTCCCACTTGGCCGTCATTTACGCGATAGGCTGGTGGCGCGCGAAGGTTTCATGCAGAACGAAATCCTGGATACCACAATACCACGCGCAACTCCACACTCCTCCACGCCACTCTATGCGCCCGTCCCGCGCTACACAAACGCTACCAGGTCGCATAAATGGCGCGCAAATGACGGCCAAGTGGGACAGGCCCTTACCGTTGCACCACCGTGCCGCTCCAGCAGCCCATTTCTTGTGGCATATCTACTAATGGCCCAGACCCCTGCCAAAGTAATCATAGGATCTTGGTTTCTTATCTTTAGGATGGCTCTGTTCTTTGATATCCTGTAGATATTTAATGAGATCATAGAAGACAGCCCATTCCCCAGTCTCTTAGTTCATATTGCATGAGGTCTTATTTCCAATGGCACCCTTTGCTCCCACTGTGAAGCTAATTCTGTATTGTTAACTAACTTTCCCTGTATCCCATGTGATCTAACCTTCCAGAACAGCTGGAACCTTATCAAGCTTATCAAAGGTTTTTCTGAAGTTCATGTACATGATGACTACGGCCTTGCCCTCAACAATCTGGTCCTGCCCTGAATCCATAAAATTCTTTGCCACAGAGTGGCCACAGTGGCGCAGCAGTAGAAGGCAGGAGAATGGGGTTAGGAGGGAAAGATAGATCAGCCATGATTGAATGGCGGAGTAGACTAGATGGGCTGAATGGAGGATAGACACAAAATGCTGGAGTAACTCAACGGGACAGGCAGGATCTCTGGAGAGAGGGTATGGGTGACGCTTCGGGTCGAGACCCATCCTATACTGAACGCAGGTTACCATTTTATTGTACCTTGTTGAGATGCTGCTCAATAATAAGACAGATGCACTTAGTGACATTTTAATATATCTATTTTCTATCCACTGATAGTGTTCAAAGATGCCATTTGAAAAGTGTAGGTCTACATGGCATAGCAATGGAGTGATGCCTACCATCCCTGATAGAAAGGCTTCCCTACAATGCCATGGATGACATTTCGGGTCGGGACCCTCTCTCAGTCTGAAGAAGGGTCTCGACACAAAACGTCACCCATTCCTTCTCTCCAGAGATGCTGCCTGTCCCGCCAGCATTTTGTGTCTATCTTCTGTTTAAACCAGCATCTGCAGTTCTTTCCTACACTCTACAATGCCATGTTCATTATAATAGCAATTTAACAGCATCATTGTTGCTCGAATTAGTTAAAGCCAGCCCAAGTGTATAATTCGGCAGAAGGTCCTTACTTATTGATTTTGCTTCATCTTGATCACCATAAACTTTGGTCACTTTTCATTAACGTGGCTGTGTGGTGAGCCAGAGCAAGTAGCAAAAGAAATAACAGTTCAGTTTATTTTGGTTCCCCCCCACCCTCTGAATTCATTTCAGTATGCACAGATAGGCTTCAGTTGCTTTACCCACCTTGACATAATAGCCTGGCCAGCAACAGCACAACAGGAGTGGAAGCCACCATGGCTATGACTATTCCCATCTTCTGCCAACTCCAAATAATCTTGGAAGAAGGCACACGAGAAGCAGAAATATTGACATTGACAATTGACATTCAATGCTCCGCGTGTTATTATCTCTATCGGGTTTCAGAAGAGGAACCAAAGATAGCTATGTGTAGGAAGGAACTGCTGATGGACACAAAAAAAAGCTGGAGTAACTCAGCAGGTCGGGCAGTATCTCCGGAGAAATTGAATAGGTGACATTTTGGGCTGGGATCCTTCACACCCACAGCATTGAATGCTGCCCTACGGGTCAATGCCAATATTTGTGCTGCTTGTGTGTCTTTAGCCAAAGGTAGCTACTATTGCTCATTTTTTACACTCTTCCCTGGGCTTCTGTATTTTGATAAAATTCCAATGGGACTCTCTCTGCATTACTGTATCAGCAACTCAGTTACAGAATAGAAGAATTCCACAGTTTGGAAATGCAAGTTGAAAATATTCTGGGACAAAATTGGGGGCAACAGTTTGTCATTAATATTTTACTCTTGAATTTCCCTTCTCTTAACTAAGACCATGAAGTGCTTGGTTGGCATGGTGGGCTGTGATGGTGATCTCTGGGGCAGGAAGGAGGCGGTGGTTAGGTGTGGGTGGGTAGTATTGCAGAGCTGCAGTTATGAATGGACCTCTTTTCACTGGCTCGTTCTTACACATTTATTGATGAAGCATGTTTGCCACCTACTGTTCAAGTCTATCAGCCAGAGCCATTCAAAACCCACAGAGTCTGCTTCTTCCCCATGGCTTTGAGGTATTTACTCAAAGTGGCTGCATGTTTCTCCCAGCTGAAAAAGACTGGAGCAGTGTACGTGAACATTTCAATGCAAATCTATGACAATAATAATAGCAACTTTCGTTTCGTATTAACATTTCAGTATATAAAGCTGACCGCCTCTACTTGAGCAGCACCTCAATGAGGTACAATAATCAGATTAGGACATTCATTTTAGTGTATTAAGCTGAAAACTGCTAATCCATAAACATCTTCAAATTGCTTTGCAAGAATCCAAATATATGGTGTGCCGTAGCTAAGTCCTACAACTAGCTATTCATTTCTGGAGGGATAGACTCTACTACCAAATAACTACCTTAAAATCTATATGACTGCACAATTTGTTGCATGCATGTATTCCTATCCTGACCCCATGAAACTAAATCCCCAATGAGAATAAGATTATTCTTTGTAAGTAATTTTTTTGCAGATCCTGGTGTAAAATTTAAATGAACTGGAAAATTGTAATTAACTATAAACCAGCATTATCTGTGTGAGATATTTCATAACTAATCACAATGAATTCGGAGAGGTATCTGGCATCAATTTACACCTTTTTCAGACATGTTTTGTATGCCTCTCTCTGTTCTATGGATCAGTTTGGTGCAAAAGAGGATTTCTCCAGATTAAAATGATACAGTAATTATTAAGTTTCTCATGTCAGGTTAATCTGTTTTTGAACTAAAATGCTTCTTTTCCCCCTTTCTCGTGGTTTGTGCTGCTTTGGGTGTAATTCATAGACATAGCACATTCACTCAGTCTTTCACCACGTTGGGCTGTGCGAAGGTAAACGACTACATTTTTCTTCCTCCAGTACAGGTGGGAATGCCTGTCGACCTTTGTGCAACAATCAGCAAGAGCATCAGCCCACCCACATTCTGCGAAGGCAGGATTGGTCTTGCTGGATTTGTTTTCCCTAAAGGATACGCCACCTATAGTCCTCCTTCTAGCGCCTTGGCTGAGCGCCATTGAGTAATTTTTAAATATTCTGCCAAATGTGAAGAATCAACGTTCAACAATGATTGAAATGGGGAATTAAATACCCCACCACGAATTTAAGGCATCACGTCCATTTAGACAACAGGAATTTTGAAGGTTTTATCGATTGAGTAACCACATCTTTTGACAAATATCTAAACAAACTGCGGCAACATCTTCCATACTGGGACTTTTACAAGGAAGCTCACTTCCATCAATTGTGTCGGAAGGAACTGCAGATGCTGGTTCATACAGAAGATGGACACAATGTGCTGGAGTAACTGAACGGGTTAGGCAACATCTCTGGAGAAAAAGGATTCAAGTCTTGATACCTGTTAGCGGTTCAATATCTTCTGTTACGTAAGTTAGGGCATCCCAGTCCAGAAAGCGGCTATCATTTAATAGTTGCAAAGACAGCAAGCGGCACAACCTATTTTGTTCTTCATTTGGACGCTAACGTCAGAACACTTCCCAAAGCAGCACAAAAGCACACTGCATTCCAAAATGCTCAGGCAGAGCTCAAGCTGACAAGGGTTTTACGAAACCAAGGAGTAAATTATGTTCTGCCTGGTTCACTGAGCGTCCTGAGGTATCATGAGAGGTGTCAGCTGGCTCCACAAGAGTGGCTGACAGTATGGGGGCAGGCACAGAAATGCAATAAGATGGACACAAAATGCTGGAGTAACTCAGCGGGTCAGGCTGCATCTCTGGAGAAAAGGAGTAGATGACGTTTTGGGTCCAGACTCTGAAGAAAGGTCTCGACCCGAAACGTCACCAAATCCTTTTCTCTAAAGCTGCTGCCTGACCCACTAAGTTACTCCAGCATTTTGCGTCCATCTTCACTGTAAAAACCAGCATCTGCAGTTCCTTCGTACACACAAATGCAATCCATCCCTGCAGTCTCCCTCGTCCCCCCGGCTGTCTGTGTGCTACTGGTGCTACTAATGCTACCAGTGCTACTGGTATCTGACTACATGGGGATTGTGGCTTTAAGGGATGACTATTTTTCCTCAGTGCAGGAAACTAGTGGATGCTGAAAGGCAACCGACACCATAGGTTGTGGTTCAAACCAACTTTTCAGATGGATATCACTCCAATGCCTTTGCTCGCTCACTTTTAACTAATTATACAATCATTTCAGCCTAATTTGAACACCACAGAACAATGTTTTAGCACACTTAAAAAAAGAGCAGTCCACATCCGAGGCAAGTAAGTATGTTTGTGAAACAAACTAATCAATGTGTTAAAGCTCCCTTGGGGAGGTGGTTTCATAGACTGATGGTGCAGACGAATATAAAAAAGATTCCAATTGTGCCTTGTGGAGATTTTGTATAAAATAAACAAGGCAGTTTAAGTAACAAGAGAGTCAGGTTATAACACATGATTGCGGTCCTGTAATATAAAGAGCATGAATATACTCGTCTGAATGATGACAGGATGAGGTAACACAAACAGTAGATAAATCCGTCATGATTTATACTCTGTATATTGAAATATACTTCTTGGAGGAACAGGGGTTCAATATATAGTGCTCTCATTTTAAAGAGTTAAAATACACGTCCCTTTCAGCGTGCAAAATATTTGAAATGATTGCAGACATGTATGAATACACAAGCAGGCAGACGGCCTCTGCTCAGTAATGAGTCTCCTTCAGTTTAACTCATAAAAAGTAAACAGAAAGAGTCTGAGCGGGGTTGAGACATTATTTAAATTGTTAGTTCTTTCAAAACAGCAGGCCACCCATAAGAAAACAATCCAAAGCCAACAGTAAATGCAATTGACCTCAAAGCATCTGCATCAACAATTCTGAAGCCAAACCAGATACCTGCGTGGCTCCAGCAACAGTTTGGGTCACCTACCACAGTATCGCTGAAAGCCAGACAGATTTCAATCAGATCCTGAGTTACTTTGAGCTAGCATTTAGATCTGGAAGGGAAACAATAAGCAGTTTATTGAAGAAAATATGAAAGTGGAGTACAGTTGCATAGATTGAATGGATTACAACCCAAAACATTGCAGATGTTTTGTTTCCAAATGCACAGGACAAGATGTTAAAAAATCCAAAGTGCCAAATGTCAACTTGCTCCCGGTGGTGATGGGAGCCTTATGCACTCACCTATGCTCCTCCAATGTTGAGAAAGGCTAGGCAGACACTTCATTGGATAATGTAAATCTGAAATTGAAATGAAAAACTTCAAAATTTCATTTGAAATGAAAAACGCCCAGCAAAACAGGCAGCATCTGTGGAGACAGTAAAACAGGTAACATCTGTGGAGACAGGAAAACAGCTTCAGCCCACCAAGTCTATGCCAACCAGGGATCCCCGCATACTAACATTATCTTACACACGCCAAGGACAATTCACTATTATACCAAGCCAATTGACCTGCAAACCTGCACGTTTTTGGACTTGTGGAAGGAAACCGGAGCTCACCCGGAGAAAGAAAACCCATGCAGATCATGGGGAGAATGTTTTAACTTCGTACAGACAAGCACCCGTAGTCAGGATCGAACGCTGGTCTCCGGTGCTGTAAGGCAGCAACTCTGCTACTGTGTCACCGTGCCACCCTTACTGCTGCACCACAGCAACGGGTTACTCACAAAGAACATCTTTTACTCCACACCTCTATTTCCAGTTTACCTTACTCAAGCGATATGTACAAGATATGTTCCCCATGTTGGGGGAGTTCAGAACCAGGTCACAGTTTAAGACTAAGGGGTAGGCCATTTAGGACTGAGATGAGAAAAACCTTTTTCACCTAGAGAGTTATGAATATGTGGAATTCCCTGCCACAGGAGGCAGTGGAGGCCAATTAACTGGATGTTTTTAAGAGAGAGTTAGATTTAGCTCTTTGGGCTAACAGAATCAAGGGATATGGGGGAAAAGCAGGAACGGCGTACTGATTTTGGATGATCTGCAATAATCATGTTGAATGCCGCTGCTGGCTTGAAGGGCCAAATGGCCATCTCCTGCACCTATTTTCTATGTTTCTAAGATAGAAGATAGAAATTAAGTGAAATAATTAGCTAATGCATGAAATATTTAGCACTGAATAGTGATTTTTAATGAGAAAACAAGGAAAGGAAATGTTTTATAACTAATAATATCTCTTTATGGTGTGGAGATGTTTTTTCTTTGCAGTACACTTCAAATTGAATTTCCAAGATAAACATTATTTTACGATGAAGGCATTTGTTGTACCTGTTCCATTAATTACAGAAGCGAATACGTTACTGTGCCTAACAAATTCCTTTGCATTAACATAAACCTTCTACCTACCCCCAGCCTAACTCTTAGCCTCGACAGCACCATCTTCTCATCTCTCCAAGTGTGAAATGTTTGCAACACAACTGAGCATTTTTAGATTGTGTCCTTTGGGATCTGGATTAAGATGAACTGAGTTTGTTTCACAAAGAGTTCTTTAGTTGTCAGCAGGAGAAGTATTTCTTCCAGTGGTCTGGCCTGTTTTCAAACCTAGGTTCCAGAGGTTGGTGAACTTTGAGCTAAACCACCAGGCCACCCAGTTCTTTATTTGCCTGCTTTTTTTAAAGTCCGCATTGCAGGAGTGTTACTATTACACAACAAAAGTATCTTTCTTGCTTTTGGGGAAAGCAAAATGTATTCAATCTTGCTAATTACGGTCCATGAGCACATTCTCAATCATCAGCAAAGCGATGGAAGTTGGCCAGTTTTAGTGGCGTGTACTTGTGTATAGTATTTTCTGACTTGATTGGATAGCATGCAAAACAAAGCTTTTTCAAACATGACAATAATGAGCCTAAACCTATACTGTCACCAATAATTTGGACATTGCTGTTCAGATTGGATTTTGCCTCCTTAACTCCAATCATCATTACAGCTCTGATCCAAGTACAGGCAGATGTTAAATTGAGGAGGTGAGGTAAGATTGACTTCCCTTAACATCAAGACACATTTTAGTTTAGTTTAGAGATACAGAGTGGTAACAGGCTCTTCGGCCCACCTAGTCCATGCTGAGCATTGATCACCCGTTCGCACTAGTTATCCCACTATACACAAGGGGCAATTTAGAGAGTCAAGTCAAGTCAAGTTTATTCGTCACATACACATACGAGATGTGCAGTGAAATGAAACGTGGCAATGCTCGCGGACTTTGTGCAAAAAGACAAACAAACAACCAAACAAACTACAAACAGAATGGAACAGAATCACATATTCTTTTACATATTAAATATTGTGTGGGGAAGGAAAAACGGAAAAAAACAGCAATTAAAAAAAAACACAGTAGAATGGTACAGTAATAGTTAATCCCTGGTGAGATAGGAGTTTACAGTCCTAATGGCCTCTGGGAAGATGTGGGAAGAGATCAATTAGCTTGTAAACCCTCACGTCTTTGGGATGTGGGAAGAAATCAGAGCACCTGGAGGAAACCAACCCATGCATTCACAGGGGGAACATGCAAACTCCATTTGATTGAGTATGACATATTATAGCCTCTACAAACGCAGATCAATGAGAATCAGGAAAAACGCTCTAAGGGCTTTGGTCAACAGGACCAAGGAAGATGGGTGAAGTTGTTGGATGTGAAGCTTCTCAGCCCTGTAGCTGATGATAGAGAGGGGGGGGGGGGGGGGGGGGGGGTTTACAGTCCTAATGGCCTCTAGAGTGGATGTGGAGTAGATGTGTCTGGGAAGATCATAAGATCATACGTGATAGGAGTAGAATTAGGTCAAACCCATTCAACGTCTATCTTGGGATCTCATTGGCCTGTCTTCTTCCTATAACACCTGTGCTAATCAAGAAACAAAGAAACAAAGAGGTCCTAGCCTCAGAATTAAAGGACGTTCTTTTAGGAAGGAGATGAGGAGGAATTTCTTTAGTCAGAGGTTGGCGAATCTGTAGAATTCCTTGCCACTGAAGGATCTGGAGGCCAAGTCGATAGATATTTTTAAAACAAAAATAGATAGATTCTTGATTAGTAAAGGTGTCGGGAGTTATAGGGAGACGTCAGGAGAATGGGGTTAAGGGCCTGTCCCACTAACATGACCCATTGGGTCCCAGCATCACACGGAGGGCTGGTCCCCCAACGCAATATTCCACCTCTCCACCAATTCCAATATTGGTGGCCAGTGGGGAGGGGGGGGGGGGGCTTTGTGGAGCGCTGGTATGGGTGTTGTGGGCTGAAGGGACTGGTTTCCAGAGGGCTAGTATGGACATTGTGGGCCAAATGGATTCTTGAACTGGCGGCTCAGTCACTCAAGCCTGTTGTGCTGGCAGCTCACTCACTCATGGCTGGTGGATTGGCAGTTGACTCACTGCTATTCCTTGAAATTCCATTTCAAGCAGGGTGCAAGGCCACCAAATTCAAATGCAGTTTCATACCATTTCAAGCAGGGTGCAAGGCCACTAAAGACAGCGAGTCATGACCTCTCCCTCTTCCATCTTGCAGAGACTGAGCCACGCCCACACTTCTGGGTTTTATCGTCCCTCCCCTCCCACCAGAAGGGGCCTGGCCTTCATGGCGTGATTGACAGGAGTGAGAATCTCAACATTTTATAAACACTAATAACTCTTTTATTTTTTATCGATGGGAAAAATCCTCCGCACCTGATGAGCGGAGGGGGATCTGAGTAAGATGGTCACAAATCACAACTGTGCGTGGTAATATCTTTTTCTAAAATCAATATAAATCGCAAACAGGAAGTGGTCAAGATTAGACTTTTAATTATATAGAAGGCAAGGCAACTATAATTAGGCAAGGCAACTTTAATTAGGCAACGCAACTTTAATTAGGCAACGCAACTTTAATTAGGCAACACAGCTTTAGCATTTCCAAACCAAAGGCACCACAGCTTTAGCATTTAGCTTTAGCATTTCCAAACTATATTTTCAAACCACATTAAGGGCACTGACAGGTCAGTAAAACCACTCACAGTTTAGTAGACATGTGTTCAATGTTATTCACAGCTCAGACTGAGAGATGTGACCCTCTCGCTCCCCCATCTTGCAGAGACTAACTGAGGCACTCAACACTTCCAGGTTTTATAGGCCCTCCGAAGGGGGCTTCAGGAGAGAGAATCTCAACATGTTTTAAACACTAATAACACTTTTATTTTTCATGGATGGGAAAAATCCACTTGTCCTGCGCAGCAGAGGGGTACTGTGAGTAAGGTGGCCAAAAATCACAGCCATAAGTGGCAGCGCTTTTTTCTAAAATCAATATACAGAACAACAGGAAGTGGTCAAGATCAGACTTTTAGTAATATAGATATCCAATAAAAGTCAATATGTACCAAATCAAACCACTAAAATGGAAGAATAAAGTGACTGAGAAAGAAAAATTCAATTCAATTAAATTTGTATCAATCTGCTGGGGAACATTTGTGAGGGAGTCTAAAAATTGGGAAGAAAAGAGAGAGCAATATTAGAGATTTAAAGACATTAAATGGAGATTTGAAGGATTCTTCCGAGAAAAGAAGTATAAATTTCAGCTGTGGCTCAGTTGGCAACACAGTATGTGTCAGGGCCGGGGGTTCAAGGCACCGTTTAGTGATGCTGGTAATAGAAATTTCTTCTTTCGGGGAGACATTAAATGATGCACTTTCAACTTTTAAGCAAATACAAATGAGCTTATGGCCCAATTTTGAAATTGAGCTGATAAATAGAGTTGAGGGTGGCAGCATGGTACAGAGGTAGAGTTGCTGCCTTACAGCACCAGGGACCCCAGTTCGATCCCGAGTAAGGGTGCTGTCTGTACGGAGCTTGCATGTTCTCCCCACGACCTGCGTGGGCTTTCTCTGGGGTCTCTGTTCCTCCCACACTTCAAAGACATACAGCTTTATAGGTTGTTAAGAAGGAACTGCAGTTGCTAGAAGATCGAAGGTACACAAAATTGCTGGAGAAACTCAGCGGGTGCAGCAGCATCTATGGAGCGAAGGAAATAGGCGACGTTTCGGGCCGAAACCCTTCTTCAGACTATAGGTTAATTGGCTTTGGCATAATTGTAAACTGTCCCTGGTGTGTGTAAGATAACGTTAGTGTGCTGGGATCGCTGTTCGGCGTGGACACGTTCAGCCAAAGAGCCTGTTTCCACACTATCTCTAAACTAAATTATTCTTGTGCCACACCCAATCGTTATCCCAGTTAACATCCCAGTTAAGTATCCCAGTTATGGTTATATGGTTAACATTACTAAAACAGGTTAGCTTGTTGTTATTTGTGGGAGCTTGCAATGCATAAATGGGCTTCTATGTTTCTTACTTTACAACAGTGACTGTCCCCTAAAAAATATAAGTGCTTCATTGTCTGTAAAAGCATTGTGGAAATTATACGTGCACTCTGCAAGTACTCATCCTTTAAAATATGTTGAAGACATCTGTCAAATTGAAAAAATATCTTCAAAGAGATGGGCAACATGACACAGTTGGCAGAGCTGCTGCTTCACAATGCCAGAGACGTGGGTTTGATCCTGCCCTAGGGTGTTGTCTGTATGGAGTTTGCACATTCGCCCTGTGACTGCGTGGGTTTCCACAGGGTGCTCCAGTTTCCTTCCAGATCTCAATGATATGCAAGTTTGTAGGTTAACTGTCCTGTGTAAAATCGCCCTAAATGTGTGTAGAGAGTGGTTGAGAACATGGGATAACATAGAATTAGTGTGAATGAGTGAGCAATGGTTAACACATTTGGTGGGCTAAACAGCCTGTTTCCATGCTGTATCTCTAAACTAAACAAACCTACGATTTGGATCCACATCACTTCTCTGATTGATCATCTCACTACCCATGATTGGAAGCCTTTAGTAATCGGGTATCCCTCAGTGAATTGATGGGGTGGGGGATTGCAACCTTCACTGTTTCAACAAATGCAATCAACCTGGCGCGCACAATCAAATAAGATCAAATAGAACAAGTTGTCCTACAACTTTAGGCTGTGCACGCCATACGCAAGAAGAAGAAGTGAATTGAAATTTCACATACATGGAGGAATCATGATTTCTCCATCACCATCATCAGGCTCCTTTACATACCATAGTTCCAGGCTCGCAGAGGCACAAACTCCTCCAAGATCTTGCCTTGCTTGGCAGTAAAATCCATATTTAAGCAGAAATTGACGGAGTTTAATAGTAGAGACCGTAGATGCTGGAATCTTGAGCAAGCAACAAACTGCTGGAAGAACTTATTAGGTCAGAGAGCTTGGCAAGTAATTCCAGTGGCCCTTCATTTGTGGCAGTCTGAAAGTGTAAATGTTATTTCTCTTATTTTTCACAGTGATAAGCAATGTGAGGCGTAGAACTTTTGAAGAAAGCTTGATGAATGGGAGTGTTCTATCCTCTAAAGAGTATCCATTAGAGCCAAATTGTGGAGGTATTAGAAATTGAGTTGAATGGTTCAACTGGGTTGGTTGGTCTTCAATATGATAGAGCTTTATTCATCCCAGGAAATAAATTGGTCACCAACAGTCATAAAAAATACCACAAGATACATGGTGGAGTCAGTCTCAGTCTACCCCACGACAGAAGGGGGAGGAGTTGCACAGTTTGATAGCAACGGGGAAAAGGGATCTCTTCTGTGCTGCATCTTGGTGGAACCAGTCTGTTGCTGAAGGTGCTGCTCAAGTTGACCAGTGTGTCATGGAGGGGGGTGAGCTGTAATGTCCAACATGCTCCGCAGTTTGAGGAGCATCCTCCCCTCCAAGACACAAAGTGCTGGAGTTACTCAGCTGGTCAGGCAGCATCTCTGGAGATAAAGGGTGGGTGATGTTTCAGGTCGGAACCCTTCCTCAGACACTGTTAAACATTCTTGTGCCTGTGCCCACTCAATTAAAAGGTAAATATTACACTGTGTTCTTGACGCATCATGTAGTCGGTGAAAAGCCATTCTCGATTGGAGGATAGCTGTATGTCAGATAATTCAGCCTCTGTCCTTCCTGGGAGAATTTGGTCCATTTAAGTTGCTATTTCACTTCAATATTGACCTCAACAAAGCTGATGGAGGGGAACTTGAAATGGGAAGGCTTTTGGGCATTTTCTTGGAGATGGTCATAACTTAATTATTATGTAGCATGTGGGTTACATGCGGGTTACTTACAACTTGTCAGCAAAAAAGAGTTATGGGGCTGTCCCACTGTACGAGCTAATTCAAGAGTTCTCCCGAGTTTCCCCTAATTCGAACTCGGAGAATTACAGTAATAGCCGCTCGTAGGTACTCGGGGCTCCCGTGGACATTCTTCAACATGTTAAAAGATCTTCACGAGTCTTCCCATGCTTACCGCGTTTCCTGAGTACCTGCCATTAACGTTACGAACCGCTAAGAGACATCCCGTGCTCCGACCTACCCGCTACGTACATTCTACGTGCTTACCACGAGTTTGATTTTTTTTTAACTAGGGAGAGCTCTTGGGTGAACTCATACAGTGGGACAGGCCTATTAGAAAAGCAAAAGTTTTTATTTTCATCAGTGGTCTTGCCAGGAAGCTGCAAAGCAAAGGTAGTGCCTGTTCACAGTCAACCATTCTGAGCCAACCTCTCTACTGGCCAGAGAAGGGGAATCCAGCTTGGATTATAGGTCCCTGGACACTAGGGTGCGTCTAGGTGGCCCAGAAAAACTGGAGACTTCTGTTCCTGATATAAACACAAAATGCTGGAATAACTTAACAGGACAGGCAGTGCTTCTGGAGACAAGAATTGGGTGATGTTTCAGGCCGAGACTCTTCTTCAGACTGTCTGAAGATGGGTCTCGACCCAAAATGTCACACATTCCATCTCTCCAGAAATGCTGCATGTTACTCCAGCTTTTTGTGTCGCTCTTCAGTTTAAGCCAGCATCTGCAGTTTCTTCCTACGCATTTTGTCTGTTCCTGAGCATTGCTCCCTTAAAGAATGCAATTGGAAAATATCAGCCAGGTTCCTGATTAAAAGATTTGGATGGAACATAAATCAGTGCATATTGTTTCTGTTCCTTTAAGTAACTCTGCAGCAATTGTTATGATTCTCTTAAGGAAGGATAACATTCACTCTAATAGCTCGCCTCATATTATGTAGCTGCTGTTAACCAAGTCATTAAAAATTCCAGAATCCTTTCCAAACCTTCATTTTCTTTGAGCCCCCAGATCAGAGAAGCTAAACAAATAACCAATCGTGGGAGAAATACGTGCATGCAATTTTTTTGGATATCAAAGGTTCGAAATGCCGCACAAGTTGCAACTTGGACAAAGCTGGTACTTGGGATTATAAAGAAATTTAAAAAAAAAAACTCTTTTAGAAAGTGAGCGTGTAAGGTACCTGACCTTTTCACAGGACGTGTAGGAAGGGACAAAGATGCTGGTTTACACCGAAGATAGACTCAAAATGTTGGAGTACCTCAGCAGGTCAGGCAGCATCTTTCTCCAGTGATGCTGTTTAACCCACTGAGTCACATTTCACATGACTATCTCTGCAATTGTTTTATCTTTTCCTTTAAATGAATGGTAAAGCATGAAAGTCGCGAATTAAATTAGTTCTTCATGTCAGCCGATCTATTTATGAGCATCTATTGTGTTCTTAATTATGGTCAATGTTAGCGTGAAGATCCAGCTGCCCACCACGAGGGACTGCCCTGCTTTGCTCCGAGTTTGAAGAGGTAAACAGACCAGATACAAAGTAAAGCTTTCTTTGGACCTGACACATGGTTTTACCTCCTGTGAGTCCTTCAGTCATTCTGCCAGGTTGGAGAGCAGCGCTGTTGGTGGCAAAGCAGAGAGTCGAGAGAAAGGAGGGGAAAAAACAAGTTAAATACTGGAAGGAAACTGTCGGTTAACTGCATAAACTGCCTTCAAAGTTTGGAAACAGAAGTTAGCGACTTTGGGTATGGAAACGGTACAAAAAAATGTAGAATCCTGCAGCTTTGTCCCACAATGCATCCCAAGCCCAAACCTCAGAAGAACACACTTCCTACTGAAGCAGTGTCAAATTACATTTCCCACACTGGCTCTGCTTGTTTCTGTCTCTTGTTACTTTTTCACCTGTGTAAACAGAGTATCGGCTTTTTATGGCCTCTATCAGAGAGACCCAACAGAGAGAATAATAGCTTTTGAAGGGGCAAGTTTAATGCAGTAATTGCATTGAGCATTCAGATGATGTCCTTAATTGCAAGAAGGAAAATTGAGTAGTTTGAGAAGCTTGTCTGACTCTCCAGATGAAAATGTGTTTGCTTTAACTCACTGCCCTTTGACTGAATGACAATGTGTGCTATTCAGTCACTCGACCAAAGTTGGATTCGTACCAGGGAAGTGGGGGAGTTGCTACTGCTGGTGTCAGTTTGTGGAAGAAAGCAAGCCATTCAATGATGAGAGGGAGGGAGTGGTCGCAGCAAATATTAGAGGAATACTTAGCACTGGGAATCACCGCTGTGTGTAAAAGGAGGCTTTAACGTAGAAGCTGAGTGAAGATTCTGCTGCAAAGCTGCACGATAACATTGACCAGGAGAGGGGGTGGGACACAGGTAGGTTAGGATTCTACCACTTTCTACTGCATGTACATTTTGATTCCGAGTTCACAAGTTGCAGGAGTAGAATTAGGCCATTCGGCCCATCATGTCCACTCCACCATTCAATCATGGCTGATCTATGCCTCCTAACCCCATCTTCCTGCCTTCTCCCCATAACCCTTCACAACCCTTCATTCTAATCAAGAATTTGTCTATTTTTTCCTTAAAAATATACACCGACTTGACCTCCCCAGCCCTCTAAGGCAAAGAGTTCCCCAGATTAACTACCCACTGATTAAAGAATTCGGGTGGGGGCAAAGGGAAACGGTTTCTTTGTGGTGGGGAACTTCTAGATTCAGCTTGCATTGAAACAAAATTCTCCCTGGTAGTTTTAACACTTGTTTAAGAAAGCATCTGATTAAAAATAGCTCCAGAAAAATAAGGATACTTTTGTTTTAATAGGGTTATTGATAGAAATCGGCGTCAAAAGTAACTTTCGTCAGCTTGGGCGACGCAAGACATTTCTTCGACATTATTAAATTTAGCTGAGCAAGACAAATAAAGAGCAAGTAACAGCAGTGAATGCTCAACTACAGCGGCGTTGAATTCACGACGGAGTCTCGGAGCCCCAGTAACTTTGACAAATTACCAACGATTTTGCAGCAAATCCTTCGGGTTGCTAGCTACGTCTCTTCTCCCTGCTCCCTTCCTTTCTGACGTTACCTTGGAGTCATATCTGGGAGCTTTCACATGCTTCAATGGGAATCTGCTCAGGGATGACCCCAATTGGCCTAGCAGAACGTACATCATCTTAGTTTATTAAGGAACTGCAGATGCTGGAAAATCGAAGGTAGACAAAAGTGCTGGAGAAACTCAGTGGGTGCGGCAGCATCTATGGAACAAAGGAAATAGGCAACGTTTCGGGCCAAAACCCTTCCACAGACAGTCTGAGGAAGGGTTTCGGCCCATCACGTTGCCTATTTCCTTCGCTCCATAGATGCTGCCGCACCCGCTGAGTTTCTCCAGCACTTTTATCTACCATCATCTTAGTTTAGTTTAGTTTAGAGGTACAGCATGGAAGCAGGCCACTCGGCACACTGAGTCCGAGCCGACCAACGATACCCGCACACTTACACTATCCCACACACGCGAAGGGACAATTTACAATTATACCAAACCAGTTAACCTACAAGCCCGTATGGCTTTGGAGTGTTGGAAGAAACAAGAGATCCCGGAGAAAACACACGCAGGTCGCGGGGAAAATGTGCAAACTCCGTACAAACAAGCACCCGTAATCAGGATGGAACCCAGGTCTATGGCGCTGTAAAGCAGCTATTCTACTACTGCCCCACTGTACTGTCCTGCAAGAGACCCCTAGGAGGACTGGCTGCCATGGTCAAAGCCCTGAACATAATGGGGAGGAATTTATCTTCAAGAAGGTGGTGGATCGAGGAAGGGAATGGTGCCGGTGAGCGGGCTGGGGGCACACCTCCCGCAACCTCGGAGAAGTGCTGAGTGTTCCGAGGTTGGCCAGCGGGTGGTGCTCTGGGACACGGACGCAGAGCAGTGGCCGTGTGAGGTGAGTGATGGCTCATACGTGGGTCGATGTGTCCGCGGAGTGGGCCACTGGAGGCCCTGCAGCAGCCAGGGCCTCAATTGGATAGGGTGCCTCTCCACGAGGTCGAGCGCTGGGATTGGATGCGGCCTGCAGTGGCACGGAGCGGTGGAGCAGCAGTGGAGGGTTATTTGGCCAAATACAACAATATTATCTGGCCAATTCCAACCCAGTGCTGTGACCAGGGCAACAGGCCTTTATATCAACTTAAGACCAACGTTTGTTTTTACAATTTTGTACTTTAAGGTTGCAAGATGGCGGTGGATACATGGTGACTCTTGAGTACTGCCTCAATGTACAGTAAACCCTCATTATTACGGACCTCTTTATAGTCACACTCCAGAGGCCACTGAAATTGGCAAGCAATTGTTTGGATCGACACATCTCTATTAATCAATGTATCACATTAGTATTTTTGGCTTGCGGTAGGAAAAATACAATTTTAGCTGTTAAAAATAACTTTGTACATTCAGCAGGTCAGGCAGAAGAAGAATTCTGACACGAAACATCACCTATTCTTTCTCCAGAGATGCTGCCTGACCCACTGAGTTACTCCAGCTTTTTGTGTCCATCTAGATTGGGCAGGTTAGTCTCTTTGGAGGGAGAAATGGAGTTAACATTTAAGGTCGATTTAACAAACTCACTTAGAGTGGGACAAGATTTCCTCGCCTTGCCACGTCGCCACCCCAATGGCCCAGACCTCCTATTTTGCTCTCAATGTCTGAATGTGGGAATCGTCAGCAGGGGCAGCAGTTATTGGCATTCCCGACAGTGCGGGACAAGGTGATGCCAGGTGGGCCTCTTGGGCCGCTGCGCTCCGTGTGGTGAGGGAGGTCCCACTGGGCTCTCAGTGACGGGACTTCGGGAACCTGACCTGGCACTCGGGCAGTGATGTCAATGGAGGATAGACACAAAATGCTGGAGTAACTCAGCGGGACAAGCAGCATCTCTGGAGAGAAGGAATGGGCGATGTTTCGGGGCGAGGCCCTTCTTCGGGTTACTCCAGCATTTTGTGTCTATCTTTGGTTTAAACCAGCATCTGCAGTTCCTCCCTACACATGTCAATGGGGGAAATATACCCTTAATGAGTTATAGCGGACAATCAACACTAATGGATACTATTCCCCTCCCTAGGGTACATTGTAACAAGGGTAATTGTAAACTAGTATTCCGACACTCTTGTACTTAAGCATGATTGTGCCCATGAATAATAAGGTTTTTAATAATAATAATAATACATTTTATTTTTGGGCGCCTTTCAGACATCTCAAGGACACCTCACAAAGATTAACAGGAATAAAAAACATATAATCAGAATAAAATAAATAATAAAGACATCACAGAAACACAAATTAAAAACATAATTCAGTCTGAAAACAAAAAATCAAAAACACAATGCGAAGAGAGAGCAGCGGCAGCCAAAGCGCGCCAGCGTCCACTCTCACTTCACGGCAGCCATCTTGGACAAAGACTAACAGGATTACGTAGAGACAGAAAATCATCCCCCCACAATGGTTGCCACTGTGGGGGAAGGCACAATGTCAAATCCCCACCCCAAGTTCACCCAAAGTCAGGCCTGCCACCGCAGTTGCATCTACGGAGGCCCGATGTTCCTGGCCGTTCTCACCGGGTGGTCTTGCCCCGGCGTCGGGAGAGTCCTCTCAGCGGCTGGGCCACCTGGAACGGCCGCTTCCAAGCTGTAGACCGCGGCTTCCGGAGCGGATAAGGCCGCGCCAGTTTGGAGCTCCCAGGCTCCTGATGTAGAAATTGGCGCCGCTCGCACCGCTCCGCAGCCCGGAGGTGTTGCTCTTGGTGGTCCAGCTCACCGGAGCTCCAGCGCGTTGCTCCAGCGCGGCGACTCAGGCAAGGCATCGCCCGCTCCGCTCCATGATAGCGCTCCAGAGCTGTGCCGCCACCGAGGCCGAGGTGCTGGGCGGTCCCTGCCAGGAAACGGCGCTCCAAGCCCGCTGGTAGGCCGTGACGATGGGTTGACGGGCAGCCCGGAGAAAAAGCTGCCTCACTGACCAGGTAGGGACCTAGAAATAAAATTGCTCCCTACCCCCCACATTAAAAAAGTCCATTTCTCCAAACGGACGAGACAGGACTAACTAAAAACTTTTTTAAAAAAGCAAGTTTAATGGATGGCCGCTGGTTAGCAGCCGTTCCTCCAAGATGGCTCCTCCTCCTGAACTATATGCAAAAAATTCCCATGGTACATGTGACAATAAAGTATAATTGATCATTGCTACTGCAATATATTCAGCCGAAACAGCCTGTCACCCACTTTTAGAATGGCACTGCCTGGTTCTCCAATGACACCGCCTGCACAACATGATCTAAGTGGGCAACTAAGTGGGCATGCTGCTGGCATGACACCCACCTAAGTGTGCCCGTAGTTCCAGCCTCCAACATGTCTGCAACATCTTTGTACCACTGGGATCATTAAGCTATTGGCTCCAGGTATCTGAAACAGCTCGAGCTATAGTACAGGGTCTCGTATTCAGCATTTGCTTCTCATTAAGTTACCAGTATTATTTTGCTGCAAGATTGTAAACCAACCACATTCCATATACCGAGTAAAACAGGAAAGATCTATTCTCACCCTAACTGTTTCTAATTTCACAATTTCCTTTTGTTTATTCCATTGGATTGGGGCAGTTGGCTTTGCACCAGAAATCTTCCTTCCCATTACATTGTTGGATGAAGACACAGCCAAACCATATGGGAATACCAAGCACACAATGAGACACTTATCCCTAGGTGCTATTACCTCCAAGGATATGTTGTATATTTTGAGAAGACTGTCTGAAGAATGTCTCAAACCTTACCCAAAATCAATTATTTATTTCACTGGACACATGTGTTTTCTATCAGTCTCACTAGGTGGCTTGATATAACTTTAACATTATTATAAACTTAATTACCTCCAGTTCTGATGAAAGACCAATTGATCTGCACCTCAGTTATTGATGTTAACTGTTTCTCCACAGATGCTACCTGATTTAATGGTCACTTGATGTATTTTCTTGATGTATTTCTGATTTCAAGGATTCACAGTATATCGCATTTATTTAGTATTATTATGCTGCCATTTCTTTGGGGAACCCCACTTTCAATTACTTTATAATTGAGTAAACTTTAAATTCTACACACATTTTTGTAATTATGGCATCATAAATCTAAGCTCTTGTTAATTTGAAGTTCTGGTTAGTAATGAGCTGTGAGTTAATAAAACAAAAAGTACAGTGACAATTATTGATTTTTTAATTCAAATCTAATGCAATGATCTCAAATAATATGAGGGGAAGAAATCCAAAATAAGTCAAGGTAGTGACTGACTGACTGACATTGGAATTACAAGGATGTCGATGGAATTGAGAGAGAACAAGGCAGTGCTGTTTGGACCAAGACTGCATCAGCTATGATGTTATTGAATGCCAGAGCACATCTGAGGGGCCAAATGGCTCCTCTTGCTCCAGTTTAAAGGGCTATATAGAGAGGAAACAGGCCCTTCAGCCCACTTGTTCATGCAAACTAAGTTGCCCAACTGAGCTACTCCCATTTGCCTGCCCCTGGCCCATACCCCTCCGAACCCTTTCCTATCCATGCACCCGTCCAAATATCTTTTAAATGTTTTAATTGTACCTGCCACTACCACCTCCTCTGGTAGCTTGATTCATATATCTGTGTGAAAAAGTTGCCCCTCATGTCTCTTTTAAATGCAATGCTTTGTTCATGGGTCCTTGTTTTTTTCAAATGTTTGTGGATCCTATCTCTCAGGATCTACATTCTTAATCAGACTTTGCAAAAGGATCTAGATAAAATCATAGAGCCACACAGAATAGCAACAGGCCCTTTGGCTCAACTTGCCCGAGCCAACTAAGATGTTGCATCTGCACTAGTCCCACCTGCCCACATTTGACCCATATCCCTCTAAACCTTTCCTATCTATCTACCTGTCCAACTGTCTATTAAATGCTGTTATAGTACTTACCACGACGCCCTCCTCTGGCAACTCGTTCCATATGCACACCACCTTCTGTGTGTTAAAGATTCCCCCACAGGTTCCTATTAAAGCTTTCCCCTCATATCTTGAATCAGTCATCTGGTTCTTGATTCCCCTACTCTAGATAAGATTCAGCTTATCTGTTCCCCTCATGATTTTGTACACCTCTGTAAGATCACCCCTTCGCCTTCTGCGCACAAGGAATAAAGTCCTAGCCTGCCCAACATCTCCATGTAGCTCAGGCCCTCATGTCCTGAGAACATACACGTGCATCTTCTCTGCACTCTTTCCAGCTTAATGACATCCTTCTCCAGCAGGGTGACCAAAACTGAACACAATACTCCGAATGCTGCCTCCCTGACCATGTCTCTCAGAATGCAATCCAATAACCTACCCACCATCAATGTTAGGCTGGTCACTTGTCGCTGTATTTATTGTTATACTTATCATTATTGCACATTATGGCTGGCCTTGTATACTCTGGAATTTAGAAGGATGAGAGGATATCTTATTGAAACATTATTAAGGGATTGGACATGCTAGAGGCAGGAAACATGTTCCCGATGTTGGGGGAGTCCAGAACCAGGGGCCAAAGTTTAAGAATAGGGTGTAAGCCATTTAGAACAGAGACGACGAAACACTTTTTCACACAGAGAGTTGTGAGTCTGTGGAATTCTCTGCCTCAGAGGGAGGTGGTGGCCGGTTCTCTGGATACTTTCAAGAGAGAGAGCTAGATAGGGCTCTTAACGATAGCGGAGTCAGGGGATATGGGGAGAAGGCAGGAACGGGGTACTGATTGAGGATGATCAGTCATGATCACATTGAATGGCGGTGTTGGCTCGAAGGACCGAGTGGCCTACTCCTGCACCTATTGTCTATTGTCTATTGTACATATGTTTATTATTGCCACATATACCAAGATACAGTGAATAAATAACTTTGCGTATTTTCTATCTACGGGAATTATACTTGTTATTATGAACCTTTATATATTGGATTTCAGTTACAGTGGACAAAATTTGTTGTATCCGAGATGTCCGTTCATATCGGGAATAAAGGACTGGGTTTATTTCACGGAGTGACTGTGTTTATTTACAATGTTTAAAGTATTATGTATCTTGTCACCTTTCTGTTTATTCTGTGTCTTGTTTATTGACTACTTTTCCAATACTGTGCAGGTCCGCCGACCAATTTTCTGACACCGTTGGTTTCTGGAGCCTTTCTGGGTTATCCGTTTTGCTGGGACCAACAGAGGTCATGGCCTCCAAGAGGAATCCAACGGTACCTGAATGGTCCATCCAGGCTGCCGAGGGGCAGTGATACCGGACCGCAAAGTCGGCCTTGGAAGTCGGCTATGGGAACGGATCTGCCAGCTCCCAGAGCCCTGGCCGTTGTGAGCAAATTCAACCCGCTGATTAATGCGGAAGTACCAATGAGTTTCTTATAGAAACTTACAAAATTCTTAAGGGGTTGGACAGGCTAGATGCAGGAAGATTGTTCCCGATGTTGGGGAAGACAGAACAAGGGGTCACAGTTTAAGGAGACGGGGGAAGTCTTTTAGGACCGAGCTGAGAAAAATATTTTTCACACAGAGAGTGGTGAATCTCTGGAATTCTCTGCCAGTTGAGGTCAGTTCATTGGCTATATTTAAGAGGGTGTTAGATGTGGCCCTTGTGGCTAAAGGGATCAGGGGGTATGGAGAGAAGGCAGGTACAGGAGTTGGATGATCAGCCATGATCATATTGAATGGCGGTGCAGGCTCGAAGGACCGAATGGCCTGTTCCTGCACCTATTTTCTATGTTTCTATGTTTCTATTATTTGCTGTTAGTGATGTAGGATTAATTTATTTTAATGTATATTAAATGTTCCTCTCATGTGACATATTTCCATGTTTGGACACAGGTAGATTGATGGAGGAAGCTTCCATCTATGGGCGTAAGGACTGGATGATATTTGTGGTGCACTTGCACTGTACCTGGACATGTATCATATAATCAAACTACTCCAAGAACTGGAACACTCCACTTGCATTAATAGTTTTGAATGCTCAGCATTTGGAAATCAATTTCTCCATCTAGATATTTATTATTGTCCTAATGAGATTTAAGGAGGTTTAAGTTTGAACAATTAAATTAACCTCAGAAGACATTTTACTCGAGATTCCAGCATCTGCAGCCCCTAGGTTGTCTGGTTAATAGTTGCAACTGGGACAACTATTAAGGGACACATAGATAGGCAGTTCAATAGGCAAGACCAAATGTAGACATAAGGGATTGGTGTGGAATGGCAAAAAGGTCAATACAGACATGGTGGGCAGAAGAGCCTGATACTGTGCTGTACAAATTCAGGACTCCATGTCAGTGAAGGGTAGACTATGGAGGCTGTGATCTTGATGAGAATGTAGGGCGAATATAACAAAATCTTGTAAGTGTAAATACATGCCTGATGGTTAGTGCGGGCTTGGTAGATGGAATGGCCTTTCTCCATGCTGCGTGATTTAATGGAGAAAAAGGGGAAACGAGTTTAATATATTTCCATCTATATTAAATATATCCTCATAAAGACATTATGTGTTCAAATGGATCACAGCAATGGTGTGAGGTATATTTCCATATCTCATATTGTATTTAATTAGATGGTGAATATGCACTATAGCTTGATGGGCATAATGTGACCAGTCCCATTCCACAGCTGGAAGGTAACATGCACAGAATTAGAATGCTAGGCCTTAGTAAATAAATTGCTTGGCCTTGATATTTAATGATGACTGCTAATGTATTTGTAATATAATTTAATGTTGGCTGCTATTCTGCTATTTTCTGCTGTTCATAAACTCTTGATAAAGTGGATTGTTCCGTTCCTCTGACACCACTCGTTGAATTCCTAATATTCTCTCAGTTTTTACTGGAGTAATGCCACACAACTATGGGAAAGGACGGCAAATTAGGATTTCTGTTCCTGCATGTATAAACACAAAAATCCAGAATTCCCAGTCGGCAATATATGGGTGTTAGTTGGCTCACTCTGGCATTGAACTCCTGCTGGAGTTTAGCATGGGGAGCTAAACTCCACTACACATATATTACCAACTCACTGGGAAATTCTGCGCCACACCAAAGGAGGCGCAAGGGAACTTCTGTGAGAGCCTCAGGTAAGAATTTGTAACTTTAAACCTCTTTCAGATGGGTTATTAGTTTAAAAAATTCACTTTCAAATATTTCCAAGAGTTCTTTCAAATCTCTAATGGCTAGTTAAATTGAAGTGTTTAAAGGTGTCCAAAAGTGTTGGAAATTGTTTTTTGACCTTAATTTTTTTGTTATTTCTCTCTTTTTTTGTTTCTTAATAGGTTTTGTATGCTTTTGAATGTCCAGGAAACAATTTAAAGATTTGGTCACGTTATTCTAATCATGGGTCCAAGTGGTGGAGTTTCTATAGCTCTGTTGGAGAAATGATGGATTGGATTTCAAATTTTACTCCAGGAATCCTTCGTACAAGAGCAGTTGTAGAGTCTGAAGAAGGGTCTCGACCCGAAATGTCACCCATTCCTTTTCTCCAGAGATTTGTCTGATCCTCTGAGTTACTCCAGCCTTTTGGGTCTATCTTTGATTTAAACCAGCATCTGCAGTTCCTTCCGACACAGTTGTACTATTTAGTTGGCTTGAGGCAGTCCTGAGGGTTCCACTAACTTTAAGTTTAGGAGTAAAGGAGGCAACTATCCCCTACTCTCTCACAAGCTCCACTTGTATGCCAGTGGGGTTAGTTCTTTCCTCACCACATGTCCTTTCCTCACCACAACCCCTCACGAAACAGACTCCTCCCAGAGTTTTCTGCATTCTTCACTGGGAGTGTTAGGAAAGGTAGGTTGGTGTTATTTACCCAAGTCAGGGGCATGTATGTTTGGCTTACGAAATAAGATAAATCCACCCCCACTAAATAGCTCACTTGATGTATTTTGCTGGTTTTCGATCTCCATACATGGACTTTGCTTCCTGTTGACCCATGGACTACGCATTCCTTGGATGGGGGAGGTGTATTGGTGGTTCCTCTCTGGTATTGGATCTTTGGCAGAGGACTGGTGAATATCCCTCGTCTATAATCAATCTGCGGTTTCAGTGGTGGTTGCGGTGGAAATTCCCAACGATCCACTTTTTTCCCCTTAAAATGATTCCGACCTGCCCATCGTGGGTACTGACTGCAAGCTGATCAATGCTTTCTATTGTGGTTCGGTGTTCAAAACATATTTTCAGCTGTATGTTTTCGTACCAAAGGTGTGGTGGCTGGTGGGCTAATTGGCCACGGTAAATTGTGCTGTGTGGAGGTGTGTGGCAGGAGAATGGGGGTTGGGAGGGGGGAGGGGAGGGAGCCCATGGGGATGTGAGGTAAAATGAGACGTGTGGGTTGGTAGGTTAGTGTAGGTGTGCAGAAGAATTTATGCAACGTGGGGAAAATGAAACAAAATACAAATTAGTGTAGATAGGTGATGACGTTCAGTACTGATGTAGTGGGCTTAAGAACCTTTTCCCATCTACCTCCTGATTTATTTGGGATGGAAACATTCTTCAAATCTGCCCATTAATAATCCCTATTCCCTCCTTCTTATCAGGCCTAATTTATACCTGGTAAAACACGTAACTGCAGTTGGAATGTTTTATTTTCGAAACTTGTTGATTTTGGACACCTCCACAATATTTCTTTATAGTCTCTTGTGCTATCCGGAAGCTGTATGCATTTAATTATTTTCCCTACTTCCATCATAATATAAAGGCTTTCAACCTGTCTGAACAACTTCTTTGGGAGAATGCAATGTGTCTCCAGCTTCATTCCAGCAGCTGGAGTTCATAGATCAGTCTGATTCCTGACAACTACTGTAGGTGGTTTTGCACAACATAAATATATAAGCCCTACATTTCTCAGAGGGTTCAGCCAATTTCTTTCCATGCCAGGTTCCTGTCGATTTTCTTGTGAGCCTTGTGTACAATAAAAGCTCTCATTAGATAAAATGGACCAGTGTAACTGAAAGCTCTCATTAGATAAAATGGATCGGGGTAACTGAAAGCTCCCTTATGGGGCCCAGGGAATAAGCGCTAGCTTCAGTGGCAAGTTGACCAGAGGGTCCTTCAACCAGTCATGCACTTGGACACTCAGAGCAAACGTGAAGGATGGTATCTCTATACTTGGTCTGCGGAATTCAGTAGGGCATTCCTGCTCTTCCTGGTTCAACAAGCATGACTATTTATAAAAAAACTTTACTCACTTGGGAATCTTCTGGTTCAGACCATTCTTCCATTTAGGGTTTCTCAGGAAGGGTCCCCAAGCTAAAACGTTAACAGGTTTTGTCTTTCCACAGATGCTGGTGGCTGGCTGAATTTTTCCAGCATTTCTGTTTTTCTTTCTGTCAGTTAGGAAAGATCACTTGTTTATGCCAGCCACTACCATGGTCGTCAAGGCCCTTTGATGAAACTGGACCCAGAGTTTCATATTTAATGAATGGCAATGGATCATGTTGCATGTGAGGAACAAGCTTATTGGAAGGTTACACAAAAAAGCTGGAGAAACTCAGCGGGTGCAGCAGCATCTATGGAGCGAAGGAAATAGGCAACGTTTCGGGCCGAAACCCTTCGATTCTCCAGCATCTGCAGTTCCCTCTTAAACACAGCTTATTGGAAGAATGGGAATGGTGGAAAAATAGTAAAACAAGAGTTTTAAGATGGAGCAAATCAAAATCAATTGAAACTATTTTTACTATGTTCAACATTCATAGTCATGGTGTCATACAGTGTGGAAACAGGCCCTTTGGCCCAACTTGCCCACGCTGGCCAACATGTTCTATCTACACGTCCAAACTGCCTGCATTTCCTTTTAAACCTATCCTATCCATACCTGTGTCTAAATGTTGCAATAGTACCTGCCTCAACTATCTCCTTTAGTTTAGTTTAGAAATATAGCTTGAAAAGGAGGTGCTTCGACCCACTGAGTCTGCTCCGACCATCGATCCCCACACACTAACACTATCCTACACACACGAGGGACAATTTACAACTTTACCAAAGCCAATTAGTCTACAAACCTGTACGTCTTTGGAGTTTGGGAGGGAACTGGAACACCTGGAGAAAACACACGCAGGTCACGGGGAGAATGTACAAACTCTGTACCGACAACCCGTGGCAATAACTTTAATGCTGTGCCACAGTGCTCCACCGTGCCTCTTCCATACATCCACCACCCTTTGGGTAAAAAAGTTACCCCTGAAGTTTTAATTAAATCTATCCCCTCTCACTTTAAACCTATGTCCTCTTTTCCTGACTCCCCTAGTCTGGGCAAGAGACTATGCATTTACCCAATCTATTCCTCTCATGATTTTCTACAGCTCTGTAAGATATATCCCCTCATTCTCTTGTGATCCAAGGAATAGTCACAGCCCTGCTCAACCTCTCCTTATTGCTCAGGCCCTCGTATACTGGCAACACAATTGTAAATCTTTGCACCCTTTCCAGATTGACAACATCTTTCTTATAACATGGTGCCCAAAACTGAACACAATACCATAAATATGGCCTCACCATTATTTTATATAACTGCAACATGACCTTCCAACTTCGAAACCCAATACTCTGACTGATGAAGGTCAATGTGCCGAAAGGCTTTTTGACCACCCTGTCTAACTGTGACGCCACTTTCAAGGAATTTTGTACCTGCATTCTTAGATTCTTTTGCTCTACAACAATCCCCAGAACCTTCACATTCATTGTGTAGGTCCTGCCCATGTTAAACTTCCCAAAAGCCAACATTTCACATTTCTCTGCATTAAAATCCATCAACCATTCTTCAGCCCACCTGCCCAACTGATCAAGATACTGCTGTCATTTTTGACAACTATCTTCACTATCTATAATCCCACCCACTTTTGTGAGATTGGCAAAATTGCTAATCATGCCATGTACAATCTCATCCAAATGATTGATATAGATGACAAACAGCAATGGGCTCCGCACCGAACCCTGAGGCACACCGCTTGTCACAGGCCAAAAGCCAGAAAAGCAACTTCCACCATCAACCTCTGCTTCCTTCCATGTAGCCAATTTTCTCTGCATTCAGTAATCTCTCCTTGGATCCCATGCGCTCTAATCTTCCAGAGCAGCCTACCATGTGAAACTTTGTCGAATGCCTTGCTGAAATCCGTATACACAATGTTTACAGTTCTGCCCTCATCAACCTTTTTGGTTACCTCTTCAAAAAACTCAATCAGATTCGTGAGACAAGACTCCTATGTACAAAAGCCATGCTGACTACTCCTAATCAGCCTTTGCCCATCTAAATGCATGTATATCTTATCCATCAGATTACTATTTGGGGGCCTGTAATACACTCCCAGCAAGGTGATCAACCCTTTCTTGTTTCTTAGCTCCACCCATATACCGTCAATAGATGAACTATGAGCAATGTCACCTCTGACCACTGCCATAACATCCTCTGTAACCAATAACACAACACCCCATCCTCTTTTACCTCCACCTCTATCTCTCCTGAAGCACCTGTACTCTGGAACATTGAGTTGCCAGTCCTGCCCTACTCTTAAAAAGGTTACCGTGATGGCTACAATGTCCCAGGCACAAGTACCCATCCATGCCCTAAGTTTATCTGCCTTGCCCGTCAGGCCTCTTGCATTATAATAAGTGCAATTTAAACAAACATTCCTTCCTCCCTCGCTCCTTACCTTTCTATTGCTTGTTCTGCCCATTAAACTTTCTCTCATCACCCTCCATACCAACTTCTAACCTCTGACATGCCTCGGTCCTGTATAGGATCCTACACACGCCCTGCCAAACCCATCCATGTAGCACTAACAAACCTCCCTGCCAGGATATAGGTCCCCCTCCACTGAAGGTGCATCCCATCCCTCTTGTACTGGTCACCTCTGCCCCAGATGTGATCCCAATGGTCTAGAAATCGGAATCCCTGCCTCCTGCAACAACTACCCAGCCACAAATTCCTCTCCCCTGTCATCCTATTCCTACCCTCACTAGCACCTTCAATGTAATAATCTGCTCCAGTTCAATTCGGCATCTGAAATTCACTTCCATTGACTTCAACATGAACCAAATTTCAGAAGCAAAGGTCCATGCATGTGTGTTTTCCACATGGAGCAGATGTTGTGGTTCTATCCAGATGTTTTGTGAGCATCAAAACTATACTTTCAATGCGGTATAATAGCAAAGAGATAAGTTGAAGAACGTCTTATTTTCCATGTATTCTACAGTGCATAAATGGGCTGTGTGAATGTTAGTCTACAAGTATTGCAAACATCACAGGAAAATATATTTGGATGGTGCCAATTGACAAGGAAATTTGCATCCTCAGTAGAAGCATTCCTTCGCCTTGACCTGACCCAGAAAGCTCCAAACCCTCCCACCCTACCTCCTCCCCTCCAGCTCCTGTACTGGCAAAGGCAGAACCACTGGGTTCAAAAAATGTAACGATCATGTCTGTCTGTGCAGCCATCACGACCCACGTTGGATGCATGAGCAAGCAGCACTGCTGCTTGAAGCAGGCCCGTCATTCCCAATGTCTTTCCCAGAACACAAGGCCTTACTTTCTTCTCACACGCTCATGGATGCAGCTGTGTTTATTTAGCCTGCCAAGGCCAGTGAATTTGCTGAGACTGTTGCCAACACTCTGCACTGAGAAACTATTTTTTCTGACAGCTGGAATCCATGACAGCATTGGGCTGTTAATTATACTCAAGAGAAATGGCAGAATGCTAATAGAAAATTTGAAAGTGGCATCATTTGCCGAAAAAGGAAAACAGCAAACATTTTAAACAGTTTTGCCATCCAATGAGTTACCCCTAAATATTCACTGATTTTGAAAAAGAGCTCCCTTTTTATGATTATTGTATCGTTTTTAACATGTTTTAAAATATTGTGCTGTCAATGACATCATGTGACAAAAATAGCCATTAGACATTACCGAGAGCAATGGTGTGTGTAAGCTGAATTAATGTCAGTGGTAATATATTCATTAACGCAGAGGTGTTCACTGATCTTGTCACTTTAAATCGTTGTGTTAATTCAACTGCTCCACACCATTTGGCTGAGTTTGTTCTCCAAGATGTCTCCCCAGTGATGTCATTACCACTAACAAATTCCTAAAATGAATTCACCTAACTTAGCACAAACCAGAGGTGAAACCTGGCTCCTGTCCTAGAGAGTCCAATACCACACCAATGCACATTGCACCCTCCAGCATCTCGTTAGATGAATCAGGTTGACTGGATAAAAATTAGAAAATACATTGCAAAAGCTGATGAAAGTCATTTGGGCCTCTTTAATATATAATGATGGGTACCACTGACTATTCAAGTTCAAGTTCAAGAGTTATCCTTAATTATTTTGTTTATTTACTTTAGGGATACAGTGTGAAAACTGGCCCTTCAGCCCACTGAGTCCGCGCCGACCAGCGATTCCCTATCCGGCACACGAGGGACAATTTATAATTCTTACAGAAGCCAATTAACCCACAAATCTGTACGTCTTTGGAATGTGGGAGGAAACCGGAGCTCCCGAAAAACCCCCCGAGCGGTCACAGGGAGTATGTACAAACTCCATACAGATAGTTTAAGAAGGAACTGCAGATGCTGGAAAATCTTAGGTACACAAAAATGCTGGAGAAACTCAGCGGGTGCAGCAGCATCTATGGAGCGAAGGAAATAGGCAACGTTTCGGGCCAAAACCCTTCTTCAGACGATGTTCTGAAGAAGGGTTTTGGCCCGAAATGTTGCCTATTTCTTTTGCTCCATAGTTGCTGCTGCAACCGCTGAGTTTCTCCAGCATTTTAGTGTACCTTCCACACAGATAGCCTTGGTTAGGATTGAACCCTGATCTCCAGCACTGTAAGACAGCAACTCTACAGCTGTTCTACCGTGCCATCCCTATAAAATGACTTATTTGAGTTTATGTGCGTTAATAAATAATTTTTATCCTCATCTTTCCTACTTTTAACATTTCTTTCATAGGTTACTGAGTGGATTTTGCAGCATTTAACCATGCATGACATACGTGACTGTGTTAAATTCAGTAATTTCAGTTCAGCAATTTATGACACTCTAATATGGGGCTCGGTAGTCATCAGGTATGCATGCCTGAAATATCAGTCAGGTTTGGTGACCTTAAGTGGAAAGAAAGGTGTGCGAGGTAGGACCTGGGTTTGGGGCTGGGGTTTACCTGAAATTGGAGAATTCAATGTTCATTCCATTCAGTTGTAGGCTAAACGAGGTGCCCTTGTTCCGGTTTGCGTGTGGCCTCACTAGCAATGGAGGAGGCCCTGGGCAGACAGATCAGTATGGGAATGGGAAGGGGAATTGAAGCGACTACAACTGGGAGCTCCAGCTGGCCCAGGCAGACAGAGCACAATAGTGCCGGATAAGTGGGCTGGCGTCTCATTTCCAGGGAATTACAAAGATTCACTTTCCTTCCTGGCAGTGACTAGTGGGATGCCCAAAGGCTCGGTGCTGGGACCCCAGTTATTTACAAATATATATAAACAATTTAGACAAGGGAACTAAACGTAACATCGCCAAGTTTGCGGATGACACAAAGCTGGGTGGCAGTGTGAGCTGCGAGGAGGATGCTATGAGGCTGTAGGGTGTCTTGGTTAGGTTGGGTGAGTGGCAGATGCATGGCAGATGCAGTATAATGTGGATAAATGTGGGGTTATCCACTTTGGTGGCAAGAACAGGAAGGCAAATTATTATCTGAATGGTGTCAGATTAGGAAAAGGGGTGTTGCAACGAGACCTAGGTGTGCTTGTACATCAGTCACTGAAAGTAGCAGGCAAGCATATTGACCTTCATTGCAAGGGGATTTGAGATTAGGAGCAAGGAGGTCCTACCGCAGTTGTACAGGACCCTGGTGAGACTGCACCTGGAGTATTGTGTATAATTTTGGTCTCCTAATTTGAGAAAGGTCATTATTGCTATTGAGGGAGTGCAGCAGAGGATCACCAGGTTAATACCTAGGATGACGGGACTGACATATGATGAAAGAATGGGTTGGCCGAGCTTGTATTTAGAAGGATGAGCAGGTTTCTTATAGAAACATATAAAATTCTTAAAGGATTGGACAGGCTAGATGCAAGAAAAATGTTCCCCATGTTGGGGGAGTCCAGAACCAGGGGTCACAGGTTAAGGGCCGAATGGCCTACTCCTGCACCTTTTGTTAAGAATAAGGGGTAGGCCATTTAGAATTGCGATGAGGAAAAACCTTTTCACCCAGAGAATTGTGAATCTGTGGAATTCTCTGCCGCAGAAGGCAGTTGAGGCAGTGGAGGCCAATTCACTGGATGTTTTCAAGAGAGAGTTAGATTTAGCTCTTAGGGCTCCCTTCCGCTTGACTCCATTTATACCTCACGCTGCCTCATTAAGGTCTATAACCAAGGACGATTCGCACCCTGGCCACTCCCTCTTCTCCCCTCTCCCATCAGGCAAAAGGAATAGAAGTGTGAAAATGCACTCCTCCAGATTCAGGGACGGTTTCTTCCCAGCTGTTACCAGGCAACTGAATCATCCTACCACAACTAGAGAGCAGCCCTGAACTGCTATCTACCTCATTAGTGACCCTCGGACTACGCTTGATCAGACTTCACTGGCTTTACCTTGCACTAAACGTTATTCCCTTATCAACACAGTCTAAATGGCTCGATTGTAATCACGTATTGTCTTCCTACTGGCTGGTTTGCATGCAACAAAAGCTTTTCACTGTACCTTGGTACATGTGACAATAAATTGAACTGATAATGTTATGAACTCAACTCCACTATCTTAGCTATTGCCATAAACGTTGTGTTCCTCCTAATGCAGAGATCAACTTTGGCCACTTATATATTCAAGGACAATCCAGACACCACTGTGATTGTGAATTGTAAAGTTTCATAGGCCTCTGAGAAAAAAACACCTCCTTAATGTTATGACATTGAATGGGTCACACATAGACCAAAGCTGTAGATGTAAAAGGTTTTTATCCAGCACAAGCAGATATTCAGGAGGGTATAGACATAAAACGCTGGAGTAACTCAGTGGGTCAGGCAGCATCTCTGGAGAAAAGGAACAGGTGACATTTTCGGTCGGAACCCTTCTTCAATCTGGAAGATAGAGAAGGCCAGAACAAAGCAGAGCTGGCAACAGATGACCTCAGGAAGGGTGGAGTCCTGGAGGGGAGTCTCTCTATAGAATCCCTTGAAGAAGCTCGTGGACTTCTGGAAGTACTGGAAACCTTGAAGAAAAACCAGAAAATACTGGAAATACTCAGCAGGTCAAAGACCCTTTGAGAGACCTGAAACATTGGCTCTGTTTCTCTTCCCACAGATGTGGTGATTGTTTCCAGCAATTCCTGGTTTTCCTTTAGCCAGTGCGGAACCTCCCTTGATCTCATCTTGGGGTTTTTGTTGTTGGCCAATTAATATCACTTAGATGCTACTTGGCCCACTGCATTATTCCGAACATTTGAGTCATTTTTTTATAAACCAGCATCTGCATTTCCTTGTTTCTACAGTAGTAGGAAGAGCTCTCTACCTTTGTACCACCACTACCTTGCAAGAAAGGCCAGCACCCAATTTGCTTTCCCAATTATTCACTGTACTTGTAGGCCAACCTTCCGTGTTTCAAATACAAAGGCAGGCTAATTTTTCTTTCCTTAAGCCCATTCCTTGTTCAAAGTCTTGGATTGATGCAAAATACTTAACGGCATATCATGATGATTTGCTTTATTTTATTTTCCTGAGAAGAACTGCCTGGAATCCATTCATTACCTCCCTGTGTGGCAGCGTATTAGATGCTCCAGTACACTTCAAGCATCAAAAGCCCAATTGGTACTGGCAATGAGGAATTTTCACTCAGCTCCCGAATCTTTGCTCATGGTATACAATCTTTTCGCTATTTCGCTTGGGCAGCTTACAACCCATTGGTGTGAATGTTGATTTCTCTAATTTCAAGTAACCCCTGCATTCCCTCTACACCACCACTCCCCCTCCCCCACCCTAGTCATCCTACCAGTTCCACTGTTTGCATCCCCGTATCCCTCTTGTTATCACCTCTTCCCCAGCCAACAATGGCCATTATGGGTTCCTCCCTTCCTTGGTCGTCTGTTGCTGGCCCTGATTTGTTCGGGCCTTTTCCTACCTCCAGTTCTCTTGTTTCTACTGTCAGTCTGAAGAAGGGTTCCGACCAGAAACATCACCCATCCTTTTTCTCCAGAGATGCAGCCCGACGCGCTGAGTTACTCCAGCACGTTGTGTCTATCTTTGACAACTATGACCAGCATTTTAACTACTATTCTGTTGCGCAGAATGGGTAAACTGTTGTGAGAACAAAGCAGTCCTTGTGATCAACAATCATCACTGATATTTCCTGTTCTTCTGAGATAACTGAAAATCGCTGAGCTATGGAATCAGAAAATAAGCAATTAAAGAAGACCACGTGGCCTAGCTTGTGTGTTTTAGTTTTAGAGATACAGCACAAAAACAGGCCTTTCGGCCCACCCCGTCCGCACCCAGCAGTGATCCCCGCACACTAACATTATCCTACACACACAAGGGACAATTTACATTTATACCAAGCCAATTAACCTACAAACGTGTACGTCTTTCGTGAGGAAACCGAAGATCTCGGAGAAAATCCACGCAGGTCACGGGGAGTACATACAAACTCCATACAGACTAGCTCTGTAAGGCAGCAACTCTACCGCTGTGCCAACGTGCCGCCCACAACCAACGTGTGTGTTGGTTGAAAAAGAGCACTGGGCGTGTAGTCCTGCAGTACAGGTTTTTCAAGAGGACATTTTCAAATGGTGCGAAGGCTTCTGTACACTCTGCTGGTTGGAAGAACAGTTTCCTTATTGACCTAACCCTAACCTAAATATATTGACTTTTCTTTGACTGGATAGTATGCAACAAAATATTTTTTTCACAAACATAATAACCTAAATAAAACTAAACTAAACTGTAGGTAGTTACATCATAGTATCCTGCAATTGAATGAAACGATTAATTGAAAGATCCAGCTTGGAAACAGAAGGTTGTGGAGGCCAAGTCAATGGATATTTTTAAGGCAGAGATTGATAGATTCTTTGATTAGTACAGGTGTCAGGGGTTTGGGGGAGAAGGTGGGAGAATGGGGTTAGTGGGGAAAGATAGATCATCCATGATTGAATGGTGGAGTAGACTTGATGGGATGAATGGCCTAATTCTGCACCTATCACTTATGAACTTATGAACACGAACTTCAGCCCACCTAGTCCATGCCGATCATCAATCACCCATTCACGCTAATTTTAAATTACCCAGTTTTGCATCCTCCCTGCACACCAGGAGCAATTTACAGAGGCCAATTAATTGACATACTCACAGCCTTTGGCATGTGGGCAGAAACCGGGGCACCCAGGGGAAACTGTAGAAATTCATTTAGGTCACATTTGTTAGCTTGTTTGGATTCTAATGTGTTCGTACCCATGAAACATATTTGGAATTAGATTTAAAGCATACTTAACATGGCACAATGACACAGCTGGCTCATATAGACATCGGTTTTCTTCGATGAAGGGTGTTACAAAACCAGTTGAGTTTACACATGAAGTTACAACAAGGAGTTATCAACACTATGTAATTTCCATTTGAGAATAGGATTATTTGGAAGACATATAGAAATCTGACGTCTATTGTCAATTGTGGTCCAGCCCAGTATAATCACCCAAACCAGCCTCTCCCCTTTCTCTAACTGCCGCAGTAAAACAACCAACATAATCAAGAACCACACATATATCCCGGTCATTTTCTCTTCTCCCCTCTCCCATCAGGCAGAATATACAAAAGTTTGAAGACGTGCCACCAAATTCAAGGACAGCTTCATCCCCGCTGTTATAAGACTCTTGAGCGGAGCTCACCTGCTAATGGATGAATTCTCGATTCCCTGATCTACCTCTTATGCACTATGTTTTATCTGCACTTTCTCTATAGTTATAATACTGTATACTGAACTCTGTTTCCTTTCTCTTTGCACTTCCTGTTGTACTCAAGGCTGGTTTCTGATAATACTGACAATTTATGATGGATATTTTTTTCTTACCTGGTTAGCATGCAAAACAGAGTTCTTCACTGTACATCGGCACACATGACGATAAACTAATACCATACCAGTTGCGTGAGTGTGGGTGTGGAAAATATTAATTCCCTCCATGTTGCTACATTCTTCCTGAAAAGTGATTGAATCACTATGACAGTGCATGAAAATATCGATTTTGCTGAAGTAATATGCTCGCCGACCCCTCTTGTGTTGATACCATTGTAGAACCACTAGCAAGATTTATTGGCAATAGAACAGATTATTGGCTAAAAATCTAAGCTGGTTTACCTACAGTCCAAACATATCCATGTGTTCTTAATGGAGCTGGAGCCAGTTAACTGTCACAATGCCAATACGTCTGACTGCTGGTGAAATGGTAACAGGATAGATTATTGTCTGCATGGTTTCATGATTTCCATGTGTGTGTGGTTTTTTAGCAAGCCCCCGAAAAGAGCTTAATTTATATAATCATTGACTGTGTGTCGGTGGTTATGTATGTGGGTGGGTTGACCACTTCTTGTCAATAAAATACTACTTAAGGAGGTGATTCGAAGAACTCAGATTTTGATATAAATGTACCTTAATATTTGAATTATACCTATGACTTTTATAGCTGGGGGTTGACAATAAGGCCAAGTAATACCTCCACATCTCCAGGTAAGTAATACAAGAGATAGTTGAGGCTGGATTTGGAGTATTGTGTTCAGTTTTGGTCACTCTTCCATCGGAGAAAAGCCATTAATCTGAAAAGGGTGCAAAGAAGATTGAGGAGGATGTTGCCAGGACTCAAGCGCTTGTGTTATAGGACAAGCTAGGATTTTAGCTAGATGCAAGAAGATTGTTCCCGATGTTGGGGAAGTCCAGGACAAGGGGTCACAGCTTAAGGATAAAGGGGAAATTCTTTAAAACCGAGATGAGAAGAACTTTTTTCACGCAGAGAGTGGTGAATCTCTGGAACTCTCTGCCACAGAGGGTAGTTGAGGCCAGTTCGTTGGCTATATTAAGAGGGAGTTAGATGTGGCCCTTGTGGCTAAGGGGATCAGGGGGTATGGAGAGAAGGCAGGTACGGGATACTGAGTTGGATGATCAGCCATGATCATATTGAATGGCGGTGCAGGCTCGAAGGGCCGAATGGCCTACTCCTGCACCTAATTTCTATGTCTATGTTTTCTATGTTTTATTTGGAGCTCAGGAAGCTGAGGGGTGATACTGTAGAGGTGTTTATAAAATCATGAGGGGAATAGACAGGGTGAATGCATGGAGTTTTCATCCCAGGGTGGGGGAATCAAGAACCAGAGGGCAACGGTTTAATAAGAGAGGGGAATGATTTAATAGTAATCTGAGGTACCACGTTTTACACACAGGGGTTGGTGGATATATGGAACAAGCTGCCATTGGAAGTGGTTGAGGCACCATTTAAAGCGGATTTTAAATGTTGCGACATTTGGATAGACACATGGATAGGAAATGTTTAGCGGGACATGGGCCAAATGGAACTTGCCTATATGGGCATTTTGGTCAGCATGAACGATTTGGGCCAAAGGGCTTCGATGTTGTTTGATTTTATGACTAATGACATATTAGTTGTTAGATTCAGAAAAATAACCCCAGATGATGACTTACTCCACAAAATGAATGCTGGAAAATCATGAGACATAGGGGGGCCCAGTTAAATCGATTGCAAAGAGAATCTCTCTTGAAATGTTGAGTCTGAATTGCTACACACGGGATGTAGTGATCTACATCAGGCCTGTTGCCCTTCTTTATGATAAACAGTCCTTGTGAGGAATCTATTAGATGATGGATCCTTTAATTTGTGCATGGAATAAAAATAAAATGGATGACTGAAACTCAGATGAAAAATTATTTAAACTTAATCCTTACACAACAAAAGAATTTGGCCCATGTTAGGTAAGGTAAACAAAATGAGCAGGTTGCTTTAGGACTGGCGTAATTCCAAAGGTGAAAATATCAAGCAGAGAATTTTTTTCAGGGTTTCCAAACAATAAAAAATTCTGGCGCGGCTGGATTACATGTAAGGAGGAACTGGAGATGCTGGTTACATCAAAGACAGACACAAAAAGCTGGACAAACTCAGCGGGTCGCCATGTGGTAAGCTCCGGTGTGCTGAGACCGCTGACTCCAACATCGTGGAGCTGTGGTCGCGGAGCGTCCATCTGCGGGCGGCACTGAGTTTGAACACCGCGGAGCCTGGGATCTCTCGCCGAGATCGCCAGTGTTGGAGCTCAGACCAGCGCGGCCTGTGGACTTTGGGAGCCACGGTCTCTGGCAGCAAGCCACTCCAGGCCACTGAGAATGTTCTTCCCACGCCGGAGCTCCATCAACCGGCGAGAGGGACTGACACATCGGGCCGCCGTCGCGGCGACTGCGGAGGCCTCAAATAGACCCTGACCACAGGTGAACAAGAGGAAGAGGACGGGACTTTGCTGCCTTCCCTCACAGTGGGAACCATTGTGGGGGAATGTTTTTGTGTTTAATGTCAGATTCTTAAATGTTGTGTTTTATTTTTATTCGTGTGCTACAAATGGCAACTCAAATTTCAGGCCTATTGGTCCCTGTGACAATAAATGTCCTTTGTCCTTTGGGTCAGGCAGCATCTCTGGAGAAAAGGAATACGTGACATTTCGTGTTCGAAGAAGGGTCTCGACCGAAACGCTTCCTATTCCTTTTCTCCAGGAATGCTGCCTCATCCGCTGAGTTACTCCAGCTTTTTGTGTCTGGTTTTGGATTACACATAATACGAATACGCATGACAAATTCCTGTATCTAGAATAAAGGGACCCCGAACCGAAACGTCGCCTATCCATGTTCTCCAAGGATGCTGTCCGACCAGCTGAGTTACTCCAGCACTCTGTCTTTCAGTAAACCAACATCTGCTGTTTCTTGTTTCTACATTTTGGCTGCTCCACTGTGAAATCTCCTCAAGGTATGCCTACTTTGAAGATGTTCTCTTCCTCTCTCGAGTCAGAAGGATCCTGACCCAAGTCTTCACCTATCCGTGTTCTCCAGAAATGCTGCCTGAGGTGCTGGATTACTCCAACACTTTGTGTCTTTTCTTTCTAGAATACTTGGATTAGTTTTGATTACCTAACACGATGTAGGATATCAAAGTTTTCAAGGAGAACTACTTATTATGTAAAAGAATATGTGTGTTATGATTGTGTTTATAATTTGTTTAGTTTTTTTGTTGTTTGTCTTTTGCACAAAAGTCCGCGAGCATTGCCACTTTCATTTCACTGCACATCTCGTATGTGTATGTGATAAATAAACTTGACTTGACTTGACTGGAGTCTGAAGAAGGGTCCCAAGTGTAAATATAACATCAGAACAAGTAATTAGATATAAAGGGATAAAAATTAAAATAAACTTAAAAATGCACAAACTAAAAGAAGATTTAACAAGCTTTGAATATAAATCTGGGACATGAAGAAGGGTTTCGGCCTCGAAACGTTGCCTATTTCCTTCGCTCCATAGATGCTGCTGCACCCCCTGAGTTTCTCCAGCATTTTTGTGTACTCATGTAAATAATAATTACGGGTAAGGGATTAATAAACCAAAAGCATGTATGACAGGAGTTGATGGAGTTCCAATTGAAACGATGGGATAGCTAAAACACATTGCCTATGAATACAAAGCCATGTGTGGTTTTAAGATGCTTATTTTGTTTTTGTTTAGTTTAATTTATTATTGTTTATTATTGTTAAGTGTACCAATAATTTATTATTGTTAAGGGTACCAAGGTACAGTGAAAAACATTTTGTTGCATGCTCTCCAGTAAAAAGATAAAAAACATATATGATTACAATCAAGCTGTCCCCAGTCTACAAGCATATGATAAAGGGAACAACACTTAGTGCAAGATAACGTCCAATTAAAGATAGCTTAAAGGTCTCCAATGAAGTGGGTGGTAGGCCAGGACTGCACTCTAGCGGGTGAGAGGATGGTTCAGTTGCCTGATAACAGTGGGAAGAAACTGTCTCTGAATCTGGAAGTATGCTTTTTCAAACTTCTGACCCTCTTGCCTGATGGAAGTGGGAGTGACTGGGGTGAGGCTGATCCTTGACTATGGTAGTGGCCTTGCTGAAGCAGTCAAAAGTGTTGATGGTCAATGGAAGGGAGGTTTGTTTGCTTGATGGTCTGGACTAGGTCCACAACTCTGCAATTTCTTGTGGTCTCAGATGGAGCTGCTCCTAAACCAGGCTGTGAAAAGATGCTTACTACGGTGGATTTGTAAAAGTTGGTGAGGTTTGCTGGGGACATGCTGGGGGGAGAGGGTAGGGGTTGGGGGTTCTGGAAAAATACTTTAGACTTTAGAGATACAGCATGGAAACAGGCCCTTTGGCCCATGGAATCCACACCAACCAGTAATCCCCCTGTACACTTAGCACTATGTGCTGCCCTTACGCATGGCAGATGAAATGTAATGGACTCAAATATGGATTGATGTTTCAGTGGTTGCAATGAGGATAGACAATGTGAATCAACCTTGCATAATTAAAAGAGAAAGGGGATGGGAACAGAGAGACAGGGGCATATGCACTTACATGTATGATTGGTGGAGGACATGTTGAAAGGCTGTAAAAGGTATGGGATCCTTGGCTTTATTAATAAAGGCAATCTCATGCATTTTTTAAAGACTGGTCAGGACTTAACAGGAGTATCCCGTCCAACTCGGGCATTGACTTCAGTTGTGTGGGCAGATTGTTATAGCTGGAGGTGCTCATTTTAGAACAGAGAAAGTTAAAGGTAGATTTGCAAGGCATTCAAATACATAAAAGGTTTTGATAGAATAATTATACATTGTATCTAACAGAAGTAGGGCTAGGCAGAGTATACACATTAAAGGTACAGGATGAAAGAATGTAAGGATAAAAAGAATATGCGGGCCACTACAATTTGGAACGCATTCCTGAAATGAAAGAAGAGTAAAATTAATTTTCAAAAGGGAATCGGCTAAATACAGAAAGGAGACTATTTTTCAGTGTTATGGGATAGGAACAGGATAGACAAACTAAATAGATATCTGTTTCAAAGAGCCACACAGTCACAAAGGATTGAATGGTCTCCTTTGTGCTGTATCGTTCGAAGATTCTCCTTAAGTTTCATGGATATTGGAATAAAAGTGCTCCATTGAAATGAGTTCAATTTTATTCATTTAGAGAAGTCTAATAACTGGCTGTGCCTTGTGGTTGTAACTTTATATTTACTTTGAGAGTCATGTGGAGGACGTAAGCCCATCACACGGGACCACCAATATTGAAAAAGGCGAGGGGGAAAGACAAAGTACACCAAATGGTTTGGGTTTGCACCAAGTTTTAAAACCAAGCAGACTGTGGGGTGGAGGCTAGGCCAAGGCACAAGGAGTTCCACAGCTCTAAAGGCCAGAGACAGTGCGAATCACAGTAAGAATCTGCAACGATTACAACACAGAGAAACGATGAAGGAAGAGTGTGAACAGGAACATGATGAAGGAACTAAATAAGGAACTATTTAGAACTAAATAAAATGGAAGGGTGTGAACCACAACTTGCAATGTAAAGCCAAAAAGCCGAATGTGCTGGAAATTAGGGAATGATGGAAAGATCTGGATTACTAACACATATGTTTCAGAATTTGAGTCGTAGAGTTAAAACGGCAAAGAAACCGGTCCTTGTCGATTCCAACCATGGTGTCTTCTGGAACTAGTCCTATTTGCCTTCATGTGGCCCATATCACTCTGAACGTTTCCTACCCACGTACCTATCTAAATGTCTTCTAAACATTGTTATTGCAACTGCCTCTGGCAGATCATTCCATATATCCACCAACGTCTATCTGAAATAGGAGATAGACAAAAGTGCTGGAGAAACTCAGCGGGTGCAGCAGCATCTATGGAGCGAAGGAAATAGGCAACGTTTAATAGGAATCTGAGGCGTATACACCCACCAGCCTTTGTGTTACCCCTCAGATTCCTATTAAATCTGTTCCCCTTCACCTTAAACCTATGTCCTCTGATCATCAATTCACCTACTCTGGGCAAGGGACTGTGCGTCTACCTGATCTATTCCTCTCATGATCTTATACACCTTCTTATATTTCAAATGCTCCAGTCCTGAAAACATCCTTGTGAATCTTTTCTACACCCTTTCTAGAATAATCACATCCTTCTTATTCTATGGTGACCAGAATTTGTGCAATATTCCAAGGTGGAGTCTCACCAATATCTTGTGCAGTTTTACTATAACGTCTCAACTCTTGTACTCAATGCCCCGTCTGATGAAGGCCATATCCTTCTGAACCTTCTTCATCACTGTGTCTACCTCTATTGATAGGAATGATGTACTTTTACCAATCAGTCTTCCCATTCAACAATACTCCCCATGGCCTATCATTCAGTGTGTGTATGCCCTGCGCTAGTTTAACTTCCAAAATTTACCACTTTGCACTTTTCTGAGTTAAATTCCATCCAGCTTGTTGCAACCTTAGACACGCTTCTTCACTCTTCCCCGCACCACCCGTCACTAATACTATTCTACACACTAGGAACCATTAACAATTTTATCATGTAACCATATAACAATTACAGCACAGAAAACAGGCCATCTCGGCCCTTCAAGTCCATGCCGAAAACTTATTTTCCCCTAGTCCCATCTACGTGCACTAACACCATAACCCTCCATTCCTTTCCCGTCCATATACCTATCCAATTAATTTTTAAATGATAAAATCGAACCTGCCTCCACCACTTCCACTGGAAGCTCATTCCACACAGCTACCACTCTCTGAGTAAAGAGGTTCTCCCTCATGTTACCCCTAGACTTCTGTCCCTTAATTCTCAAGTCATGTCCTCTTGTTTGAATCTTCCCTACTCTCAATTGGAAAAGCTTATCCACGTCAACTCTGTCTATCCCTCTCATCATTTTAAAGACCTCTATCAAGTCCCCTCTTAACCTTCTGCGCTCCAAAGAATAAAGACCTAACTTGTTCAACCTTTCTCTGTAATTTAGTTGCTGAAACCCAGGCAACATTCTAGTAAATCTCCTCTGTAATCTCTCTGTTTTGTTGACATCCTTCCTATAATTAGGCGACCAAAATTGTACACCATACTCCAGAATTGGCCTCACCAATGTCGTACAATTTTAACATTACATCCCAACATTGCACAACAAAAGCTTTCTTTACCACCCTATCTACATGAGATTCCACCTTCAGGGAACTATGCACCGTTATTCCTAGATCCCTCTGTTCAACTGCATTCCTCAATTCGCTACCATTTACCATGTACGTCCTATTTTGATTTTCCTGCCAAGATGTAGCACCTCACATTTATCAGCATTAAACTCCATCTGCCATCTTTCAGCCCACTCTTCCAAATGGCCTCTACTTCATTATCCACAACACCACCTATCTTAGTATCATCTGCATACTTATTAATCCAATTTACCACACCATCATCCAGATCATTGATGTACATGACAAACAACAGTGGATAGATCCCTGAGGAACCCCACTAGTCACCGGCCTCCAACCTGATAAACAGCCATCCACCATTACTCTCTGGCATCTCCCATTCAGCCACTGTTGAATCCATCTTGCTACTTCACCATTAATACCCAACAATTGAACCTTCTTAACCAACCTTCCATGAGGAACCTTGTCAAAGGCCTTACTAAAGTCCATATAGACAACGTCCACTGCTTTACCCTCATCAATTTCCCTAGTAACCTCTTCAAAAAATTCAAGAAAATTAGTCAAACATGACCTTCCAGGCACAAATCCATGTTGACTGTTCCTAATCAGACCCTGTGTATGCAGATGCTTATATATATATTATCTCTAAGTATCCTTTCCATTAGTTTGCCCACTTATAAAAATTAATTGGATAGTTATATGGACGGGAAAGAAATGGAGGTTATGGTCTGAGTGCAGGTATATGGGACTAGGGGAGATTACGTGTTCGGCACGGACTAGAAGGGTCGAGATGGCCTGTTTCCGTGCTGTAATTGTTATATGGTTATATGGTTATAGAAGTTGCATGCCATTTAAATTCAAGTAGTGAAAGGAATAGAATGGATTTGGAGATGTTTCCAAGTAGGAGAGTCTAGGACCAGAGGCAAATCCTCAGAATAAAAGGACACACCTTTATGGGTCTGTCCCATTTAGATTCAGATTCAGATTCAGATTCAGATTCAATTTTAATTGTCATTGTCAGTGTACAGTACAGAGACAACGAAATGCATTTAGCATCTCCCTTGAAAAGCGACATAGCAAACGATTTGAATAAAAAATAAATAATAAGTGTCCGGGGGGGGGGGGGGGGGGGGGGTGATTGGCAGTCACCGAGGTACGTTGTTTAGTAGAGTGACAGCCACCGGAAAGAAGCTGTTCCTCGACCTGCTGGTTCGGCAACGGAGAGACCTGTAACGCCTCCCGGATGGTAGGAGGGTAAACAGTCCATGGTTGGGATGAGAGCAGTCCTTGGCGATGCTGAGCGCCCTCCGCAGACAGCACTTGCTTTGGACAGACTCAATGGAGGGGAGCGTGGAACCGGTGATGCGTTGGGCAATTTTCACCACCCTCTGCAGTGCATTCCGGTCGGAGACAGAGCAGTTGCCATACCATACTGTGATGCAGTTGGTAAGGATGCTCTCGATGGTGCAGCGGTAGAAGTTCACCAGGATCTGAGGAGACAGATGGACCTTCTTCAGTCTCCTCAGGAAGAAGAGACGCTGATGAGCCTTCTTGATCAGAGTAGAGGTATTGTGGGTCCAAGAGAGGTCATCGGAGATGTTGACTCCCAGGAACCTGAAGCTAGAAACACGTTCCACCTCCGTCCCGTTAATGTGGATGGGGGTGTGCGTGCCGCCTCTGGACTTCCTGAAGTCTACAATGAGCTCCTTGGTCTTCTTGGAGTTAAGGGCCAGGTTGTTGTCAGCGCACCATGCTGCTAAGTGCTGGACCTCCTCCCTGTAGGCCAGCTCATCGTTGTTGCTGATGAGGCCAATCACCGTTGTATCATCTGCATACTTGATGATGGTGTTAGTACCATGTACAGGTGTGCAGTCATAGGTGAAGAGGGAGTAGAGGAGGGGACTCATTTATCCACTTTCTGGACGACTGCAGGAGACTCTGCGGTCGCCACATGTTCACGCGTGGTTGCCGGGGAGTTGCCTTCATGGTCGTGAGGAGTACCTGCAGTCTAGGAACTAGTCGAGGCCTTATTATGGTTGTCGCAAATTTTTCAACATGTTGAAAAATTAGCGGCCACTAGAATGAAGCCGCCATGGAGAGTAATGAGAATTCTCGTGTCATAGGAGGGTCGCTAGGAGGTCCTAGTGGGTTGCCAGGAGGTCGAAGGTTCTCATAGGTTCTTGTAGGTTCTCGTAGGTTGTAGCTGGTGCTGACCGGTGAATTTCATTGGTCATTGGAGGAAAAAAATGTAAGCACTAGTTTTCAGAACCAAGGATAACCAGCCGGTAATATTAAATGGCCGCTGAGATTCACAGCCGTGTATCTTTGTCTTCTTAAAAGTTGTCTCCACTCCTTCTCCCTCTTCTTTTAAAGGACTTACTGTACACTGTGCGTCAACCTTCCTGTTCATCGCAGTTTGTGTCTGTGTCACCTTGGCTTTACACCATGTGAATTTCACTCAGACAGCGCTCCCCCCGCTTGCCCTGTCCCTCGCCTGCATAACGGGCTGGTGAAGAAAGCGATGTGTGTGTGTGTGTGTGTGTTCCACTTGACAGTCTTCGGCAGTTGTCTGAAAAATCGCCTAAGTGGGACAGGCCCATTAGATTGGTAGATGAGGAGGACATTTGTTTTGTCAGAAGGTGGTGAATCTGTGAATTCATTGCCAGAGACGGCGAAGGAGGCCAAGTCGTTGTGTATTTTTAAAGCAGAGATTGATATGTTCTTGATTAGTAAAGGTGTCAAAGGTTACAGGGAGAAGGCAGGATTATGGGGTTGAGAGTGAAACATTAGATTAGATTAGATTAGATCCTTTAATAATCCTTGACAGGAAATTACAGTGCCACAACAGCTTCAAGACAGACATAACACCACACATTTCCTCAGATCGCTTCCATACTTAATAAGTTAAAATACAATGAATGAATACTAAAAAAAATGCAAAATTATTTGTGTGCATTATAAAACCTTATAGCAGCTGGTATACAAGACTTCCTATATCGCTCAGTTTTGACAATTGGTGCAATCAGTCTCTGACTGAAGATGCTGCTCTTGATCACCTTCAGGAGTGGGTGAGTGGGGTTGGTCATTATTGAACCCAGTTTGTTCAGAGTTCTGGCCTCTGCCACCTGCTGGACCGTTAGTTGCTCAGCCCCGACCACTGAGCCGGCCTTCCTGTTCAGCTTGTCCAGTCTGTTTTTGTCCGCTATGCGGGCGCCTTCTCCCCAACAGGCCACAGCAAAAAACAGAGCACTGGCCACCACTGAATGGTAGACACTGCACAGTAGGGGTTGGCAGATGTTGATTGACCTTAGCCTCCTTAATAAATACAGTTGACTTTATCCCTTCCTGTACACTGCCTCCATATAGATAGATAGCCTTTTATTGTCATTCAGACTTAGTCTGAACAAAATTGCAGCAGTCATACATATAATACAATACACACATTAACATCCACCACAGTGAGTCCACCCAGCATCTCCTCACTGTGATGGAGGCAAAAGTCTTAGACCTGCAGTCTCTTCCCTCCTCTTCGCCCTCTGCGCTGGGGCGATACCCCCCCCCCCCCCCCCCCCCCCCCGGGCGATGTTAAGAACAGTCCAGCGGCTCAAACACCGCGGCCCGGGGTGGTTGAAGCTGCCGCCCACCAGTCCTGCAGACGCAGCTGCTGGCCCGCGGCCGAACCCCGGACTCAGGCCACTGCCGCCAGAACACCGTCCCAGCCACCCTCACATGAGTACTGTGCCGTCTTCAGCCTCGGGCTGGGCCCCCCCGACATGGGCGCCGAACCTCCCCTGGACCGGGCCGCCCCGACTTGGGCGCCGAACCTCCCCCCGGACCGGGCCGCCCCGACTTGGGCGCCGAACCCTCCCTCGGGCTGCCAGCGCCGCACCTTCCTGAGCTCGGCCGCTCCGACGGGAGCCTCGTTCCACCCTCGGGCTGGCCGCCCTCACGGGAGCGTCCCAGCCTCTTCCAGCCCTGAGCCGGACCACCCTCACGGGAGCGAGCTCAGAGCGAGTCCTGACGGTGCTCTGCCTCCGGAGCCTCGAGGTCGTCAGCTCCATTAGGCCTCAGCACAGACGGAGGCAGAGAAGGGGAATACGACAAAAAGGTCGTATTCCCCCGCATGGAGAGACTGCAAAAACCCGTTTCAAACAACCCCCCCCCCCCCCCCCAAACACAAACTAAAGCCAAAAAACTAAACTAACCAAACAAAATAAACAACATAAAAAACACAAAGACAACGGGACCGCCGGTAAGCCGCTGCAGCCAGAGCCGCGCCGCCACTCCGAATATGACTCTTCTAGTCCAGCTCACTGTCAAGTTGCACACCAAGGTACCTGTGGTTGGCGACCACCTCCACCTCAGTGCCCCTGATAGTGATTGGTGTTGGTTGAGTCCTCCTCCTCCCCCTCCTGAAATCCACAATTATCTCCTTTGTTTTTGTGGTGTTGAGATGGAGGTTATTGTGTGCACTCCACTCCACAAAGTTGTTTATTGTATCTCTAAACTCCTCCTCATTGCCCCCTTTGATGACGCCGACAACAGCTGTGTTATCTGAAAATTTCTGCAAAAAGCAGCTGTTGGTGTTGTATTGGAAATCCGCTGTGTAGATGGTGAACAGGAATGGAGCCAGCACAGTTCCTTGTGGAGCCCCTGTACTGCTCAGGATGGTGCTTGAGACATTGTTCTGTAGGCGCACGTACTGTGGTCTGAGGAAAAGGTAATCCAAACACCACAGTACCAGTAATGGATCCACCTTCATCTTCTCCATCTTCTCCCCTAGCAGTCGGGGCTGAATTGTGTTAAAGGCGCTTGAGAAGTCAAAGAATGTAATTCTTACAGATGCATCAGGGATGTCCAGATGTGTGTACGCCCTCTGCAGCATGTAAATGAGGGCATCATCGACACTGATGTTGGGCTGATATGCAAACTGTAAAGGATCCATTTGAGTTGACACACTAGTCCTGATGTAGGAGAGGACAAGTCTCTCAAATGTCTTCATAATATGTGAGGTGAGCGCTACTGGTCTGTAGTCATTGTGGTGAGTGGGATGGGTCTTCTTTGGGACAGGTACCAGGCAAGATGTTTTCCACAGCCTTGGGACCTTCTGTAGACGCAAGCTCAGGTTGAACAGGTGTGTTAGAATACCACACAGCTCTGAGGAGCAAGTCTTCAGTAGCCTTGGGCTGGTGTCATCGGGCCCCACTGCTTTCCCTGGCTTCAGTCTGTCCAGCATCATCTTGACCTGAGCAGTATGAAGAGTCATAGGTGGGGCTGGTGGTGGAGTAGGAGGTGGGAAGAGGGGACTCCGTGCAGGTGACATCTCAGGAGTATTGGAGAGAGAGAGGGGAGGTGGAGAGGAAGCAGCAATGGTCAGCAGACCAGGTGGGGGAGGCTGGGATGATGTGGGGCAGTCAAATCTGTTGAAAAATCTGTTCAGATCATCAGCCAGACTCTGTTCGCCATCAGGCAGTGTACCGCCCTTCGGCTTCATGCCCGTGATCTTTCCCATTCCAGCCCATACCTGCTTCACTCCAGAAGAAGGGTTTCGGCCCGAAACGTTGCCTATTTCCTTCGCTCCATAGATGCTGCTGCACCCGCTGAGTTTCTCCAGCTTTTCTGTGTAACCTGCTTCACTCCATCTTGCTGCAGCTGTCGTTCTAGTTTGAGTCTATTTGCTTCTTTCCCCTCCTTAATCCTCACCTTCAGTTCCTTTTGAAGTTCTTTGATTTTATTCCTGTCGCCCTCCCTGAAAGCCTTTTTCTTCTCATTTAGTAAGGCCTTCAGGCTGCTGGTAATCCATGGTTTGTTATTAGGGTCGCAACGAATTACCCTGGATGGCATGATGTCATCATAACAGAAATTGATGTAACGGGTAATGCATTCTGTTAGGCCGTCAATGTCTTCCCCATACTCCTCACAGAACACATCCCAATCTGTTGTCTCAAAACAGCACCACAGGGCTTCATCAGCATCAGGATACCAGCCTCTTGATGTTCTGGTGGTGACAGGCAGCTGGGGTGTAGGAGGGAGAGAGATGTAGCATGTCGTGGTCTGATCGACCCAGAGGGGGCAGTGCAGTACATTTGTATGCATTTTTTCACATTTGCATACAAGAGATCCAGCGTTTTATCACCTCTAGTTGTACAGTCAATAAACTGTTTAAAAGTGGGCAAAATCTTAGAGAGACAGACATGTTGTAATCTCCAGACACAACAATGAACGCCTCTGGGTACTTGGACTGAAGTCTCGCGATAGTGGTGTGTAGCACGTCACACGCGACTTCTGCCTTGGCAGATGGAGGAATGTAAACAACAATGGCTACCACCACAGTGAACTCCCTGGGTAGGTAATATGGTCTTAAACTAACCGCTAAAAGTTCAATGTCCTTGTTGCATATCTGTTCTTTGATAGTAGCGTGATTAGGGTTACACCACTTGTTGCTGACGAGCAGTAAAAGCCCCCCACCTTTCTGCTTACCGCTCGCTCCGGTGTCCCTGTCCGCTCGGATCGTCCTGAAGCCGGTGAAACTGATCAGAGAATCGGACGTGTTTTCCGTCAACCACGTCTCTGTCAGGCTAACGATGCTGCTCTCCCGGTACAATTTCTGGTACCTGACCAGGGTTTCTAATTCGTCTAATTTGTTCGTTAGGCAGCGAACATTTCCCATGGTGATAGATGGTAGGGCTGGTTTAAAAGTCTCTCTCCATGTTCTCGCCAACCTCCTCTTGTTTCTCTTCACCCCTGCACACGTTCCCCGATGTCTCCTCTGTAAGAGTTCCTTCCGTATGTCATGGTGAATCCCGAATATTGAGCCATGTACCAGGCTTAGCAGTCCCTGACGGGTGTATACCACGGCAGTTTGCTCCGTCCGTCTGGTCGATATCAGGCACATATTTGCACTCCCGTCACCCCAGATAGTATGGTTAAGTCTTGGTTAAGAACTCAACAACACGCAATAGTTGTAGCTATAACACGTAGTCTAGTAAAATACTAAATAAACATACACACTACACACAGCTGCACGCGACAGGCTGCCGTCTCACCGGCGCCATCTTAACCAATTAGATCAGCCATGGCTGAATGGCAGAGTAGACTCGATAGGCCGAATGGCCTGATTCAGCGCCTATGTCATATAAATTCCCCATTCTCACTCCGCCTGTCCTTTCTCAGCATTCTCCACTGTCAGAGTGAGGACCAACGCAAACAAAAGGAACAACACCTCATATTCTGCCTGGGCCGTCTACAAACAAACCATATGTAAATTAATGGTCAAATTTTAGGTAACCCTGCCTCGTGTATGTTTCTCCCCTCTTACTTAAACTCGCTCTTACGTAAACTCAATTCTTTAAGCCCACTGACGCTCACTGGTCTCCATGTTGAATTGTAAATTTACGCAGGTCAGTAGTACTTCCGTTTCCGACTTATTCAACATCAGACTTCCACAAGGGTCCACGGGATATAACATTTACGTATGTTGGGGAGTGCTTGTATAATTTCTTGAGATTCTCCTGAATCTTACTTGCCGAGGATATTTGTCTTATTATGGTTGTACAATCTGAAGAAGGGTTTCGGCCCGAAACGTCACCTATTTCCTTCGCTCCATAGATGCTGCAGCACCCGCTGAGTTTCTCCAGCATTTTTGTGTACTGAGGATATTTCATGACCCTTTTTGCTCTTCTAATGTTTTCCTTTTAACTTTGTTCCTACATACTCTATATTCCTTAAGAGACCCCCTCAAACCCAGTTGCCCGTACCAGCCGTGTTTCATTTTTTCTTCCTCATCAAATCCTGTGTCATCCAAGGTTCCCTAATCTTGCTGCTTTTTCCTTCACCCGTACCAGAACATGCTGGCTCTGCAGCCTTACTAATTCCTGCTTAAAAGACTGCCGCTTGTTAGATTTATCTACAAGCATCTGCTCCCAATCTATTTTATCCCAAACTACTGTTACAACCTTTTAATTCACTTCCTAGCTGACCTACTGCGGGGTTTGCACACTTTTTTTCCCCACGGCGAGTTATAAATAACGGTGAGAGGATGTGATTATTACTTCAATTTGTCAGTACGGCGCAGATGTGCACTGTGAATATTGATAACGTTGTCACACATACGAATGACACAAGAAAAGCATTAGACATGGTCGTGGAAGTGCCCAGATGACTTTCCTGATGGATTGGACATCCACTGCAAATGGTCGCCATCGCATTAAACGGTTCTACTTGTGATTTGCACACAGAAAAACAGGTGGAGACAGGATCTCATTTCTACATTCAAATTTATCACGTGCCATTAAATTTGCAGTTGACATAGTAGGATCTAAACTCATGTTTGCAGATTAATAGTTCAGGTTTTTGGATATCACTCCAGTGACTTATCCATCCTGCCGTCAAACCTCATGCGCGTTTAGAAAGAAGGCCCTTAGTAGAGTGAGAAAGCTACCTTTAAACAGCTAAAAGCAGATCCAAAAAATGTCCCGTAAAGCTTTACCACAGAGAGATATTGCAAAGCAAGCAGTGATCATAATCAACATGTTAATGGAAATAACTTTATTAAGGAATCCAGCGAGGTTCAGAACAACTTGCAGTGAAAATTAGATTCCAAAGACCAGCCTGAGGAAGGGTCTCGTCCCGAAATGTCATCCATTCCTACGCTCCAGAGATGCTGTCTGTCCCGCTGAGTTACTCCAGCTTTTTGTGTCTTACTTCCAAAGTATCAATTGGTTCACAATCATCATCATCGGCGGCGCTCGAAACGAGTATGAATGTCCTCTTTTGGGAGGACATCTGCGCGTGACTTTGTTTAACATGGGGAGACTGGTGCACAGACAGCCACCACACAGTTCTTGATGTGCTCAACCTCTCAAAGCACTTCATCACCACAGGTGTTAGTGCCACTGGTCGATAGTCATTGAGGCTTACTTGGGCACTGGTATAATTGATGCCCTTTTGAAGCAGGTGGGAACCTGAGACCTCAGAAGTGAGAGGTTGAAAATGTCCGTAAAAACTCCAGTCAGTTGGTCCGCACAGGCTTTTAGAACACGACCAGGTATACGATCAGGTCCAGGCGCTTTTCGAGGGTTCACCCCTCTGAAGGATTTCCTGACGTCGGCCTCTGTGACTGAGACTGAAATACCATCACAGTGAATGGGGGCTCGGGAAGGCACATTGGTGTTCTCCAGATCAAAGCGTGCGTAAAACGCATTGAGCTCGTCAGGGAGGGATGTTTCGCCGACATTCAAGCTGCTTTCGTCTTGTAGGAGGTGATTGCATTCAGGCCCCGCCACAGCTGCCGAACATCTGTCTCATCCTCCAGTTTGGAGCAGAAGTCCCTTTTGGTCTTTTTGATGGCCTTACCAAGGTCGTATCTGGACTTCTTGTAGACCACTGTATCATCAGACATGTATGCCCACTGTCTGGTCTTCAGAAGAGTGCGGATCTCAAAGTTCATCCAAGGTTTCCGATTGGGAAACACTCGGAAGGTTTTTGTATGGATGCAGTCCTCCACACATTTCTTAATGGTGTCTGTAACGATCGTGGCGTATTCATTCAAGTCCGTTGCCGAGTCCTTGAACATTGCCCAGTCTACAGACTCCAACCAGCTCTGTACTGTCCTCACCTCTGGGGGTGCGCTCTTTAATTGCTGCCTGTAGGCAGGAAGAAGCAGCACCGTGGTATGGTCGGATTTACCGAAGTGAGGGCGAGGGATAGAGCGATAGGCATTCTTGATGGTCTTGATACCTCCCTCGGAAGGTAGAAGGGACGGCACTTCATCGCCAGATGTTCGAGGTGTGGGGAGCAGGATTTGGGCAGGACTGCCACATCTGAGCACCACGCAGAGTTGACCATGAGGCAGACGCCCCCTCCTCTCGCTGCCACAGGTTATGGGGAGGAAGAAGGAGAATGGAGTTAGGAGGGAGAGGTAGATCAGCCATGATTGAATAGAGGAGTAGACTTGATGGACCGAATTACTTAATTCTACTCTCCCTTATCTATACTATTACTGAAAACTCTCATCTTGACCAATTCCGATCTGCGTTGTAATTAAATTTGCGCTAAAATGCTACCCTATATCGCTAGGATTTTTTGCCACCTTACTCTCTGTTCTCCTCTGCTCCAACGCACCAAGTTTTGTTCCGATCGATGAAATATGAGAAAAGTTATGAAGGTTTAAACAATCATGAAATCAACAGATTGGTCTTCTCGCCTGTCAGTCACCATGAAGGTAGCGTCCCTTCCGGCACCCGCTGGAGAAAAAACCCCGGAGGTGGGGCTGAGTAAACAAGCCGTGCTGATTGCAAGAGTGGAGTCGGGAAAGCCATTGTGTGGAGTCTGGAAAGCCGCTGTGTGGAGGTGCAGTGTGGTGCCGCGGCCGAGGGCCGCTGAGTGGAGTCCCTCCCCCCGCACAACCTCTCCGCCCTACACACCCCCTTCCCCCCTCCTCCCACACCCCCCTTCCCCCCCCCTCCCTCCCTCCCTCCTCCCCCCTCCCCACACACACCGCTTTTACCCCTCCCCCATTCCTCTCTCTTCCCCACACCCCCCTCCTGCCCACAACCACCCTCCCCCACACCACCCCTCCCCCCACCACCCCTCCCCCCCACACACCCCCCCCCCCCCACACACCACCCCCCTCCCCCACACACCACTCCCGCCTCCCACACACCACCCCCGCCTCCCCCCCCCCCCCACACACCACCCCCCCCCCCCACACACCGCCCCCCCTACCCCCACACCACCCCCTCCCCCATACACCACCCCCCCGCCTCCACACACCACCCCTCCCCCACACACCCCCCCCGCCTCCACACACACCCCACACCACACACCCCCCCCCACACACCACCCCCTCCCCCACACACCACTCCCGCCTCCACACACCACCCCCGCCTCCCCTGTGACTGGGAACCAATGGGTCCCACTTAGTCTAGTGACCATGTAAATGGCAAATACTCTGTGCATATGTGCTATTGTTCTTAGATTACATATTTTCAGAAACGTTGGGGTCAGAGGAACAACTCTGACAATGACAAATCAAATGCCTCGTTTGTTGCAAAACATACTTGGCGAATAAACTATGATTATGATGAAATTCATCTTTGACAGCAGTGTTGACAAAATGAGATTGTTCACGAAATGTAACACTGGTTGAGGGAAAGCATGGGGTTACATTCAAGAATAAGGCACACACATTACAACAGGTTCAAGTATGAAGGGCAGAAACCGTCTTAATATTAACATAGCCTTATCCTTTCTCTTTCTCTCTAGGGAAGGTAAAGAATTGAAGGCAGATTTGATCTTTCTGACAAAAATGTTCTAAATATTGGCAAAACTTCATTTTTTTTGTTGACTATTTGGCCTCTGGGCTTCTCTTTAGTCTTACATCACTGCATACCATTCCTACATTCCACATGAGGAAGTGACAGATAGGGTGCTAATTGCAATATCAGTGAGGGTCAAGGGGAGAAGGGTAAATAGTTAATGTAAAACACATGGTGCTGCTGGCAACATGGGAAGATGACATTGTCATCTGGGCGAAGGTGCTAGTTTGAATCCAGATTTAAAGACGAGTAATCGTTTGGCTGTCTGCTTTGTAATTGAGCTCGATGAGCTGGCCTGAGGGCGGAAGACAAGATGAGGCAGTGAAGAAGGGAAGCGAAAGGGATGTCTGTGAAGCAGGTAATACCACACACAGAGATTGAGGCCTAAGCTGTACACACAGGAAACAGTTGCAGTAGGCCTCATGCTGAGATCAGTTCTTATGGCTGTTTCGGCCATCTGTTTCATTTCTATCTTTCAGGGAGGGGGAGGGAAGAAAATATTTCAAATATTAAAGCCTTCTACCTAGAAAATGCATTTTTAATGTTCCAATGTACTAAATTGGTTTATAAACCCACACATAAATTACATTAATGTAGAGTTCTTCAAACTGTATTGTTCTTTACATCCACAACTTTTAATGAAAGACCTGTTTAATTATAGGACCACTCAATTACACAGGCTGAAGTTTTGAATTCAGTGTATTACATAACCCTAAATTGTGAATGTTACATTATAGAATGTTAATTACATGGGAACAAATATTTTTGGATAAGTAATTTGATATTTTGTAGTATATTACTCAGCACGTTCTATAATTTCCCACTAATTATGTATAATGTACAATTCCCTGATCTAATTTATTTCTGCTAATCAGCTATTACAACCTTATTTTTTTATTGTATTCATTCTTGCAAACGCGGATGGGAGACAGAGCCAGCATTTATTGCCCATCTCTAACTTGAAGGGGTGGGGATCAAATAACACCTTGAAGTGCTGCAGTGTGTGTGGTGGAAGTACTCCCTCTTTAGGCAGCTCCCTGGAAACTCTTCACTTTTCTACCTCCTTGGATGCAATGAATTCTCTGTACCAAGCCACCAATTCCAGCGATCTACCTAGCTACAGTTTAAAAAAAATATATATTAATTCAAGTGATGTGGCCTTTGCATGCTGAGCCAATATTTTAAATTGTCCAACACTGAATGCTTTCGTCGAGATGGCAGTGAGCTGCCTTCCTGAGCCGCTGCAACCTTTGAGGTATGTGTACCACCACAATGCTGTTAGGATGTGAGTTCCTGGATTTTAATCCAGCAACAGTGAAGGAACAAGAAGATAAAATATGGAGAAAATCTTACATTCGCTGATAATATCGTAAGATTCTACAGGGATTACCCTCGGGAAATTCTGGAAAAAAGACGCGAGTTTAAAACTGCAAGCAGTGTTTTATATGGACATTCTGAAGTTCGTTATGGCGTGATCTATCCAGCAAAAATGCTAATTACTTTTAAGGGCAAGCAACGCTCATTCACCGACCCGGACGCTGCCTGCAAATACGCCAAGGAGATATTAAACAAAATTCAATCAGGATCAGATTAATTGACAATTTGTCAAGAAACCGTTTTTTCTGTTCAAATTAAACCACTCGAAACCTTCAGACAACTACCAGACAGTCTTATCTGCAAAGAATGTGCTATTTAATAACACGGCCGAACTAATCTTCTGAACTGAAAGCACATAGGAACTTTCAAGGCTGCAAGCACATCATCTCTGAAGCACGGAAAACTATGAGACTGTTGCTTTTTGAAATGGCCATGATAAGAGGCTTCTGTTTCACACTATATGACCTATTACTTACATATATAACTAACTAACTAATTAACCAATTACGCACAATATATTCAACCAACGTTAAAGGCGTAATGTCCTATACTAACACAATTAACTATATAGCAAGAAGGGTGGGGGAGGTTAGACATATATTTTAATTACTAAATACTAATAATGAATTAACTAACATACAGGTAAATGAAAAGTGTAATTTTTGATGAGGTATTTTAACCCATCATTATTTTTATTTTAAGCCAAAGCTTCTAACTTACCTTTTATTTTATTCTATTTTAAACTGCTCAGCGATGACCTGATATGATAAGTTTGGTAACAATTAGAGGGAACCGACTAACGTTGGGTCAAATTCTAACAGGGGGATAGGGCCCAGTGCATAATTTCATCGACGGAGGTCAATTTTAAAACAAACTTAGCTACCTTAGGTGGCTTTTTTGTAATTTATCGCTTTTTTGATAAATTACATTCACTTTTTTTGTTTATTCACAATTATGTGTTGCAGGATTTAAGCATTTTTATGTACACTTTATTTTATGTTTTTCTCTTCCCCTCAATTATGTTTAATAATGTCAGGAGATGTAGAAGTACTGTAGAAACTATGAAGGACAACTCTGGATTCGGGACTCTGAGGTACTCGGCTGCATCACATGAAGCATACAGTCTGGTAATAATAGCCAATGCAAGATAATAGTCGAACAAATACCGGAGGTCTCACCTTCTGTAGTTGGAACATCAGAGGTGCGAATGAGCCAATTAAAAGAGGTAAAATTCTGGCACAATTAAAATCATTAAATATGGATATTGCGTTCCTACAAGAGACACATTTGAAACAACAAACTCAGATCAGATTAAGGGCAAATTGGATAGGTCAAACCTATTACTCCTCATTCACCTCTAAAGCAAGAGGCACGGCCATTATAATTCGGAAGGGCATACCTTTTAAATTAAAGAATTCCATATCTGATAAAGAGGGAAGATATGTTATAGTCACAGGAGAAATTTACAATACACCATTAACTATGATAAATATTTACGCGCCTAATTTTGATAACCCACAATTTTTTAGGAAAATAATAGATTTAATCGCAGAGCATAATTTTCAAAATATAATAATGGGGGGAGATTTCAATTGTGTTATAGATCCATATTTAGATAAATCAATAAAGCTAGGGAAGCGTCTTGTTAAAACCAAGACCTGTGAATTTCTAAATACTTATATAAAAAATAATAACATAGCTGATGTTTGGAGAATAGCAAATCCAAGTGGTAGGGAATACTCATTTTATTCATCAGTTCACAAAACTTATTCGCGAATTGACTATTTCTTACTGGACACAAAATTGATCCCGTATACGAATGAACCATCATATCATAATAGTATTATTTCTGATCACTCACCATTGACTTTTATACTTAAAATTGAGGGAATGCCGAGTATAAAGCCTTTTTGGAGGTTCAATGTACACATATTAAATAACCCGCAGGGTTATGAGTATATAAAAGAACAAACAAAACTTTTTTTCGAAACAAATGACACACCGGGTATTTCTGCACCGCTATTATGGGAAACCTTCAAGGCATATATTCGCGGTGTCATAATCTCTTACCAAAGTTTTCAAAATAAGGAAAATAAAAGAGAACTTCAGCGGATAGAACAGAAGATAAAATTACTAGAACTGGACAATGCAACTGACCCAACCATAAATAAACATAATAAGATAACTTTACTGAAATATAAAGTCAATAGAATATTATCGGCTAGAGTAATAAGAGTATTCCAAATTACAAAACAAGCGCACTTCGAATTTGGGGATAAGCCACATAAACTGCTTGCGAGGCAACTGAAGCAACGAGAAAAGGAAAAAACTATTACAAAAATTAAATCGGACAATGGTGAGTTGCTAACATTGCCTAAGGATATTAATAAGAGGTTTGCCCAATTTTATCATAATTTATACACATCCAAAATAAAGACAGATGTAAGTAAAATTACAAATTTTTTAGATAATTGCAAGCTCCCAAAATTGGGTAGTTTAGAACAAGAGCAATTAGGAGCACGGATTACTAGTGAAGAAATAAAACAAATAATAAACTCATTGAAAAATGGGAAGACCCCAGGACCAGATGGCTTTAGTAATGAATTTTATAAAAGATTTCAGGAGTCTATTGTACCAAGATTATTTAATTTATACACGCAGGCTTATACTGAAAATAAACTACCAGAAACCCTAGCAGAAGCAACAATAACGCTTATACCAAAAAAAGATAAAGATTTAGAAGAGCCTGGTTCTTATAGAGCTATATCACTTCTAAATACGGATCAGAAAATTTTAGCAAAGATTCTAGCTAGAAGGCTAAATAATTATATTAACAATTTAATAAATACGGATCAAACGGGATTTATACCCAAAAGACAATCATTTAATAATTTGAGAAGGCTTTTTAATATAATGTACTCTCATAAGAAGGACAATGAAGATATCTCAGTGGTCACGTTGGATGCAGAGAAGGCATTTGATCAAGTAGAATGGCAGTATTTATACAAGGTACTCCAAAAATTTAATATGGGAGAGAATTTTATCAGATGGATTAAACTACTTTATGACAGACCTACGGCAAGAATATTAACTAACAATACACTATCTCCAAAATTTTACCTATCAAGGGGTAATAGGCAAGGGTGTGCCTTATCACCATTGCTATTTGCCCTTATGATAGAACCGTTGGCCGAAAGGATTAGAAATCACCCGAATATTCACGGATATAACAGCAAGGACTCAAAGAATAAAATTTCATTATACGCGGATGATATCCTTTTATATATTACTAATACACAAACGAGTATACCCACCTTATTAACACTAATTGAGGAATTCGGCTCTTTTTCAGGATACAGAATAAATTGGAATAAAAGCGAAATTATGTCTTTAAAACCACAGGATTCGAGACACTTACTAAAATTCCCCTTCAAAATTGCAACAGAAAAATTTAAGTACCTGGGTATTCAAATTACGAGAAGACACAAATCATTATTTAGTGCCAATTTTATACCACTATTAAATAAACTGAATGATACGATTAAATTTTGGAAAACGCTTCCACTCTCATTGATAGGCAGAATTAACGCTATAAAAATGACTTTCCTACCACAATTAATATATTTGTTTCAAGCAATTCCAATATATATTCCAAAATATTTTTTCAAAAAATTAGATTCCTCTATCACTAATTTTATATGGGACTACAGAACACATAGAATTCAACGAAAGCATTTGTGCAAATCTAAAGAAGTGGGGGGTTTATCATTACCTAACTTTATATATTACTACTGGGCAGTGCATATTAAGAACATAATATACTGGCTAGATAGTTCCACTCAGCAGTTGGAGTGGATAAGAATGGAGAAAGAGGAGTGCTATCCGCACGATATAGGAACGATCCTGCTCTCACCGATAAAATTGAATAGTATAATATATAAGAAGAACCCAATTATTCACAATATAATAAGAATTTGGAAACAAATAAAAGCATCCTTGAAATTAAATAATTTATCAGTACTAACCCCACTACTGAACAACCCCGCATTCAAACCTTCTCTCATCGACAACACATATCAGCAATGGGATAGACTGGGGATTAGGAAAGTAGGGGACATGTATGAAGTGGGCAAACTGTTATCATTTCAACAATTAAAATTAAAATTTAAATTGAAGGATAATCAATATTTTAAATATATACAGGTATGTGACTTTATGAAGAAACATACACATAGATTTCAAACTATATTTTTAGATCCTTTAGAAGAAGCAATGAATATTAAGGCTGATTCACAAAAATTAATATCATACTTTTATAATAATATATTAAATAGAGAATCACCCTCAACAGAAGCATTAAGGGAAGATTGGGAACAAGAGCTAATGACAAAGATCTCGAAGGATAGATGGGAAAAATATTTGATGAACACACATAACTGTTCTATTAATGCAAGACACAATTTAATTCAATTCAAATTATTACATAGACTATATTATTCAAAAACGAGGTTGAACAAATTTTATCCAAACGTCTCTCCCAGATGCGATAAATGTTTGTTTCAAAACGCTAATATAACACACTCATTTGTTGGATGTACAAAGTTGAATAAATTTTGGAGTGATATATTTGATATATTTACAAAGATTTTCAAGTCAAGAATAGAACCCAAAACGGAATGGATTATATTTGGAATAATAGGAGAAGATACCAATTTAAATAAAGATCAAAATGTTTTTTTTAATTATGGGTTAATAATTGGAAAGAAATTGATACTTAAATTTTGGAAAAGTACAACCACACCAACTGTTAAAATGTGGATTAGGAATATGATGGACATAGCACGCCTTGAAGAAATGAGACTCCGACTAATAGATAAATATGACCAATTCTTAAAGAGTTGGTCTCCTTTCATCGACTTTTTGGAATCATGTGATGCAGCGGTGCCGTAAGGATTGCCGATTTCAGTTCATGACGCGGATAGATCTACATCTCCGAATACAGATTTGAAAAATTCTCTTTTAAGGGGCCTTCTCTTCTATTGCTACTCTCCTCTTTCTCTCTTCCTTTTTTTATTTGTTATATACACACTTCACGTTTTTCTACTCTCTGCCATCTATTTTTCCACTTTTTCCCCTTTCTATTGCTTTCTTTTTCTTGATCTGCTTACTTTTTTCTTATAACATAAAACTAGAGGTTGTACATAGAATGGATTACGGTATTACATAGTTGGCACCTAAAATTAGGCGCCACTGTACTGTTTTATGCTGTATTAACTTCTAATAAAATAAACAAAAAAAAAAAAAAAAAAAAAAAAAACAGTGAAGGAACAGCGATTTATTTCTAAGTCAGGGTGGTGGGGGGGTTTGGAGAACAACTTATAGGTGGTGCTGTTACTATGCTTTTGCTGCCCTTGCACTTCTAGTTGGTAGAGGTCGTGAAAGATGCTGACTAAGGAGTCTTGGTGAGTTTACTTAGACTTTTACTTTACTTTGGAGATACAGTGTGGGAACAGGCCCTTCGGCCCAAAGAGTCCATGCCCACCAGTGATCATCCCATACACCTTCTTCTTCTTCGTGCGTATGGCAGGCGCAGCCTAAAATTGTAGGACAATGTAGATCAGTGGCTCATGTTATGAGTCATGCTTTTGTAGTTACACCCACTAGCTTATTAGTGTCGCAAGCTACTGCACTCTTCAGTATGAAGTTAACACTCAAGTAAGAGCTTGTAGTTGTTTATTTTAAATAAACAGTGTATAACCTGCCAAGGTATGAGGTCTTTATTATTACGACTCAAAAACAACATGGTGTCAGAAGTGGGATTCAAACCCATGCCTCCACTTGGACTGCCCCATTACTCCTTCTCACACACAAAGACACTGCTTGGACCTGGCATGAACAACAACAGACAGCATTTGACACTCTTAAACCGCAGATGTCGGCCACCCCAACTCTAGCGTACTTTGATCATAGACTGCCTGTTACACTTACATGTGACTTAGACTTAGACTTAGATCCTTTATTTGTCATTCAGACCTTTCGGTCTGAACAAAATGTCGTTGCCTGCAGCCATACATGTAATAATAAACAACAAAACACACAATAAACACAAATTAACATCCACCACAGTGATGGAAGCACAGCAGGCACCTCCTCACTGTGATGGAGGCAAAAATCTTAGTGTTACCACCGGGCGATGGTAAGTTAGTCCCGCGGCTCACCGAGCTCCGCGAACGGGCCGGTTCAAGCTCCGCGGCCCGGTGTGGTTGAAGCTGCCGCCCTCCAGTCCAGCGGATGCAGTTGTTGCCGCGGGAGCTCCAGAAAACAGGCACCAGCCTGTGACCTGCGAGCTCCGATGATGTCGGTGCCCCGGATTCAGGTCGCCGACGCCTCACAACATGGCCTGGGCGCTGCATGCCTTCAGAATGATGGCCATGGCAATAAGCCTGTCGCCTATGCCTCACACACCATGTCTGACACAGAACAACGATACGCCCAAATTGAAAAGGAATTACTAGCGGTTGTTTTTGCCTGCAAAAAGTTAAATTATTTCATCCTTAGTTGCAGTTACAATTGAAACCGATCACCAACCTCTTATCAGCATTTTCAATAAACCTATTCATAACTCTCCAGCGCGCCTACAACGGATGTTACTACAACTTCAAAAATATGACATCGTCCTCACCTACAAACGTGGAAAGGATATGCACCTGGCAGACACTCTTTCACGTGCACCTCGGAAGACCTGCGAGGATCTGCCCTCACAGGATGATGACTTTATCGTGATGTCCGTATCCTTCATCCCTTCTTCATGGATGGAGGACTTAGTTGCCCACACTGCCACTGACAACACCCTACAGTCCCTGACCTCTGTCATTAAGCATGGCTGGCCAGACAAGCACTACAACGTTCCTTTGCCAGCCCGACCTTTCTTCCCTGTTCGGGACGAATTGGTGCTACAAGACGGGATTGTTTTAAAAGGACACAAAGCTGTGGTTCCTGCTTCGTTGCATCAGCGGTATTTCGATGCTGTCCATGCAGGACACCCAGGCGCTGAAGCCATTGTTTCACGGGTGCAAATCATGTTTTACTGGCCTGGCATGGCCGAATACATCAACGACAATGTGGCAGCTTGTGCTGTGTGCAATAGCATGGCACCTCATCACCAAAAGCAACCACTTCTGCCACATCCTGTACCTGCGTCTATGGTCTACAGTGGCAGCTGATTTATTTCAGTGGCACGGCAAGCAGTACCTGGTGCTCGTGGATTCGTATTCAGGATGGTTCGACATTGATTTTCTTAGCAGCCCCACTTCCAGCGGCGTGATTTCGAAATTATCTCGTCATTTTTAAATCCATAGATCTCCAGGCAAGCTGTTGACTGACAATGGCAGCCAGCAATTCAGAAGGTTTGCCAGACGATGGAATTTTCACCACATCACCAGCAGCCCTGAGTATCCACAGTCTAATGGCTGGCTGAACAGGCTGTCCGTAGTGCAAAACAACTCATGGAGCGCTCTCACAGGGCCAAGTCTGACGTATTCCTAGATTTGCTCAACGTACGCAACATTTCCCGTGACCCTGCCTTGGGTTCTCCTGCTCAACAATTATTGTCAAGGCAGACCCGTATCCCGTTGCCCGTCGCAGAACAAACGTTAGTCCCACAAGCCTTTCCACCTGAGGATATTCAAACCAAGTTACGACAGAAGCGTGACATTAAAAAAAAAAAATGGTTCGACAAGACGAGCGGGCCTCTGCCACCATTGACCAAAGGACAGGTGGTCCGCTTACAGACTGACAATGGCCATGAGTGTGTTAGGGTGATATCTGGTCTAGCTTCGGAGCCATGCTCGTATTGTTAGAGCCGATGGCTGCACCTACCGACGAAGCAGACAACATCTTCTGTCTGTGAAGGAGCCAATCCCTCCTCCCTATTATCCGGATCGTACAAGTTCATTTCAATCGTCATCTGGTGACCCTCGTATGCTGTTGCCAGCACAACAATCCATGCCTCCGACAGTTTCTCTATCTGTCCCGTCTTTGCCTGTGCCACATCTCCTGCTTCGACCCCAGAGGCGTTGGTCCACTCCCCCATGGTGCTGAAATCACCAACTCTGTCCCTGGAGAAGAGGAATGGAGATGGCCTCTATCGTACACGTGCCGGTCGTGTTAGCAGGCCGGTCGTGAAGTATCCGGACTATGTTTGACTTTACATATGTTTGTCATCGGTTGTGATTTTTGCTTTGCTTAGTTATGGGTATAATGCTATTGATTCTTTAAGAGGGGGGATGTAGATCAGTGGCTCATGTTATGTCATGCTTTTGTAGTTACGCCCACTAACTTATTAGCATCATGAGCTACTGCACTCTTCAGTATGAAGTTAACTCTCAAGTAAGAGCTTGTAGTTGTTTAATCTAAATAGTATAACCTGCCAAGGTGTGAGGTCTTTATTATTACAAGGACTCAAAACCAACAGACAACTTGTTCTATTTGATCTTACTTGATTATGCATGCCGGGTTGATTGCATTAGTCGAAACAGGGCGGACCACGTGAGGGTTGCAATCTTCCACCCCATCCCATACACCAGCACTGTCCTACACAGCAGGGACAATTTACAGAAGCTGATTAACCTACAAACCTGTATGACTTTGGAGTGTGGGAGGAAACCAGGGCACCTGTAGAAAACCCACGTGGTCACAGGGAGAATGTACAAACTCTGTTCAGTCTGCACCCGGTCAGGATCAAACCCGGATCTCTGGCGCTTTAGGGCAGCAACTCTACTGCTGCGGCACTGTGCCTCCTGTTGCTGAAGAAGATCCTGTAAATGCTGCCACTATGTGCCATAGTATCTCCTGTGTAGTTTTGAGCTTCTTGAGCATTGTTGAAGTTGCACTCATCCAATTAAGTGAAGAGTATTCCATCACACTCCTGACTTGAGCCTCATAGAGAGTGGATAGGCTTTGGGGAGTTAGATGATGAGTTACTTGCCACTGGATTCTTAAACAGTTGGCAACTACTGTTCTCTTTGGTTCTCATTTGATTTGGGGCTGAATTTGATGCAAAATACACAACAACCAAGGCAAAGGGATAGATTAATTATTAAACATGAAAAGGGGCAAATGTTGCTGACAGAGATGCAGCGCTCAGCTAGTAAATTCCTGAAAACTGTAGCTCATTCCTTGGCTCTTCACCCAGAAGGTTGTGAACCTTGGGAATCTCCCATCCAGCGAGCAATGGATGCAAAGTCATCAAGAATATTTAAGATATTTCTGGCCTATTGTGGAGATTGACGGTTCATAGGAACAGGTGGAACTCATCTTATTCAGTTCAGATCTTATTCAATTTTGGAGCAGGGTCAAGATACTGCATGGCTTAGTCTTATTCAATGCCTCATTCAAATCTATCGAGCATAAGAACATGGGCAGAAAGTAGCCTCGAGCCTAGACTACCAATTAATTTCATTTAGTTGAGCCTGCAGCTAACTTCTTTCCAAATCCTTCAAATCCATTAGTTTTCTTTCATTCATTAAAAAAACAAAAACAATTGAGCAGCCCCAGCCCCAGTCCCATTGTTGGAAATTAGAGGTTAGATGTAAAGAGAAGAAATTCAACATTAGAAAGCATTCAGAAAGCCTCGAGTGATTTGAGTGAAAAGACAGATGGGAGTGTGATGAAGGGGTGTAGATATGACAGGGCACAACAGGTACTTTCAGAACGTAACAGCAAGGCACTTCATCGCCGAGATCATTGTTTTTTTAAATAATTAAACTAACATTGGTCTAAAAAAATAGTTAATAAAAAAAGTGATAAATAAATGACAGGAAGTGCCCAGGAAATAAATTCAGATGTTTTTTAGTTAATGAAAAGTGTGGATAATTATTAATCAGTGTAAACCTTCCTCCGTATTCAGCAGTTCATGGCTTCTCTAAGATCGATTTGGTGTGGATAATTGCTTCCTCATTTATACCTGCGCTATCCAATCATCTTGGAATCTCCATCGCTCCATCTTGCCAAATCCCTACCTGTTCTCAAAAAGCACCCCAAAAAATGAACTGATTTTTGCTCTCTTTCACGCCTTTGGACGTTCTTCATATTCCTTCTTCTCCCACACAGCACCCACTGTCTGTCCTCTCCACTGCACTTTCAGGGATTAACCTGCACTGAAGATGCCTATGCAATGCCTTCCTAGTGCCAGATAAATCAGAACATTGAAAAGCATGTTCTGTATCAAAATATTATTAAACCAGTGGGTTTGTTTGTTTCTGAGCTTAATGACAGTATTACTTTATTGCCTATAATTTGCTATCAAGCATTATTTTATGCAACCACTGTCTTTCAGGGGTGCCATTGAAAGTACGTGTAACTTGATAGCAATACCTTTATGCTATCTTGGAGTGTTTAAAGGAATCATGGTGCAACCAAATCTCAATTAAAGCATGCAAGTACATAGACAAGATGATGTTCATTGTACGTCAGTGCACAACAGTCACTTACTGAAGGCTGACTTGCATTCATTATAAAGACATCCACTGAACCTGCATTTCAACATTACAATGAATATTTCCCATTAGCGCCGCAGATCAAGCTATGACTTGTAACAACTGTATTTCAGATTTTATTTTCAACAGACGTACTGGAGTGGAGTTACATATATTTGTGGCTTTAAACCGCACAAAAAAGACAGACGAAAGGTGAAGGAAACACACAGGATTCAATATTTCTAAAACAATAAGCAATTTGTCAATCTGGCTCAATAATTAAGAAGCTGGCTGTGGCGGGAAGCTCCCCGACTCTCAACTGCAGTTGTTTGGCAGAAAGCCTCCGCCAAGGTTGGAAACCCAAGGATATACAAATGGAGAGAAAAATGCGCTGCCAATTTAAAAAAAAAATCTACAGGGACAGACTCTTGCAATGTTCAGATAGTTGGAAGTTATTTTGTTTAATAAACCAGGTTGATTCACCGACATGAGAAACATTTGCTTAAGAAAGAACTGCAGATGCTGGAAAAATCGAAGGTAGACAAAAATGCTGGAGAAACTCAACAGGTGAGGCAGCATCTATGGAGCGAATGAATGGATGATGTTTTGGGTCGAGACCCTTCTTCAGACTGAAGAGCCCGTTGTGTTTCTCCAGCATTTTTGTCTATCGTCGACATGAGAAACATCATGTGTTGGCTATGTGGTTTTATTATGCAAAGACAAGTTGGTCTGATTGAGTTGAGCAGGTTTGTGGTACTGAGGAGTCGTTAACCTACAATGTCAAAGATACTGACTGATCCCATGAATACTCTCAGATTTCCTGTTTTACTGTCATTTTTGCAAGATCCATTTTCATTACTGAGTGCACCTAATTGTTGCACTGCCAATCTGTTAGCTTACAAGCTCCAGCTGTTCTTGCATCCATCCACCTAAGTGACCAGAGTGATGTAAAGATTATGATCAGGCCAAAACAAAGTCAGAAAGTGTGCCTATTCCCAATATATATGTCGAGATGTGTATTTCTCTTCCTACAGTCACAGGTCTTAGGCATGGTTACACAGCCCCATCCCATCATACTGGCTCTTGACTGGCAGACTTGGGCAAGGAGATAGTGTATGGTATTCCAGAAGATCCATGTCTCCTTTGCTTCTGCAGAAAGCTGTTCAGTTGGCCCAACATTTATGCTGACAATGTTGTCAAGGTCTAGACTCATGCCTACTCAGCATCACAGAAGTGTCCATGCCAAACCTTCTGAATGTCAATCCTGTTATGATTTCATTGATTAAACCAAGAGTCTCCGATATGTGTGCTATCATCAATCCTGTTGTCCATATCCACAGCATAAAGACTACATAACAAACTCCAACAAGACTAAAGAATTTAACGTTAACTTCAGACGGGAAGTTGGGAGACCACGTGCCAGTTGGTGGATCGATGGTGGAGAATTACCAGCTTCAGATTCCTGGGCGCTAACATCCAGATAACCTGTCCTTCTAACCTCTGAAGAAGGATCTTGACCTGAAACGTCACCCATTCCTTCTCTTCCACCTATGCTGCCTGTTCTGCTGAGTAACTCCAGCTTTTTGTGTCTATCTTTTAGAAGTTTGGAGATTTTGTATTCTCCAAATACGGCAACAAATCTTTACAGATGTACTGCAGAAAGTATTCAAGCTGGTTGCATCACGCCCTGGTATGCCAATTCCAATGCATAGGAATGCAAGAGGCTGTAGAAAGTGGTGGACTCAGCCCAGTTAATCACAGGTACAGCCTTCCTCTCTGTTGAAAGCATTTAGAAGAAGGCAACGTGTGCTTCTGTGCCATGCTTTTTACTCACTGCTACCATCAGGCAAGAGATACAGAAAGAAGCCTTAAGTTCCACACCACCAGGTTCAGGAACAGCGACTTTGACATATTAGGTTCTTGAACCAATCTGCACAACCTAATCCTACATCAACAGAACACCTCTTGCATTACCATTTTTGTTAATATTTTTTTTTGAATTAGGTTTTTGCACTAATATCTAGTTTTTAAATTGCAAAACCTTTTTTTAGAAATTATGTAATTTGTATAATGTTTCCGTGTTCGAACAGTATGCGCTTGTGATGCTGCTGCAAGCAAGATTTTTCATCATCCTGTATTTCCTTCCATTAGGCCTCACTCGCATCACCAATAATATCAGCAATTAATTCAGCAGAAAGGTAGTGCAGAACTCTCATCACTTACACAACTCCTGTCAATTTTTTTCTCTCCGTAAATGAAACTTGTCTGGCTGGGATTTTTTCCTGGTTGAGATTCCCAGTGTTGTACTCCCATCTACTGGTCTATCAGAGTGATAGCAAAACTAACCAGATGGAACACTTCCTAACTTCAGCTTTCCCTAGCTTGAAGGAAGTGGATAAAAAATGTGATGATTCACAAAACCATGTTTTTGTAGTGTGGGTGCCATTAGAAGCATAGGAATCACAATTGTCTTTTTGGGTGTCAATGCATACTTTGAAAGAGTTTCCAAATGGCTTTGGCTATCAAAGAAAACAAATGACATTAGATAATTATTTAAATTGTACAGAATATATTTAATACATTTTCAGACACCAAACACAGCATTCACACTTGAATTCTTGCATTATCTAGGATTAATATTCGACAAAGAGACAGCAATGTATTCTCTCACATGGCCAAAGTTGAGGAGCAAATTGCACCAAGTTCCATTACTCTACAAGTCAATATCCAAAAGATATAAAAAGCGACATTCAAATTCAAATCTATTTATCAATCGCAGTAAATTTCAGTTATATGGCAGTTCATTAAATGGCATTTCACTGTGGCAGCACCATATTGGGGCGATATCTTAGCTAACAAAGTTAACCAGTATATTTGACATGTCCAGTCCTGCAATATGCCAGGTAACTGAGCTTTACCACATCTCCAGCAATGGAAAAGCTTAATTGCCCCAAAAGGTTCCAACCATTTCTGCCATTTCACTTAAGGATATTTGGATAAAAGACTGATGGAATCTGTTTACATTATGGATCATGAGTGACAGAATTATTTTGCCAATTAATCCTATGTGTCCTCGGAAGTCACCCTATTGCAAATACCATCATACATCAGTTGCAGTGTGATCACTAAAGCTATAACATGTTGATCAATCCAACGCATAAGATTAATATTTCATTCTCCTCCAAACTTGCTGATTATTTTTTGGAATGTATTGTTCTGAGCAACATTTTAAATTTCATTTTGTTTGTGCTGTGTGTAATTCAAACAAATAGTCCTTTATCAATGTTGTTCTGAAACTGGCTACAATGAGAAGCACATTTCTATTTCAAATGGGTGAGGAGTTAAAACTCATCGATTAGGTTTGAGCAAATAAGGAGTAGAATTTGCATTAAACAATGGCCATGACAAAGCCCACATTCTGTCCAGTCATTTAAATTAAATGACTGGACAAGATGTACATCTCTGAATAAAGATTTGAAAATTTCTCTTTTAAGGGGCCTTCTCTCCTATTTCTACTTTCTACTTTTTCTTTTTTGTTATATACACACTTCACGTTTTTCTATTCTCTACCATCTATTTTTCCTCTTTTTCCCCTTTCTATTGTTTTCTTTTTCTTGTCTTACTTCCTTTCTCAAAACATAAAAGTAGAGGTTGTACATAGAATGGATTATGGTATGACATAGTTGGCACCTAAAATTAGGTTCCACTGTACTGTTTTGTATTGTATGAACTTCTAATAAAATAAACAAAACATATTAAAAAAAAAATAAAAAAATTAAATAATCGAAACTCAGGTAGCGTTATTACAAAACCCACCATCAGTGGCACTCCAGATCTGCCTGCTGCCTGTGCGTGAGATTCCAGAGGTGTGGGGGGGGGGGGGGGGGGGGGGGAATTAAAATGCGGGTTTGTATTGGATTTAAGTTAAACGCAACTTCTAACGCCTTCAAAGCTTTCATCATCACGGATCGCTATTGCAGGACAATTAAATAAACAATATGTCGTTTATTTAACATATTATCTTGCTTTTTGGCTTCACTTTAATCTTATGATGCGAAAAATGTTTTTTAGGCCCCCCATACGAATAGGCCGTGTCTTGCCTGCCAGTATCGGGGCTTAAATCATGGCAGCGGCCAAATTCCAATCAATCACAATCCAGAAACATCCACTCTCAAGATAATCAAATTCTTTTTTTTTTTTGCACAATCATGTCATAAGAACATCTAAATCATCTATATTTTGTGGTATTGTCTATCCATGATCAATATTTTCATACTAAATATCCACAGTACAGTTTTAGTCAGATGTATTGTGCAAAATAAATAATAATTTTGATTATCTTGAGAGTGGATGTTTCTGGATTAATTTGTGGGAATGAAACATTAAATTCCTTCCATTTGGCATATACATTCATGACAAAGTGAGATTTAAAAATCATGTTATATTGTGAATTCTTGTGTGAATGGGATCAGTTTGTTATTTCTTATTTGGATACTTAGTCTATTTAAAAATGTTTGCCTTTTCTTAAGAAATTGATAGTTGCTTAGATCTAGTAATTGAATTGACGAATTTAATCGATTAGATTAATTTAATTGATTTGATGAAACTGATGAATGATTTTTTTGTTAGATATTTACTATTTGTTTTAGTGTTTAACTTTATCGTTTCTACCTTTTTTCTAAAACAGCAAATAATAACTTGTTTCTGTTAATGCTGTTCACTGTTTTTTTCTCTTTACATTTCAAACAGATGTCTCAGAAGAAGAAATGCAAAATTGTCAATCCAAATGCCCAGCAAAAGAGACCGATTTAGACAGCATTCGCAGAAATTATCCGAATTTGGACTACTCCAAATGTGATGATCTACCAGACATTCTTAATGGGAAAGTAGTGGGCAGAAAGGCATGTCATGCGTGGTTTGAAGAGCAAAAACCTGTAGTATACAATGCCAACATTGAAAAGTTGAGGAAAAACAAGGTGTTCAGAGTTGCTTATTGGTTACAATCTGAGGAGTATGATGATGCTACTGATTATGATATGCCAATGTACCAGCTAGCAACTGATCTTCTCCATGAAGACTTGGTATTTTGCTAGAAATCGTAATTTATTTACCCGTCTGTTACGGACTTACAGCATATAATACAATAATATTAAAGTTGTGATCATGAGAAAATCACATTTTTGAATTTTCAAGGCAGTCTTGGTGTTTATTACTATTTCCGTCACAACGGTCAATTTTGTAATTAGCTACAATTAAGTAACTAACTAATTATATGCTTTAATTTCAGGTCATCCAAGTAAGACGTTTCATATTTCGTTCAGAATGCTTCAATCTATAATAACTGAAAATTTCATTCAGTTCTCTTAATTTTTAAGAACGTTATGGGCTTTTGACTGTCCCCAATCACAGCTTTTGTGTTAAGTTAATGGAAAAGCAATAGGGAACAAGATGCTAATTTCCGAGTATGAAAATGACCATACCTTTTTTAATACTGAAGATATGAAAGTGAATTAGGTATCAAATTAAAGCTATTTTTATTCTTTATCTGATGGGATAAATTACAGGCTTGATTTTTTAAATCTCAAAATTGTGTAACATTCCTAACTCAGGTGCACAATTTCCTGACCAGTTACTAGTGAAAGGTCTAGCATCAGCGTTATAACATATAGATAATAGATTGCAGCATGAAGGACATCCCAATGATTCAAATAAACCTTGAAATATCACGAGCAACACAAAAAAAAAAGAGTAGATTTTGTGTTTATTTAACTTGTGTTGCTGTGGGACCATGTCCATAACCTGATTGCCAAATATACACATAGAATAACAGTGGTACACTTTAAATGCAATTCATTGGCTACAAAACACTGTGTATAGAAGTACTTTCTTTAGCTAAGACAATAATGAGACAAGAAATTGAAGATGCAGGAATCTTGAGCAAAAAAAAGTGCTGGAAGAAATCAGTAGATCATGCTGCATCTATGGAGGGAATGGACAGTCAACGCTTTGGGTTGGATTCTTCTTCAGACAGATTGCACACTGTGTTTGATTTTTCCCCATCCTGCAGCAGATTGCCCTGCATCCATCCTCAGAATCTTCTCTCCACCCAAACCTGTGGTGATCTTGCAAGACAAACTGCAAACACATCACTCTGAATAAAAACCACTGCAGCATGGGAGAGCTTTATTGGTCATTTTCTGATTCATATGCGAAAACATATTTGTCTCTAATTGGTTAAAGTGAAAATTCAAGCATGGGTTAAGAAAGGCAAAAATAAAATGCTTAATCTTTACATCTCAAGGAATTAGCATTTATAAAGACAAAACTTTAAGGCAACTCAAAGATGCTTTCACTAACCACAAAGTACTATTCAAAGCAGCAAATATCTAATGTCACTCTTCCCATGGCACCATATCAGTGTCTATAGCGACGCAGTTATAGGCGGCATATCGTAACTTCTCCTCACATTGCTTTGCACTAGAAAAGAAAGCATATGTTTAAAAAATAAATTAACAGATGCTTATATATATATATATATATATATATATAGCCTAATTGTTGTTATTGAGGAATCTTAAAAATGGGAGTATTTTACAGATGACTCCTGTTGAGCACGCAATAAATGCTCATTGTTTAGAAAGAAAAATTGCTATTGACTAAAATAGAGCAGGTGCGTTTGGGAAGATTTATGCTTGATCAAAAGTTTCCCCCCCAATTTTTGGAACATATGTATATATTTATAACAAGGCAAAAAAAGTTTTAATTGATGTACAGAAAACGGAATTGACTGAAAAACATAATGCATCTGATCACCATAACCATATAACAATTACAGCACGGAAACAGGCCATCTCGACCCTTCTAGTCCGTGCCGAACACATAATCTCCCCTAGTCCCATATACCTGCGCTCAGACCATAACCCTCCATTCCCTTCCCGTCCATATAACTATCCAATTTATTTTTAAATGATAAAAACGAACCTGCCTCCACCACCCTCACTAGAAGCTCATTCCACACAGCTACCACTCTCTGAGTAAAGAAGTTCCCCCTCATGTTACCCCTAAACTTCAGTTCCTTAATTCTCAAGTCATGTCCCCTTTGTGCATTGAAATTTTGGATTGTTTTTTAAAATTCATTATTTCTCTTTAACAATTTTTTTCCTTGGAAAAGTTGGGGAATTAAAGATTTTCCTTTTCAGACATGTCATCAGCATCAGAGATAAAATACAGGTAGCTACATGCACTTGTGCTAACAAAAGCTGAAGCACAAAATGCAACAATGGCCCAGATCTTTCTAGCCTACTTTGCCACCTGGAAACATCACCCGCGGTTTGTCCTAGGATAGCCAACAGATCAATGTGGAGGCTATAACAAACACCCTCGACCACCAGCTAGGTTGAATGTACAAACTCAACCTTCTCCATTGCTACAAGAGGCAAAATACAAATTGGAGTTCTTGGACCAGAAGCCATTTGCAAATTGGAAGATCAACAGCTCATATTCTGCTTGGGTAGCTTTGAACCCAATGATAAGAACAATTAATTTTCCAACTTCAGGAAACCCACATTCCGAGTGTTCTCACCTCACACACATTCCCCTGTCCATCAAGATTTCCTCTCCTTTTGTTCCCTTTGTTCACCTCACCTATCCCACACTTGACATGGCTGCATCTGTCCATTATTTCCACCCCTGCATTGTTCTGCTATATGGGGCATTGAAAGCAAAGAATGATCACATTCATTGCCCATAGAATTACTTTAAGGTCTAATAGACCCACACTGAAGGAATCTAAAGTAGTTAAATCTTCAAACAATAATAATGATTGACAATGGTTTGATATTCTGTCACTAACAATTTAGTAATTAACACATTACTACATGCAAAATGGCATTAGAGTTGAACAGTGGTGCAAGTAAAAAAATAATTTCCCATTGCAGCCAATTTACAACTGATGCCCAAATATTGCTGTAAAGCTCCTTTCCCTTGGCAAGACTTCATTGCTCTACTTAGCTTCATCCATGATACAACTTAAGCATTGGTGTGAAGCAGAGCGCTTTAGCATAGCATAGTGCTGCGCATAGGAGACAGACGATGACCTGTAGGTGCATATAATCATGAGGGCCATAGATAGGAAGTCAAAAAAGAGGGCATTGGTTTAAAGTGCGAGGGAATTACTTAAAAAGGACCAGAGGGGCAATTAGAGAGTGGTGGGTAGATGGAACAAGCTCCCAGAGGAAATGGTAGAGGTAGATACAATGACATTTTAAACAGTGCACAGATAATAAGAACGACTGGGAGGGCTATGGGTCAGACACAGGCAAGTGGGACCAGTTAAACAGTTTGGTTCACATGAACACATAGGGCTGAAACGACATGTATCTGAGCTGATTCGCTCTATCAGTATAATCAGCTTAAAAAAAAATATTGGGAGACAAGAAGATACAAAGCACAAAGGAAAACAATTTACACATAAAGTAGTTAAAGAAAATCTGGAACAAATAGCATAGATAATATATTATTTTTTAAAGTGCAACATCAATTTTCCTTTGAGGGAAACAAGTCTCTGCACAAGCAAAATTAAAATTTTCAGGCATCATTATCACTTTAGCTGTTGAAAACTCATTCACTCGGAATTGTATGCAAAACTTGTGGGAAAGTAGATCAAGCACCCTATTACTGTCATCTCTGTACAGATTCCCTCAGCAAGAACCACAACACCTTGTGGAAGTTCAGAGTACAATGAAATCCGTATCTCAATTGTTGTTTAACTGTGCAAATAGGATTACCAGAACCTGGCAGCACTTTAACTTTGCTGAAGCACTGACAGTGTTATCATTAACAGTGCAGCAAAATCTAGGCCAATACAACACACCCTTGATATAAATGCACTTGGTTTCGTCCAAGGTGAAATTTACAGAGATTGTCTACCAAATTATGTGAACTGGCTGCTAATATTTAAGGATTAATTAATTTCAGATATGCAAATTGAGCACAGGTACCGAGATGGAAGACAGACACAAAATGCTGGAGTAACTCAGCGGGACAGGCAGCATCTCTGGAGAGAAGGAATGTGTGATGTTTCGGGTCGAGACCCTTCTTCAGACTCCTTTACTGAGATGGAGTTTGGCAGCATTTTGTGGAAAAGGAACACGAAGATCATTTGTCAGAAATAAGGTGGGATATTTTGCACATCTATGTAATACATTCACATATACGGTAATATTTAGATGTTGTGTATTAAACAACCAAAACTGAAGATTGTGAAATGAATCAAATGTGACCAATCCTTCAATAGTTATGCAACAGAAAAAAGTGCCAACACACCATACCCTGTTGTCATAACTCTCAGGACAGTTAAAAACCATGAAGAAAGTGGCCCAGGAAGCCGGGGCCCAGGTTGACGGCCCCTAATGTGCCAGGTGCCAAATACTGCTGATTTAGTATTGTGGGTATTGAAGCAATGCACAATAGGACTAGCAATATGCATAAAGATAAGAGTCAACCTACCAGAAAAAAAGAGAAACATCACCAAAAAAAAAAACTTGGTAAAAACAACTGACCTGGAATAATTTGGTAGAAAAAGTGCACCGGAACATGTGGAGGATTCTGGGAGTGCATCTGTTTTCTCTGATCTGTTAAAGAACAAAAATAGAAAAATGTTTTAAATTATAGCTATTTAAAAATGCCACATGAAATATAAGAAACATCTGCAATTTATTTCTCAATATAACGATATCGGGAAAATTGAGAAAAAAGTCTAACAAAAATGGAAAGACTTAATATCCTGTCCAGGAACAACATTAGTTTGGAAATTACTATGGGATGTGTCATAGGATCATGTGGATATTCAAAATAAGATATTTCCTCACTGCTCTGCCCTTTCACAACCATTATACACCTCAGGCCTCGGCCTAAATTGGGTTAAAGGAAAACAGAAATGTATGAACTAACAACTCTTGTGAGGGTGCAGCCTACACAACTAAAGCAATAAGGGGAGAAAAGATGAAATATGAAGATAAGTTATTGGACCTGTTGAAAATGACACTGGAGAAGTAGTAATGGGGAATAAAGAAATGGCAGATGGATTGAATAAGTTTTGTGCATCAGTTATCACCGCGGAAGACACCAGCACCATGCCAGAAATTCAAGAGTGTCAGGCGGTAGAAATTAGTGGAGCTGCTATTACTAAGGAGAAGGTGCTTGGGCAGCTGAAAGATCTGAAGGTGGATAGATTGTCTGGACCAGATAGACTACACCCCAGGGTTATGAAAGAGGTAGCTTTAGAGTTTGTGAAGGCATTAGTAGTGGTCTTTGAAGAATCACTAGAGGCAGGAGTGTTCCCAGAGGACTGGAAAATTGCAAATGTTACTCCACTGCTCAAGAAGGGAAACCATAGGCTGGTTAGCCGGACTTCAGTGGTCGGTTAGATTTTAGAGTTCATTATTAGGAATGAGGTTTCAAATTACTTAGAAGCACATAAGATGGGCCTTTGTGAAGGGGAGATCTTGCCTGACAGATCAGCTGGAATTCTTTAACGAAGTAAATAGCAGGATAGACAAAGGAGAATCAGTGTTGTTTACTTGGATTTTCAGAAGGCCTTAATGTGCCACACGTGAGGCTACTAAATAAGCTGAGAATCTATGGTACTAGAGGGAAGATACTAGCATGGATAGTCAATTTCAGAATGGCAGAAAGTGGGAATAAAGGGAGCTTTTTCTAGTTGGCTGCCGGTGACTAATGGTGCTGGGTCCGCTACTTTTCACCTTGTTTGATTTGGATGATGGAATTGATGGCTTTGTGTCCAAGCTTGCAAGATAAATGGAGGGGCAGGGAACAGAGGAATCAGGGACTTGGCCAGGTTGGGAGAGTGGGAAAAGAAGTTGCAGATGGAATGCAGCCTAACAAGGCGTGTGGTCATGCACTTCAGTAGTAAGAATAAAGGCGTAGACTATTTTCTAAATGGGGAGTGGATTCAGAAATCAAAGGTGCAAAGAGAGTTGGACTGGTGCAGGATTCCCAAATTAGCATTCATTTGGAGGGGGCTAGAATATAAAAGTCAATGTAATGCTAAGGCTTATAAGGCACTGATCAAACAGCATTTGGAGGATTGTGAGCAGTCTTGGGGCCCCCTATTTAAGAAGGGATGTGCTGGCATTGGAGAGGGCCCAGAGAGGTTTACGAGAATGATCCCGAGGATGATTTGGTTAATGTATTATGAGCATTTGATGGGTCTGGGCCTGTACTCACTAGATTTTAAAGGGAGGGGGGGAGAAATCTCATTGAAATTGAATAATCAATGGACTGGATAAAGTGAATTTGGGGAGGATATTTCCACTCATGAGAGAGTATCGGGCCAGACAGCACAGCCTCAGGATAAAAGGACATACATTTAGAAAGATGTGGAGAAAATGTTTTAGCTAGATGGTGGTGAATCTATGAAATCTCTTGCCACAGATGGCTGTGAAGGCCAAGTGTTTGGATATTTTTAACACAGAGATTGATAGGGTTTTGATTAGGAAGGGTGTGTAAGGTTACAGGGAAAAGGCAGGAGAATGGGGTTGAGAGGGAAAGATAGATCAGCCATGATTGAATGACGGAGTATACTCAATGGGCTGAAAGGCCTAATTCTATTCCAATGTCATGAATATTGCTATTCTGCAATATATAGATTTCTGAACTTGTTAAATCGTTGTTGAATTAAGCAATGTATAGGTTTATTAAGGCAAGTGGAGATAATTTTAAAGGAAATATGCAAGGCAAGTTTATTTTTACACAGAGTGGTATATGTTTGGGAAGAGCTGCTGGGGCGGTGGTCGAAGCAGATGCAATAACAAAGTTTAAGAGGCATTTACATAGACACATGAACAGACTGGGAATAGAGGGATACAGACCACAGGCAGGCAGATGATATTAGTACGGTTGGCATCATATTTGGCGCAGAGTGAACAAAAGGATCAGTTCCTGTGCTCTACTGTTCTATATTCTACCTCTTTCACCCTAATCAAATTCTTAAGACCATTATTACTTCTGAGGCTAGATAACCAAGGACAAGCTCCTTCACCAGCTTTGATAATAAACAATCACACTTTCTGGAGACTGTCCTATCTTGGCATCCAACTATGAATTTGTATTTAATGCCACTTGCCACCACTCAAGTGGCTTTGAGGTGATTAAGAATTTGGGCAATGATAAACTACTAGGATAAGTAACTCAAGCATATTCATCATTTTTCCACCAATAATTAATATTCTGCCTCCATTATGTTAGTTGTGGCATTTTACCATCCTATATTTATTCTCTTTTAGGGCAATCACCAATCAAAATCTGAACTACTCACCCGGACTTGTCTGGGTAGACGAAAATAGGGGCTGGCAGCCGGCTCCTGCCTGTAACAAACCTCAGGAACCGACTACGATCCTCTGAAAGGCAAATAAGACGTTTAAAAGAAAATACTAAGAAAAGTCTCTAATCTTCTCCCCCCCCCCCCCCACACAAACATTTAGATTGTAACTCTAAACTAACAACAATATTGAATTGGACACAGATTGTTTGCTAAAAGACAATTCCTATTAGCATCACAAATTGATATTGCATACATCTGATCTTAGACAAAGAATAAACAATCTGAGGGCTGCTTTAAGTGAGTGTATTGGGTGATTGTATTTACTGGTTGCGGGTGTGGTATAACATTCTCAAATGTTTTAACAAAAAGGGGGAGGGGGCGGGGGGAATAAATGTTATATCCTTAGATGTAATTCCCCTCAATTATTAATCTGATGGGAAGTCATTCTCTCTGGGTAATTAGTCTGAGATTTAATTTGAGCAGCCAAAAACAACACTGTATAAGTAGCCCAGCTCACTTGCATCAAAATAACCAAATGTACTAATGTAAAAATAAAATAATCTGATTAATGGCAGTTGAAGTGTTAAGCTCTCAAACGCAGACTAACTGAAACTGTCACAAATTTATTTCAATTCAGATTCAGGCCATCAGAAGGAAATCATCTGTATAATTGAATTCCTCTGCGTGGCCATATTTAAAAACAAAATCTGTAGAGCATCTTTGACACCCCCGGGATTTCCCAAAGCAACATGGAGTCATAGAAGGGTCTTATCACCAAACAATAATTTTAATTATTTATTTTGAAGTGATTATGATTGTCAGATAACTATTGGCCAGGACACCGGCAAGCCCCAGTTTTTCACTGATGTGATATTATGGTTTTAGACAAAGAAAAAACAAAATGATTTTATCTTTTGTGGTATATTAAAAATTTTAGTCCTTTAGAATTGGCAAAGGCATTTCAATGCCCCATGGCTGACAGATAGTCATCAACATTAGTCCAGAAATGGAAATAAATCCTTAGAATAAAAAGGAAAAGACTTTCAGAAAATCATCTCTGATTTAGGTTTCATGCAGAAAACTCTCATTATGGAAACTCATGTAGATGGTTTAACAAGTCTGATCGCAGCCAAGAGGCAAGTGTTTAACTGTTATATGTACCAGGAACGGAACTATGAAATTCTAACTTAAAGAAACTTTACAGACACATTAAACACAACATCACAAATAAACATACAATAAATCACACGTTATACTAAGTAATCAGACCATAATGCAAGCATAAGTACAGTGTCCTCCATAATGTTTGTGACAAAGACTATCATTTATTTATTTGCTTCTGTACTCCACAATTTGAGATTTATTATGGAAAAAAAAATCACACGTGGTTAAAGTGTACCGTCAGATTTTATTAAAGGGTATTTTTATACATTTTGGTTTCACCATGTAGAAATTACAGCTGTGTTTATACAGAGTCTCCCCATTTCAGGGCGCCATAATGTTTGGGCCACATGGCTTCACATGTGTTTATAATTGCTCAGGTGTGTTTAATTGCCTCCTTAATGTAGGTGTAAGAGAGCTCTCAGCACCCAGTCTTTCCATCACCTTTGGAAACTTTTATTGCTGTCTATCAACATGAGGTCCAAAGTTGTGCCAATGAAAGTAAAAGAAGCCATTATGAGACTGAGAAACAAGAATAAAACTGTTAGAGATATCAGCCAAACCGTGGGCTTACCAAAATCAACTATTTGGAACATCAATGAGAAGAAAGAGAGCACTGGTGAGCTTACTAATCGTTAAGGGACTGGCAGGCCAAGGAAAGACCTCCACAGCTGATGACAGAAGAATTCGCTCTATAATAAAGAAAAATCTCCAAACACCTGTCCGACAGATCACACACACTCTTCAGGAATCATTTGTCCGAGGCTACACTGCTAGTTGCAAACCACTGGTTAGCTGCAAAAATAGGATGGCCAGGTTACAGTTTGCAAAGAAGTACTTAAAAGAGCAACCACGGTTCTTGAAAAAGGTCTTGTGGACAGATTAGATGAAGATTAACTTATATCAGAGTGATTGCAAGAGCAAAGGATGGAGGAGAGAAGGAACTGCCCAAGATCCAAGGCATATCACCTCATCTGTGACACACGGTGGTGGGGGTGTTATGGCCTGGGCATGTATGGCTGCTGAAGGTACCAGCTCACTTATCTTCATTGATGATACAACTACTGATGGTAGGAGCATAATGAATTTGGAAGTGTACAGACACTTCCTATCTGCTCAAGTTCAAACAAAAGCTTCAAAACTCATTGGCCGGCGGTTCTTTCTACAGCAAAGCAATGATCCCAAACATACTGCTAAAGTAACAAAGAATTTTTTGAAAGCTAAAAAATGGTCAATTCTTGAGTGGCCAAGTCAATCACACAATCTGAACCCAAGTGAGCATGGCTTTTATATGCTGAAGAGAAAACTGAAGGGGTCTAGCCCCCAAAATAAGCATAAACTTGTTAGGAACTACGAAATTCTAAGCTAAAGATGGCTTGATATACAGGCCTGGCAGAGCATCGCCCAGCAACTGGTGATGTCCATGAATCGCAGACTTCAAGCAGTCATTGCATGCAAAGAATATGCAACAAAATACTAAACATGACTTTCATTTACATGACATTGCCGTGTCCCAAACATTATGGTGCCCTGAAATGGGGAGACTATGTATAGATACTGCTGTAAGGAGACAAAAAGATACTGCTGTAATTTCTACATGGTGAAACCAAAATGTATAAAAATGGCCTTTATTAAAATCTGACAATGTGCACTTTATCCACAAGTGATTTTTCTATTACAAATTTCAAATTGTGGAGTGCAGAGGCAAATAAATAAATGATGGATCTTTGTCCCAAACATTATGGAGGGCACTGTACATAGTACAACCACATACGTAGTGTATCATAGTTCGCTGCCGAGGTAGTGTTGTGCAGGGTGCCCACTTACCATTGGTAAAATTTGTGAGTGCTTCCCAAAGATATTTGACTCTGGTATCAGACTGCTCCAGATCGTCAAAGCGAGCTTAAAAAACAAAATGTAGACAAATTAAATTACAATTAGATAAAGTCTAAGCTCCTGTGTTTTGTTGACAATGGACTCAAAATAAATGATTATGTCCGTTTATAATTTGCAAAAGAAACACTTAGGTGTTGCTGGCAAATCGAACATTTTATTGGTTCATCCCAAATAATCCTGGAGAGGTGGTGTATGCACCTTTGGGGGAGAAGGGGCTCAAGTGAAAAAAAGGGGTTTCTTACATGAAAATCGAGAATTTGTTGTTTATACTGTTGGATTGTCAGCTATCCAAATAGTGTACGAGGTGCTATTCTTTCAGTTTGTGTGTGTGCCCTCACTCTGGCACCTTTTGTCTCCTTTTCACCTCTCTACCCATTTGCCGATTGCCCATCACCTCGCCTCTATCAAGGCTCTGTCCCATCCCACGTCTTTTCTTCCCAATCAGTCAAGCCCCTTGTAATTTGCCATCAAACACAGTACTATTTTCCGCCAGTAGATGTCAGTGCTGCGCTGGTTAAAAAATATACAAACGCTTATGACTGCCAATTCAACGATTTTGTAAATTCTTCTTTCAAATATCCAGCATTAACTTGTCTTTGTGATTATAAGCCAGATTTTAAATAGTTTGTTAACGTCAGAAAAACACCTGCGATAGATACTAACACAACATTTTAAATCAAAGCTGTGTTGACAGCTAACAACTTGGATTTGTGGGCTATTGAAAAATCCTCACTGGTAGATAACAAGTAAAGCAAAAAAGGAAAATAACCAACAATTGGTAGATAGACATGTTGTACTCACTTAAACGTTTCAGAGCTTCCACTGTGATTTCAGGGTCACCACAGACTTTCTTCTCCAGTTCCTGCCAGGGCAGCAGGTCAAGAACAGCTTGGGGAACCACCTTCAACAGGCCAACCCTCATTGACTGAATCTGCATCAGAGATTGTATAAGCTTAGCAAATTTGATGCTGATAAAAGTAGCCAAATATTTTGAAAGTAGAGATGATTTTACTTGAATCCACTGTAAGTTTGCTACACAACATGATTTATTCATCAATGGAGGGAAAAATTGAAACAAGTCATGCCAGGGCACATTTGGAATATCCTTCATTAAAGTTTCCCTTAATTTGTTGCAGCCACAATGGGCCAAAATTGATTGTACGGAATATGGTCCATTCAGAGACTGGAGATGATGTAATATCGAATAAAAAAAGAAACTGTTGGAGGAACTCAGAAAGTTTCACAGCATCTTTGAAGGGAAATGGACACATGATGTTTTGAGACTGATCTTCAGACCACAATGTCATGTGTCATGTGTCTTTCTTTCTACAGATGCTATCTGACCCAGCGAGTTCCTCCAGCAGTTTTTTGTTTGCTCACAGTCCATTAGGTATTTGTTAAAGAAAGTTTAACAAATTATTCAGCATTTCTATAGTTTGCCGCTGTCTCTTCCACCTTTTTCCTTTACTCCACCATTGAAGACCCTCGTTACCTGATCTTTGTTCTCTTCCAGTCTTGCTTTCTGAACCAGTTGAATTAATTCCATCCGATTCTCATATTGAACAACTGTGTTACTGCCGTCAGGCTTCAGATCCACTACAGACTGGTCACTCAGTACAGTGGTATAAGTTAATTCGTTTCCAAACTTATATTCGAATGTCTCCTTGTCCATTGTTTCCATGGCTTCCAATAATTTTACCTAGAGAGAATGGGATTGGTAGTGTTCCAGACTATCGCTCATCAATATTTTACAGCCTTACTCCGTGTAAAAATACACAGATAATTTAATGAAGCACTCAAGTCAGGTCACTATTAACAATATGTACCTTACTTACCGTAGATGTGTGCTCCAGTTAATCTGCAGCCACATTATTGCCCTTAACAAATTCCGAGTAGACTGCAAATTCACATTTCCAACAGAAGTCCACCTTCTATGACCCTGGGTGGCGTGCACTGTGGAGCACCGACATCGCAAGGCTGATGAACAAACTCCAGTGCATATCCAAGAAACACTATCCTTATGAACCACAAATGTGATGGGATACAAAGTGATAATGATATATTCTGAATTTAAACTATTAACAAGTGCAAGTATTACTCTGTAAAGCCTTTTGTGGTTTCAAACTTAGTTAGCCTGAAAAATGATAATACCAAGCTGCCGAGGCTAAAAGGTAATCCATTTGCCCTATGGTTTTCAGTTCATAAGACAGACATATGATAGATACCATATTTCCCGGCAATGAAGATGCTATTTTTCACCCAAAAATAAGGCACGAAAATTTACCTGCATCTTGGAGGCTGAAGGTAAGTTGTTAGCCAGGAAAGATAGACTTGGCTATCCCTCAGTGCAGCAATATCAAGAACGATGTTGCTGTACTGAGGGATAGCCAAGTCTATCCGTCATTGCTGGCAGCTGATGGGAAGCGGCAGTAAAGTGGGAAATGGCTGTAAAAGGGGGTGGGGGGTTCCTTTCACAGCAGAGAGTCTGGCCAGGGGTAAAGTTGCGGGGCGGGCAGGAGGGTTGCGAAGGAGGGGGTCGGGGATCATACCAGCAACTCACTCATTCACCGCTGCCGCGCTGCTCCAGAGCCACTGCATTGTGGGGGGGGGGGGGGGGGGGGGGGGGGGGGGGGGGGGGGGGGGGGGGGGGGGTAGCTCGGGTGGGCTGCTAGTAGCCGCTGGGGCTGGACTTGGGAACTGCAGCTAGTCCCGATGACTCGTGGGACCTAGGAACTGTAGCCAGTTTCGGGGACGCGAGGGATCTGGGAACTGAAGCCAGTCCTGGGGAAGCGAGGGATCTGGGAACTGTAGCCAGTCCCGGGGAAGCGAAGGATCTGGGAACTAATGCCAGTCCTGGGGCACGCAGGAGATGTTGCCGATCCCTGGTCTAAACCAAACCCTTGATCCTGTCCTACCATCCTTTTCTCAAAATTTAGCAACTTAAATTGGGGGTGCGTCTTCATTGCCGGGAAAAAAGTATATATAGTTTATGCGGTGGGAGGAATGGATGATGGCAATTTTAACTCCAAGATCACTCATGAGTTAGTTTTGTTTAGCTTATTATTCACGAGTAGCCAGGTACTGTGAAGGATTTTTATTGCGTTCTATCCAGTCAAACAAAAAAACTATGCACGATTACAGTCAAACCATCCACAGTGCTCAGATAAAGGGTACAACATTTAGTGCAAGATACAGTCCAATAAAAGATAGTTCAGAGGTCCTCAATGAGGTAGAAGGGAGTCAGGACCACATTTTAGTCGTTAGTATACGCTGAGTATAGTAGGTGGCTGAGAACGCATATTTGCAGGGCACCATTGTTGAGAATTTGAACCTATCCTCACCGATTGTTGTCTGCTTGTCAGGGAGTCAAGAATTCAGTGGCAGAGGTGACTGCTGATGAATTTGGAGATGAACTTGGTTGGGATAATGGTATTGAAAGCAGTTATACTTCTTGAATAGAACCCAATGTAGGTGTCCTTCTTGTTGAGTTGCTCCAGGGATGAGTGTAGGGCTAGGAAGATGGCATTAGCCATTGACTTGTTGTGGTTGTGTTGTGACTTGATAAGTGAATTGCAGTGGTTTAAGGCTGCTTGGCAGGCCGGAGTTAATTTAGTTTAGTTTAGAAAAACAGCGCGGAAACAGGCCCTTCGGCCCTCTAAGTCCACACCGACCAGCAAACCCTGCACATTCACACTACCCTACACACACTAGGGACACTTCTACATTTGTACCAAGCCAAGTAAACTGCCAATCCGTACATCTTTGGAGGGTGGGAGGAAACTGAAGACCTCAGAAAACCCATGCAGGTCACGAGGAGAACTCGATACAGACAAGCACACATAGTCAGGATCGAACCTAGATTTTTGGTGTTGTAAGGCAATAGCTCTGCCGTGTACCATAACCAATCCCTCGAAGGGTGGTGGAGGCATATACTCTCATAAAGTTTAAAGATATAGGTGAATACTTGAAAGGCCATAGCTTAGAATATTACAGGATGAGAACTGATAAGATAGGTACTAGATGGCTGGCATGGATATGGTGGGCTCAAGTTCCCATTTCCAAGCTGTATGACAGTTGTTGTATTTTCCCGACAGGCCCGGTAGACTATGACCACAAGGGTGGCCCGGTTGTAGAGTTGCTGCCTTACAGCACCGGGTTCAATCCTGACTATGGGTGCTGTCTGTACTGAGTTTGTACGTTCTCCCCATGACCACGTGGGTTTTCTCCAAGATCTTTGGTTTCATCCCACACTCCAAAGAATTACAGATGTGTAGGCTAATTGGCTTGGTAAATGTAAAAATTGTCCTTAATGTGCGGGGATTACTGTTCGGTGCGGACTCGGTGGGCCGAAGGGCCTGGTTCCATGCTGTATGTCTAAACTAAACTAAAGAGCATAAATTATCCTTGCTGCATTCTCTTTTCATTTCCCATGTTCTCTGTACAACTTTTACATTCCATGAAGCTTCCACATTGAAGAACCCATCATGGTTTCTTTTTTAGTGCAGTGCAAGAGTAATATAATGTAGAATTGTCAACGTAATTAATAAGGTACTACTGAAAAATAGCAAATGCCTAGTCTGAAGAGGTAGCATTCCAATGAACTGTCATACAACAAAAAGTTACTGCTGCCTTTAGATGAGGTACAGCACAACTTTTCCAGATGATACTGATCTCTATCCCCTCACTCCTCCTATAAAATGCTTATGAGTACTTCCCACTTTAACCAACATTTTGTGGCAACATTAAATCATCCAAAATGTTTGGTAACTTATGGGTTCAAGCAAGGGAAAATTATCATAGAGAAGGGAGAGTTAATAAGCTTCATATAAGCAAGATTCCTACAGCTACCTTTCATTATCCCGTTGGCACATCAATCCAGAAAATGCAGGCCAATTTACAAAATAGCTGCAACTCACCAAGACAGAGTCCACTGCAGGAAAATCCTTGGACCATTTCACCTCTTCTCCTGCTAGTTGTTTCCATACAATTCCAGGAAGAGCCAGCACCTGCCAAACATATACAATGTTCTCATTAGTCTAGATTAGGAATAATCTTCAGTTTTTAATTTATTGCAGGCCCAATTCATTACTGGCAATTCCATGAACACTGCATTAGTTTAGATGTTACCAGCACATAATTCTATCATGGACACTTGGATTATGAAAACACTGAAGTAGTTTGAAATCACAGAATTGAAGTCTACTTTGGTATTAGGTTAAATGGATAAACTCTGCATGTCCCCATTTCAAGCAATTCAACATGCCCCTCTATCTCCAGTCTGCTGCCTTCTTTCCATTGTTAATAATTGCCACACAATCCCAATCCACTTTTTTTTTTGCAAATTATTTCCTTTTAATCCGTCCTAATCATATGTTTGATCACATCATCTACCTAAATCAGTAACCCGCATTTTCTGCTTGAACTGGCCTCCACAATTCTCTCCAGGAAATCCTCTTTCCACCTCATGGTACTCTCCAGAAACACCAAGGATGGATGAGCCTGGTTTAAGGCTAGATGATCTTGAAGACAGGTCTATTTAAAAAAAGTAGCTTATGGACTTCTTAGTATTCCAGAAAATGTATTTTCTGGTTTCCCTACCTTCTTCCCCAGATATTAAAGGGTACAAAAGGCAACATCCATGGAAAAAAAAAGCTGTTTTTCTTCAGCCTGGACCTGCTGAACATTTCCAATATTTTCTGTGGTTACTACAATCATGGGCGGAAATCCCGGGGGGAGCACGTCCCCTCCATGTTTTGAGAGGTGGGGAACAATCCCCCATGTTTTGTAATCCCGATTTTTAAATTCGGAGGAAAAAAAAAAAATTAAAAATCTCCGCTTTCCGCGACAGTGTGGGACTGATGATTGAGGGCGCCGATTGGACGAGAGAGACGTCGGTCAGCAGGCAATGGGGGGGGAGAGGCGGAAAATTTTGATTCAGCACGATGATTGGAGGAGGGAGATGTTGGTCAGAGGCGGAGGTAAGGGGGTGGGATTGAGGATTGAGTGTGGTGATTGGAGGAGGGAGACGTCCTGGTGGAGCAAAGATCATAGAGCGGAGCTTGAATTGACCCGTTCGCGGGGCCTTTCATCGTCCGGCACGGCTTAAAATTGGTACGAGATCTTCCATCACCCCTCGGTCAAATTGCTGCGTCGAGGTGATCGAGGCTCCCGATGTTGAAGCCCCTGCAGCCGGTTTTAAGCCGCGCCGGGCGATGAAAGGCCCAGCGAATGGGCTGATTCAAGTCTCATGATTCGGGGCGGACGTTGCTGGAGTTCGGAGTCCGTCACCAAGCAGCTCAGGTGTGTGTGTGTGTGTGTGTGTGTGTGCGTGTGCGTGTGTAAAATTGTGTCCTCCACCCCAATGTTTTGACAGCGATATCCGCCCCCGACTACAATGGTGCTGTGTGGAAAATTATGCTCTTAAAAACCTATGCTTAAATAATTCTAAGTTTAGGATGAAAACACGTCAAAATAGAGCTAAAATGTCAAATTATTTACAGAGAATAGAAAGGACAATAAAAATGGAAATAATTACCAAAAGCTCTCGGCCTCTTAGTGCTGCCCCCATCAGCTGGCCTATCCATTCATACTTCCCAAATTCTTTGCAGGACGGGTTAGGAACATATACATCTCTTGCTTCTCCAGTTCTGTTGCCCTGGTGCAAGAATAGGAAGCAACAATTACAATGTATCTATTTTACTTACATGTTGAACAATCCCTGTGATGCAATTGTATGACTGATCTATAAAAAGATCTGATAGTTGTAGACTCTCTTTCACAACCTTATCAAGTACTTTGCAACTGAACAATTCTGCAACAATATCCATAATGAATAACCAAATTAATGTTCAGCCTATTTTTTGTTGGTCAATCTGAGAAGATTTGGTTCTCCTCATATTCCCATCACCTCCCCTCAGATTTAACCACTTAGATATAGTACATACAACAAGTAATTTACAGCAGTCAGATAAACTATCAAACTGCACATCTTTAGCATCTGAAAGTGAGAGTGGCTCTACAACACTATGGTGGGAATAACTCATTGTGCTGAAGACATAGAAAACAGGTGCAGGAGAACATTATTCGGCCCTTCGAGCCACCACTACCATTCAATATGACCATGGCTGATTATCCAAAATCAGTACCCCGTTCCCGCTTTCTCCCCATATCCCTTCATCCCATTAGCCCGAAGAGCTATATCTAACTCTCTTTTGAATACATCAAGTGAATTGGCTTCCACTGCCTTCTGTGGCAGAGAATTCCATATTCACAACTCTATGGGTGAAAATGTTTTTCCTCATCTCAGTCCTAAATGGCCTACCCTTTATTCTTAAACTGTGACTCCTGGGTCTGGACTCTCCAACTTCAGGAACATTTTTCCTGCATCTAGTCCATCCAATCCCTTAAGAATGTTATATGTTTCTATAAGATCCCCTATCGTCCTTCTAATTTCCAGTGAATATAGCCCATATAAGTGAACAAAGACAATAGAGTATACTATGAAACATTCCATCACCCCTTTATTCTTTTTACTCAAGTCCCTCATGTAGGTTTGTTAATTTGGTATCATGTGGTAACAATCTTAGCTAATTTTTGCCAGAGACTAGCAGACTGGAGAAATATATTCCTGTACAAGTCCATGCATTTATTTAACTGGTGAAAAATAAAGAATTCCAACTGAAATAAAAAATGTGGATAATAATCTCACAAACCTGATTTGATGTTCTTACAAAAAAGGGCAAAGGTACAAGACTGTCTCCAGAACTTGGGCAAAGCTCTTCAGAGATATCAGAGAGACTGTCTCGAAATCCACCACCTGTTGGTTTAAAGAGATGATCCATTTAAAAAGTCTGTGCAAAATGTTGAAATTAACATGTCATAACTGTGTCAATACAGAAATTATGAGTACCAGGAAACAAAACATGAAATAAAGTTCCACTTAGGGCAACATAAAAATGATCAAAGAAAATTGTAGAGACACCCATCATGGATGGCCTGGTTCATTCATGACTTTGCTCTCAATTAAACTGTTCTGTAAGATTGCTACCTTCTATTATTGGGTATTTTGTATTCTCTTTTAATGTATTATAGGCACTATAGAGATACAAAAGCTCTATAGAAGCATTTAGTAAACTGATAAATGAGTCAGCAAATGCTGCAAGTGTGAAATATAAATAGTTGGAAATATCTAACTAATCAGCCTCTGTGGGGAGAACAGACAAGTTACTGATTAAACAAATGTAGAATAAAGGAATTGCAGATGCTGGTTTATACCAAAGATAGACACAAAGTGCTGGAATAACTCAGTGGGTCAGGCAGAGTCTCAGGAGGAAATAGGTGACATTTTGGGTTGGGACCTTTATTCCGTCTGATTGAACAAAGCTCACCTTGGTCAATGATTCCTTCAGAGATAAATTTACATTCCCACCATTGGTCGTATCGTGCTGGCCACCTTCAAATACATAAAAGGATAAAGGTTAAAACTAAGATTATTTTCGCACAGCGAGTTCATATTTCAAAAATCAGTCTCAAGACCATACAAAATAGAAACAGGAGCAGGTCATTAACCCCTAGAGCTTGCTCCCCCATTCTATAGGATCATGTCTGATATGACATTGCTGGTCATATCATTTTCTTGCTGTTCGTGGTCTGACAACATGGTTTCTTGTTCTGGATGCTCCCATGAGGGGTACATCCTCTCAGGATTTATTCTCTAAGAATCTAATTTTTCCAATGACATTACCTCTGATTCTTCTAAACTCTATTTGAGTTTCGTAGAATCTGGGCTTGTTTAATCTTTTCTCATAGAACAGCCTCTCAATACCTGGTATATTTCTAGGGAACCTTGGAACTGCCTCCAAGAAAATATCATCTTTCCTTAAATAGCGGGACCAAAAATGTTCCAGGTGTTGTCTCACATCAACTGTAAACCGTGCTGGTAACATTTCCTTTTAGCTGGATTCCCTTAAATACGGACCAATATTCCATTAACCATCCCGATTAGCTGCCACATTTGTGCACTTCTGCATTTCATGTACAAGGACCCTCAAAATGTTGTCTGCAAATTTCTCCATTTGAATGATAATGTTCTTTTGTTCATTCCTCTGAAGTGAACACTTCACATTTTTCCATAGAACACTCTTGTGGGTGGCCAACATTTTGCCCACTCAAAAGGTTGTCACCATGTAACTGACCACTTTATCCCTGCACACTGCTTGCCTGTTTGCCAATCTTTCATTCTTGATAATATATTACATCCATCACAACAGGCTCCTATTTAATGACTTACCCTTGGTGAAATACCTTTTGAAAGTACAAATATAATACATCTACTAGATTCCTTCTATTCACTTTCGTCAAGATTTTCTTATTTGTCAAACCCAATTCCACTTTCATGATGCCACACCAACTACACGATTCGATTATGATTTTTCAATGTGCTGCTGTCGCTTCCTTAATTGATTCTAACAGTTTTCTATCAATAGACGTTCAATTAATCTTCAGCTTTAATTACCTACATTTTGTCTCCCTCCATTTTGAATCAGGGTGCCAAACTGGCAGTTAAACATTTCTCCAGTATTTAAGGAATTCAGAAATCATAGCCATTTAAAAAAACAATATTCTTAGGGTGGGAGTTAAGGTCAGGTCGAGGGGAGTACCCCCCGCCACGGCTACCATGTAATCCCGTGCTACCTGCTCCATGGTCGGATAGTCGGCGACTAAACAGTCTCCCCCACCTGGTTTGCCAGGTGAGGAGGGGACTGTGGACCCCCAGCAGGACCAAAAACAAGACCGGTCAAAGGACGGATGAGCTTCTAGCGAGCCAACGGCCATCCACACTTCAGTAGAAGTTGCGATCACTGCCGTACATAACATTGTAAAGAATGATGATAAAGCACACACACACCAAAATCCTATACAGGTGCACAACCTTTTATCCGAAATTCCAAATAACGAAAAGCTCCGAATAGCGGACATTTTTTCGGTCCTTGAAGAAAGGTCCTTGAAGACGTTCACCGAGGGCGGCCCGCAGAGGTGACAGCGGAACCTCCGGTCGGTCCTCGAAGAAAGGGGAACTAAATCCCCATTCATAAAAGAGAAGGTGAGGGTATATTGCGCGGGAGGGTTAATAATTGACAATCTGCTGCTGCCTGCCCGCTGTTAAAAAGTTCCCACGGTAGACTCACGATACACAGTGTATCGTGAGTCTTGCGTGGGAACTTTTTAACTCAGCGGGCAGGCAGCAGCAGATTGTCGCTCCCTTCAGTTTCACCCCACCTACACCCCTCTGCTTCCCGGCCATGTGTGTGACCCCTTCCCTCCCCTCTCCAGCTCCCCGCCCATTGCACCGGCGCGGGGGCTTTGCACTGTCTTCACGTCGGCGATGCCAGCAGGTCAGTGCCAGTCACCGGAGACGTCAGGACCAATGGGACACCGACCCCCAGGCCCACTGCAAGCATGGAGATCCCAGAGACCCACAGCCAGCAGCAGCCCAGCCCCGTTCCAACTCCAGAGGAACACGCTCCCCGTAGGGACAGAAGCTGATGGTGTGCAAGGTACGTCTTGTTCTTGGGGTTGCGGATGAGGGGGCGCAGCTCGGGCTGTGACGTCTCTGGCCACCCCCCTGGACAGGAGCTGAGACTGGGAACTGTACCGTCCTTGCAGGTGAGCAGTAGAGTGGGGTTGTTTGCAGTTGCAGAGGGAGGGCGGTACAGTATCCCAGTCTCAGCTCCTGTCCAGGGGGGTGGCTGGAGACGTCAGGACCAACGGGACACCGACTGCAAGCACTGAGATCCCAGAGACTCACAGCCAGCAGCAACTCCAGCCCAGCCCCGCTCCAACTCCAGAGGAACCCGGGTTGCGGATGAGGAGGCGCAGCTCAGGCTGTGGGCGAACTGCCACTTGTCGCTGTAGCGGCCCATCGGGGAGCGGGTTCCTGTTGGTCCTGACGTCTCCGGCCACCCCCCTGGACAGGAGCTGAGAGACGTCAGGACCACCAGAAGCCGCTCCCCGATGGGCCACTACAGCGACAAGTGGCAGTTCGCCCACTGCCCGAGCTGTGCCCCCTCATCGGGACACTGACCCCCAGGCCCACTGCAAGCACGGAGATCCCAGATCAGCAACTCCAGCCCAGCCCCGCTCCAACTCCAGAGGAAAATGCTCCCCCCCGTAGGGGCAGAAGCTGATGGTGTGCAAGGTACGTCTTGTTCTTGGGGTGGCGCAGCTCGGGCTGTGGGTGAACTGCCACTTGTCGCCGTAGCGGCCCATCGGGGAGCGGATTCCTCTGTAGTTGGAGGGACAGGGAGACACAGCGGCTTTTGAGAATGGTGGGCAATCACTTCCAAAGTTCTGCCCACACAGTCAGTACACCTCTCCTACACTTGTCTCCCGCACTAAGATCATCTCGCAGAGAATGATCCCAGCCTAACCCTCCCTATTCTCTCCTATTCTGCAAGAAAAAACTACATTGAAGACTCAAACTCGCGATCGAGTAACTGCCGGGATCGAGGCGCAAACTCGCGATCTTGCGGATATGAGCCGAGCACTCTACCACTGAGCCAGCCGTTAAAATCTACGCTAAAAATCTTCCATTCCGAAAGCCAAAAAATTCCAAATTACGAAAAGTGTCTGGTCCCAAGGCTTTCGGATAACAAGGGGTCATAGTTTAAGGATAAGGGGAAATCTTTTAGGACCGAGATGAGGAAAACCTTTTTCACACATAGAGTGGTGAATCTCTGGAATTCTCTGCCGCAGAAGATAGTTGAGGCCAGTTCATTGGCTATATTTAAGAGGGAGTTAGATGTGGCCCTTGTGGCTAAAGTGATCAGGGGGTATGGAGAGAAGGCAGGAACAGGATACTGAGTTGGATGATCAGCCATGATCATATTGAATGGCGGTGCAGGTTCGAAGGGCCGAATGGCCTACTCCTGCACCTATTTTCTATGTTTCTATGTTGTGCACCTGTACTTCCAGGGCAGAAGTCCGCAGGAACTGGAGGACAGAGATGTCACCCTTCCCGTCGGAAACCAGCACCACTGTGTCGCTAATGTTTTCAATGATGATGAATGAATGAGATATCTGGGCTAGGGGATTTAAACCATCGCCTCATTTGTTTGTCTTAAACAATTTTTCACTCACGTTGAAGGTATTTATTTCCTCCCCACAATTATTCAGTATTAATGAGACAGAGTTTAGAGATACAGCGTGGAAACAGGCCCTTCGGTCCGCAGATTCCACGCCGACCAATTGTACACTAGTTCTATCCTACACACTAGTGACAATTTACAGAAGCCATTTAACCTACAAACCTGCACATCTTTGAAATGTGGGAGGAAACTGGAGCACCCAGAGAAAACGTATGCGATCACGGGAAATTCTGTACAGACAGCACCTATAGTCAAGATTGAACCCAGGTCTCTGGCACTGTAAGGCAGCAACTCGACCACTGCGACACACTGTTATAATGACTAATACAAAATATCTGTTTAACTCTGTAATTTCCCAGAACTATTATCACAGGGTCATTCTCTATAGGATCTCTAAACGTTTACTTGGAATTCTCAACTTGGGTTTTACAGCACCATCTATTGCCAGTTTTTATATTCCTTGCTGGTCTGCTTCTCTTAATTTTTGCTCGCATCTTTTTTAGTTCTTCATGGCTGGGTTTATATCATTGGATCTACAGCTAACATTTGTTTCCTTATTTCTCTCTTTCAAATTACTATCCCCCTAGCTATTGATTGGTTCATCTCTTCTTTAGAATTGTTCCTCCTTATTGGGATTTATTTTTGCAGAGTATCATGAATTGCCTCCTTCATGTGTGTCAGTGTTTGCTTTTTGTTTCTTCTGGCAAAACAAACATAGCTCAGTCTACTTTAGTCTAACCTCATTACATTGCTATTAACCTTATTGGATTATACAAGTTTCCAAACCAGGTTCCTCCCATGCAAACGAAAGATAAAATGCTAACACTCTGTGATCACTCATTTGTTAATTTATATCCTTTTCTACAGTACGGCTGTGGTTGGAGGTCAAAACAACTATTCTTGATGACTTATTTCCTTTGCTTTTTTTTCAAACCTCTACCCAAATGGACTCTGTGCATTCAGAACCTAGCTTATCTTTCACAAATATTACTTTTTGATTTCAAATTAAAGTTGACATCCCACCATCTTTTCATACCTGCCTGTCCTTAAAAGTCAAACAACCCGAATTCCCTGCTTTGATTGTATTGTATTCAATGTATTGTCATTATCTCATATTAGAGACAACAAAATGAATTACCTTGATCACCTTGCAATCACACAACCATAATAGTGATCAGATAGTTCTCATTCATTTCTACGTGCTGATAATGCATCTCCTTATGTGTGCAGTAAGTTAAAAGTTTGCCATTTAGTCATTTTTAAGCAGCTTGCCTTTTATTGTAAAATGGTCCTATTTGCTTCCTGCCCTTGATTTCCATGAATTTGGTTTTTCTATGCTATTGCTCTTTCTTTCATCTCTGCCCCATGTTTCTCTCTCCCTGGACATCATTCTTAGATCACCAGGCTTCCGCATTCTGTTTAAAGCCGCCCAAACACCACCCCAGAAAAACCTAGCACAGTATGGAAAATATTAGCATGTTAGCAAGGTGAGCTTAATTGCCCAACATCACAACTCAACACCTATAATGGCCTTATTCAAACAATATATAGTTGAACTGTCATCACTGCAATAAAATGCTTTCTAATTATGTTGAATGCAGAGATCCATTAGCAGGGGATAAAACTGTTACAATGGGTGCTAAAGGAGATTCTAACAACTGTTTGACAAAATTGCTCTTTATTTGGTTGCTTAGAAATGTTCAGTCATCAAAAGCTAACGAGATTCCAATTGTTTTGCCTTCTTCTTTAGTTTAGATTAGCGATACAGCATGGAAACAGGTCGCCCCACCAAATCCACACCAATATCAATCATCTTTTCACACTAGTTCTATGTTATTCTACTTTCTTATCCACTCCCTACGCATTAGCAGCAGTTGTTGAAAAAAGGAGGCCAATTAACCCTACAAATATGCACATCTCTTAGAAGAGGGAGAAAACCAGAGCACAGAGGAAAACAATGGAGTCATAGGGAGAACGTGCAAACTCCACATTGAGAGCACTCAAGGTCAGAATGAATCTGGATCTCTGAAGTCTACTTTAATTTAATAGTTTACCAATAAGGAAGAAGATTAATGAATGATAAGAAAACAGTCTAAATCGTCATGCTCTAGCAAATCAATATAGCAAATAATCAAACAAAGCAAAATCAATACTTTGCATGCCTTTAAGATCCTTAAGAAGTAACACAGCAATCGGTAAGTAGTAGTAGAGCACAAACTAAAAATAAATAAAAACAAAGGGATGAAATAAACTTAATGATGCAATTGTAATTTGGAAATGCATTCAAAATATGGCCCAAGGCAGAATAAAACCTACCATTAGAAAAATCCTAGCTCAAGTTTAATTTTCTGAAAATTCCCAAATGAACATACAGTACCTGTAATCTAAAGGTTTATCGCACTTGTCCGAAGGCTTCAGCCCCTCAAACATCTACAAAACAGAAAGTGAACACATTGGAATTTAGTAGAGTCTCAATAGAATGTATTCATAGTTGTCTGCATTTAATTAGTGAATAAAATAGGCAATCAAAAATCAATTCAGTTGTTAATATGCTGCTTCAATCAGACTTTTGCCCCTCACTGAGAACCATTTACATGTCTTCAGCTGTACTCTTTACACTTTGTATAATGGAAACAAGCATTTGCCAAAGATCACAACCTCAATCTCGGTGTGTCCTCACCACTTGCAAATAGGTTGAAGACACGCACCCCAGAATATCTAATGGCCGGGCCCCAGCCATGTTGCTGCATTCTGCAACGGGCTTTGGATAGTTGCCTTCATGGAGGCAAACCAAAATGCTGACATTGATAAGGCTGAATCAAGTTAAAAATATAAGAAGATATTAAATTGGTTCCTGGGCTAGCTTACAGCTTATATTTAGTCTCAAATGGGGCTTTTCTCCAGTAGATTAATACAGAAAGGCAAGTTTAGGTTTGCCTCAGGTTGCTGTGTATTGAGATAATGAATAACTATAACATTTGTCTACAAAGTGACGAGAGAGGAAGCAGAGAAGAAGCTAGATTGATCTCACTAAGGGGTAATGACAAATGGCTGATGTCTTTGATATGTAAAATGCCTTGCACCAAATGTCTGATGTCTGTGAGGGGAGGAAACTAGATTGATCTAAGGGGTATTAACCAATGGCCAATGTCTTTAATATGTAAGATATCTTGTACCATATGACAAAATGCCTTTGATGTGATGCATTTTGTAGAAACCTTTATTTCATGTACCTCTGACCATGACTAATGTTTGTGGAATGTGCTAAGGTGACAAAAAACACTATATAATACGATATAATTCTGTTGTTCGAAAAAGTGGACTGAGGACAGTGAAGTGTCTGTATTGCTCACTTGACTGGAATACCTTACCACTTCTATCAGCTGATAATAAGTAAAGTAAATGGCCTCCTCCTGCACCTATTTTCCTATATGTTTAAGTTAATATCAATCATAAAAGTAACGTTTGCTAGGAAATCTTCTTCATAAGGAACAAAATTCGTAAAGTGAAACACTTTGTAGTTGTAGCAGAGACTGAGACACATGAGAGCAGGATGAAAAAACGAAGGCAACAAAAGCTGTGGGAGCGCGCGTGCGTGCGTTCGCGCATGCACAACTGATCCGGCCTGTATGAAGTCGCATTTTGCCCAATCCGGCCCGTGACCTAAAATGGGTTTGACACCCCTGCAATAAATCATTGGAAAGAAATCCCAGAAAATAAATGTAAGATTTAACTTACTTCCTCACAAATGCAACAATTTCCTGAGGTAACACACTTATAGATTTCCAAAATCCTTGTACTTGCAAGCAAATTGTTTTGGATTATTTTGACATACCTGTGAGAACACAGCATTTTTACAAGAGGGATCAAGGGAAGGGTTGTTGCGATGCTCCATGGCTACCCGTCGATTTATGTAGAGTTTTGGCATGTTGTTGGGTTTGTTCGTTTCTGAATCCTTGAGGCACTGTGCAATAAGAGCAGTGCGCCGTTTTGAAAGCAGGAGGAACGGCTTGATGTGCTGGAAGGCAAAAAAAAGGTGCTTTAATCAATCTGTTGGCCGGGATTTCGCAATCGCCAGTGAAGGATTGGGTCTCACTTTGCATTCACTTTACTGACAGCTGCAAAGTCTTTTGTAACTTTAGAATGGCTTGCTCTAATATGATGCCCGAGTCACGCTTTCTAGGGGGCATCAATGAGCTGTACTACAACTCTCCAACAAAACACAGATTCAGATTAACTTATTGTCATATACACCAGTGTGCATTGAAATTTCTTGCCATATGAAGCTCGCATGGTAAACAGTATACAATGACAAATGCAAAAGAGATGAATGGTGCAAAGATTGTTGTACAGTCTGAAACTCTCAGGTTGCGTAGCAAGGTCAGGCAAATCATGAGTGAGACATGTTTCAGTGAAAGGAAGAACACAGCAGTTTCTGATCTCCCTTTAAAACATATTGAAGAATTCTCATTAAGATGCAAAATCTAAACCAGAAGCTATTATGCAGGAGGTACGTTTGATATAAACAAGAGGAATTAAGACTGGGTGTGTGAATAGGATTGAGACCAAAAAAAGGGCAGAAATTAAAAAAACAACTTTAATTTGCAACACAAGTAACTTTTGAAAGAAAGGGAGGAACAACAAATCAGCCATTTATCAGGGTGTTTATTGGTGGTAAGGTAAAAGATTAGATATGGGGCACTGAATGAAGAAAAGGATTATTTAATCATATGAGACTTAAATGGAGGGAATGGAGCAATGCATTGGAAACTAGTATTCAGATCCCCATTATTTGTTTGATTTTTGTGAATGACCTACTCCTGCTTTTATTTATATAATTCTTAAGATCAAATCATATCTGGACTATTGAACAGTTTTGGGCAATCTCTTAAAAGATTTAGAGGGCATACTCGTCAGAATTACACCAAAAATGCAAGGGCAGGTTGGCTTATATTTCAAGCTGAACAGCTCACCTTCAAATGACCAAATGATCCCACAGTGTGGTCCCAGGCCGGCACCAGATGGTGAATAAGGCTGTCCAGGAGTTTAAGGAATCTAGGCAAGAAAATATTTCAATTAATATGGACAAAGAAGATAGTCACATTATTATAATTAAGCTAGTGAAAATTAAACACTCAAGCATAATTAATAAAAAAATATAGAGCAGAATTCTATCCACACCCGGTATTAATTACATTTCTATTCAGTCTAATGCTATTCCAAATTTACTTAGACCTTTGCTTGGAGTTACCTTTGCCAAGTTAAATTCCAATAACCCATTATTTGATGCCTGGAAATCCCAAAGGTTTGGCATCCGACTCATTTATATACATAGTACACATCACCCACGGACCAACTATCCATAGATCCATGTACTTGGCTGTCAATTGTTGGGAGCGCGAGCTGATTCGACTTATATTGTGGCTTTATTTAGTTTTTTTTGGTATTAGAGATACAGGATGGAACCAGGTCTTTCAGCCTACAGAGTCTATGCTGACCAGCCATCACCCGTACACTAGTTCTATCCTAAACACTAGGGACAATTTAGATAAGCCAATTGCCCTACAAACTCGCATGCCGAGGAGGTGGGAAGAAACCGGAGCACCTGGAGAAAACCCACGGCGTCACAGGGAGAACGTACAAACTCCGCACAGAGAGCATCTGTAGTCAGGGTCGAACATGGGTCGCTGACACTGTAAATTAGCAATTCTACCTTGCGCCACTGTGCCACCCTCATATTAGGTTGGAAATGGGACGTTGGTGCCACTAAATCAGCCAAAGGATTAATTCTTGTCCCACAGTCACCTACATCCTAGCATCCCACCCAAGATGCAAATAGTTCTGTGACCTTAAGCCATCTGACTAGCACAGCCTTTATCAGTATTCCGTTCACTACATTTATTTGTAATACAAATATATCGTGATTCCTTGAATGGAAAACTGTACATCTGTGTACTCTCCTATTAGGAGGAAGCAAAAGTACAGGTATATACCTGTGGATAACCACTGCTCTTCTATATAACATGTCAGGGTCATGCCCCTCGAGACGTGGATAACGAACCAGGTTTGCTGATTGAAACATATCAATGTTTAATCCCAAGTCTCTCTCCCTTGAAGATCTGATCTTGAGGCCATGTAGTCGGACATCTATCCCTCCATCTGTTGGGAAATATTGAAGATGTTACAAATATACAGCAGATACAAATATTGACCTGATTTACAGTGGGGAAAAAAACCTCGCTGAATGTCTGACTTTTAAAGTGCAATGTATGTGCAGTTAAAATGACTATGTATAAACACTGCTGTAATTTCTACATGGCAAAACCAAAATGTACAAAAATGGCCTTTATTAAAACCTGACAATGTGCACTTTAACCATCTGAGATTTGTTTCTATTACAAATCTCAAATTGTGGAGTACAGAGGCAAATAAATAAATGATGGGTCTTTGTCCCAAACATTATGTAGGTCACCCTATATTCCCTTATCCATTTCCCTCATTGGAGATTGTTTCATCACCCAATTACCAAAGATAATTTTCCACTACAATCACTTTCCTCACTGAAGAACTTACCTACACATTCTGGAATGCGAACTTCAATTAAAGGAAGATGTACCATCATGTCCTCAAGAACACACAGGTCACCAACTAAAGTTCTGGAAGAAAGAGAGAATAAAAAAAAATACTAGCTGGTAACAATGTTTCATTGTTAGTCCCACCCCCATTATCTGAAGTGATTTAGAAAATTGAAACAATTATCATTTAAAAAATGCGTGAAGTTACTAAAATAGAAACATTGGTTTTTAAATTTCATTCTACAGCGATCATTACTGAAAATCTTAAATCTAAAGTTACCTTAAAAAAAGCCTATTACGCTGTAAATACTAAGTACAATCTATTTAACAAGACATCCAACTTACGTTTGGGTCAAATGTTATCCCTCTGACTGACTTGGTATGCAAGTACTTTAGAAACCCCATGCATCGGTTAATTCAAATGAGAGACGTGGAGAATGAAGATTTTAACTCATCTGGAATATCCCAGAATTGGAGATATGATGGAGATCAGGCAATGGGCAGAAACCACGCAGAAGACATTAGAATAATATAGCAGAATTTGCTGCATTACCTGAAATGTGCTTGTTTTAATGGTAGCAAAATTTTAAAAATGTTAATTTAGTTAGGAATATAATTTTGCATTACAATCTTCTATACGTACTCATCAACAGCGATATCATTTAACTTCTTTAAATTATCACGTTCACCACCATAGGTGTGAATTTTTCTTTGCTAGTAGTTGTCAAGTTGACTACTGGATAGGCTTTCTGGGTGAGTGGGCAAATGTTTGGCAGAGATGCAGTATAATGTGGATAAATCTGAGGTTATCCATTTTGGTGGCAAAAATGGGAAAGCAGACTATTATCTAAATGGTGGCCGATAGGGAAAGGGGGAGATGCAGCGAGACCTGGGTGTCATGGTACACCGGTCATTGAAAGTAGGCATGCAGGTGCAGTAGGCAGTGAAGAAAGCGAATGGTATGTTAGCTTCCATAGCAAGAGGATTTCAGTATAGGAGCAGGGAGGTTCTACTGCAGTTGTACAGGGTCTTGGTGAGACCACACCTGGACTATTGCGTACAGTTTTGGTCTCCTAATCTGAAGAGAGACATTCTTGCCATAGAGGGAGTACAGAGAAGGTTCACCAGACTGATTCCGATTGGGAGACCCGACTTTGTCTTATGAAGAAAGACTTTTCGACTCTTTTTTTACTCTCTAGAATTTAGGAGATTGAGGGGGGATCTTATAGAAACTTACAAAATTCTTAAGGGGTTGGACAGGCTAGATGCAGGAAGATTGTTCCCGATGTTAGGGAAGTCCAGGACAAGGGGTCACAGCTTAAGGATAAGGGGGAAATCCTTTAAAACCGAGATGAGAAGAACTTTTTTCACACAGAGAGCGGTGAATCTCTGGACTCTCTGCCACAGATCGGAGTTGAGGCCAGTTGCCTGGGATCGCTAAGAGGGATGCCGATGTGGCCCTTGTGGCCAAGGGCTCGCAGGGTTGGGAGAAGGCTAGTCGGGAGCTCCACTGAGTTGGCTCGATCAGCCATGATCGGGGTAAATGGCGGTGCAGGCTCGGGGGAGCTGAATCATCCTCCCTACTCCTGCACTGATCGTTCCCTATGTAGGAGGGCCCAAAAAAATGGCTACGGGAGTTAGGAATATAATTCAACGCATTACCTTCTTCTGGACGTATTTATGTCAACATGTATATCATGTTAACTTCTTTAAATTATCACGTTCACCACCATATACTTGAATTTTCTTTGGCATAATAGGCTTGTCAGTATTATTGCATCTACTGAGATTGACAAATAATCCTCTACAAGAAAGAGAGCAGATGTTCCAGAAACCGAAAAGCTCCGAAATCCGGCCATTTTTTCCATGTAACGTCTGCGCACCAAATAATTGCGTTTGGCGCCAAACTTGACCTATTTTCTACCCATTAACCTAAGTCTGCATACTTCAAATAGAGGCTGCCTCCTTGCTTATACCGGCAATATTAAACTGATTAAATCATTGCTTAAATCTTCTGTACATTTGGAGGGCTTTTTATCTGAAGGGGGTATTTTCTGATTCTTAAAAGAAAAATGGTCGGAGAGGCGGGGAGCGGTCAATGCCTTCCGGGTCGCTTTAAATGTAAGTCCGCAGGCGCTGTCTGAAATTATGAACGCGGGCGGCGCCGGTTGTAGCTCCGACAAGAATGTCAGGCCATACCCCTGGCTGCGAGGCGATTCCAAATCCAATGATGAGGCGCCAGGGCCCCAGCTCCGCGAATGTTGGAGACCCGCCGTTTTTTTAATTTTTATTTTATTTTCGTCTTTTTTTTATTTTTAGTGTGTGTTAAAAGTTTGTGTAAATGTTCTCTGGTTTGTTTAATGTGGGGGGAGGGAGAGGGTGTCAGGGGAAACTTTTGTTTAGTTTCTTACCTTGCCGGAGATGCAATTTTTTTCAGGATCGCATCTCCGGTTGCTCTGTGACCTACCATCGATGGAGCTGGAGGCCTCCTCGGACTTACTTGAGCCCCACCGCGGGGCGTGGATTTAACATCGGAGCTGATCCCTTGCGAGCTGGGATCGCTCCAACTGCCGCCTGCGGACTTACCATCAAGAGCTCGCAGTCTTGGGAGAGGCTAGTCGGGAGCTCCAACGACACAGAGGCTCGACCAGCCCCGACCCGGGGTCCGATCGCCGGCGTGGGGGAGCTGTCATCCTCCCGATGCAGGAACTGATCGTTCCCGATGAGGAGGGCTCAAACGCTGCCGGCTACGGGAGTCAAGATCCCGTCAACGGAGGGCCATTCTGGTGGATGTTTTTGTTAAAATGTATTTTACGTGTTCCGTTGCCTTTTTTTTGTATGACTGACTTGTCAAATGAAATTCCTTGTATACTAATAATAGGCTAATAAAGTATTATTGTGATTGTGATTGACAACATAATCCTACTACCTGTAAATTTGTGGGAAATTTCAAGGGGTAGAGCTAAAATACAGATGATATTTAGACCAGTTTTAAAAATGAACAAATGTGATTTGGTTTTGCATAGGTTTTGACCTAGAATTGTTGGAAAGGAAGAGTTGTGGGGAATGGGAGAGGAGCACAGAGAAAAAAGACAAGAGGACATAGAAGGTACCATATAATCAATAATAAATGAGAATACTGTATCTAGAGTACAATTTGTAAGATGCATAGGGTAATTCATATACGGTGAATGCACAAATTATTTTTCCCAGGGTAAGAGAATCAAGAACCAGAGAGCATAGGTGTACAATGAAATAGGAAAGATTTCATCGGAACCTGAGGAGCAACCTTTCCACAGAGAGGATGGTGGATATAAGAAATGAGTTTCTGGAGGAAGCAGTTGAGCCAGATATAATAACAACATTGAAAAGTATTTAAGACAGATACATACGTTGGAAAGGTTATGGACCAAAATACGGGCAAATAGGATGCTCAGATGGGGCAACTTGGTCAGCATGAATGAATTAGCCCAAAGGGCCTGTTTCCATGGTGTATGACTCAAATGAAGGCAGGGAGCTCAAAAAAACAAAACAGGAAGAAGAATTAAGTGATAAAACTAAAAACAAAATTGAAAAACATTCAATTGCACTTCAGGTCTAATGATATTTCTAAGTTCCATATATTTAAATATCGTTTTAATCCTTTGGATTGCCACAGGCACATAATCTAAATATTTTTCTATTTCAAATTATGCATGTTCACTTATCAAACTTATTGTGCATTTTACTGCATATTAGGCATGGGATTATTAGACCATGAAACTGTTAAATCTAGAAATCAACTTAATACTTAAATTTTCATACTTGATAATGATGCCTTTCTTCATGTGCAATCGAATCCAGTGATGGCCCTGACTCCCCTCACTCTCCCAGAATGTGTCATTGTCTCCATCAGTTAAACACCAAACATTTGCTTCATCCTGATAAGTACAAGAGTATCAGACATAAAACCGTTAAATGTTGGAATCAGAAAGAAGATGCTTTCATCCAGTCAGAACTTATTCAAACTTTAAATCACAGGATGGCTATCAGCTTAAAGCCTTCAACCAGTTTATGAAAATCCAATTTTAAATTTGATTTTTTGTATGGCTTTGTAAATATTTGATTAGTGTTCAAATGTAAATAATTTGGTGTACATATAGTGGCTGGTGTACATATGGTGTATATATAGCTGTTAAATTTGTATGAGATAATTACAAGCAGTTGAATAAGGGGTGGGAATTAATAAGCTTTGGCTTCTTCCTGCTCCTTTTCGGATACATATGATTTCATTTATTTATAGATATTGTTTATGACACTTTATAAATATTTGTGTTTTGTTTTTTGTATGCTGTTTCACATTTGCTTTTTATTCTTTTATTCTGTCTGAAATAAATAACTAATAAATAAAAAAAATTAAAAAAATTCATTTCAAACATTTCAATATTGTGAAAAGCATTTGTTCACATTTTGTAATCATCAGATATGCTATAAAGAGCTTCATAAAGTATCTTGTAGGTATGAAAATAATTCATTGAAAATAAATAATTGAGACTTGCTCATTAGCAGATGAGTTTCCATGATGTGTGTGGAAGCCTTCCCCTTCAAATGCCCAGTCTAGCTAATCTTTTATTCTAATTGTGTGCAGTTTTGGTCCCCTAATTTATTGTGTGCAGTTTTGGTCCCCTAAAGAAGGACATTCTCGCTATTGAGGGAGTGCAGCGTAGGTTTATAAGGTTAATTCCCGGGATGGCGGGACTGTCATATGCTGAGAGAATTGAGCAGCTGGGTTTGTACACTCTGGAGTTTAGGATAAGAGGAGATCTCATTGAAACATATAATATTGTTAAGGGCTTGGACACATTAGAGACAGGAAACATGTTCCCGATGTTGGGGGAGTCCAGAACCAGGGGCCAAAGTTTGAGAATAAGGAGTAGGCCATTTAGAACGGAGACGAGGAACCACTTTTTCTCACAGAGAGTGGTGAGTCTGTGGAATTCTCTGCCTCAGAGGGCGGTGGAGCAGGTTCTCTGGAAGCTTTCAAGAGAGAGCTAGATAGGGCTCTTAAAAATAGCAGAGTCAGGGGATTATGGGGAGAAGGCAGGAACGGGGTACTGATTGGGGATGATCAGCCATGATCACATTGAATGGCGGTGCTGGCTCGAAGGGCCAAATGGCCTACTCTTGCACCTATTGTCTATTGTGCAATACACATGGTCTTTGTTTTACTTCCAACATATTCGCTTCAACATCACCCAAGTCTGAGCTTCAGAAAAGCACTTCCATTTACACAATCCATTGTTTATAACTATTTCTAGACAAGTAAACATTTACATGCCAATGCTGAAAACTGAAAAAGACCATTCAGTCCTTAGAGCCTGTACTGCCATTCAATATGATCACCATTGATTAACTTTCCCAGTATCATATTTCCACTCTCTCCCCATACTTCTTGGTGCCTAGAAATCTATTGACATTTTCTTAAATGTCTCCAGTGTTTTGGCCTTCATCCATCCTCCACAATTTATGTTCCATCTATTTGAAGAAATGTCTTCATAGTCCTAATGTTTCACCCCACATTCCAAGTCTGTTATCCCTAATTCTAGAGACCCCTGGTCAGGGAAAATGCGCACACTCACACACACGCGCGCGAGGCTTCGGAGGCTCAATCCAGTGCTAAATGCAGCTCAACTCTGCCTGTCTCACCGGGTTAACTACAGCCCTGTCTGGACTGGCGGGACACCAGCACTGCTTCTCCGGGCTGGCCATATTTCCCGCAAGTCCAGGAAGAGTTGTAAGCTCACCTGGCGGGACAGACAGAGTTAGCTGGGTTTAGCGCCGTTTCTCTGTGCTGGCCCGACTGACAGCCGACCAAAGATCCTATAGCGGAGGATCTTTGCTGCCAACCTCTCTGGCCACCCGCGGGGGTGGGTTACTCGGAAGGGGACAGGACAGCGCCGGAGAGCTGGCCGGGATCGATCCTGGCTGCGGATGAAGCGCAGGTCTGTGCCACGTCTCCCTCCTCCAATCATCGCGCTCTATCCTCAGTCCCACCCCCCCCCCCAACTCCTCCCTCCTCCAATCATCGCGCTGAATCATGTCCCACCCCATTGCCAGCCGACCGACGTCTCTCTCCTCCAATCGGCGCCCTCGATCACCGGATTTTAAAATCCGGATTACAAAAACTTGGGGGGGGGGATGTCCCCCACCTCTCAAAACATGGAGGGGACGCGTCCTCTCTGCCCCCCCCCTCCCCGGGTTTTCCGCCCCTGCTGGGGAAGAAAGAAAGCAGGTCTATCTTTTTAAACATGCTCTCATATGAAGCAGTGCCTGTAAAGATGATGTCAATGGGCACCATACTAAGGCAAGAACTTACCGAGAAAGAAGAAGCATCTATGCTGTCAACTAGATGCTTGACACTGCCTAAGTTTTCATCCTCCTTCCCTATACGGTCGTAGAAGTAATGTACTAAGTCTTCATCGCACTCGAATGTCCAGGTGGGAGGGACAGACCTATACCCAAGGACAAAGTGCTTCAATTAGATTCCTACTAGAGCTTGCTACATAAACAAAACATTAGGCATAGAAGAGCTTCTGTATACAAGCTCTCCACAGACTACACTTCCAATCTAATCAGCAATTTGCTGACAGGCAGTAAAAAGATGCAGGGCACTTGCAGAACAATTAAATCTAAGAATGTGGCACTCCCGGATCTTTCCAGGGAGGTGGGCGCTAGCCTGGAAGGCAGCTCACTCTCTTGTTCTGAAATTCTGTGATATTGCCAAATGGAGAGAAAGTAAAGAAAAAGTTAAGAGACTTAGAAAGCCAGAGAAGAATTTCAGGGATAGACTTTGGTCAAAGGATTAAAAACCCCTTTTACTACGCTAACCATCTGGGCTCCAATGTATCCAGCAAAGATGTAACCAAAAATAATATTTTTGTAATTACTTCTTCAGTCTGACTCGGTGATAGGTGCGTAATATGGCAGGCCTAATGACAGCAGTCAAATAAACCATGTGCAAACAGCACATCATTAGATTGTAAGTAGTACTGTATGCCCACACAGTCAATGAATTCTTAACTTCTCTGGAGCAAGTCTCGTCTTCATCATGGAAATTTGCATTATTTTCAGGTCAATGTTTAGTTTAGTTTAGAGATACAGTGTGGAAACAGGCCCTTCGGCGCACCGGGTCCGCACCACCAGTGATAACCGCAAATTAACATTACCCTACACACCCACTAAGGACATTTTACATTTATACCAAGCCAATTAACCTACAAACCTGTACGTCTTTGGAGTGTGGGAAGAAACCAAAGATCTCGGAGAAAACCCACGCGGTCATGGGGAGAACGTACAAACTCCGTACAGACAGCACCCGCAGTCGGGAACGAACCTGGGTCTCTGGCGCTGCAAGGCCGCAACTCTACCACTATGCCCCCATGCCTATCTTGCTAGATTACGCATTTATCACAGAGTCAGACGTAAGAAGTAATTACAAAAATATTAAAGATTTAGATGAAGGAATTAAATGTAACATCTCCCAGTTTGCGGATGACACAAAGTTGGGTGGCAGTGTGAGCTGCGAGGAGATGCTATTAAGTTGCAGGGTGTCTTGGATAGGTTGAGTGAATGGATAGATGCATGGCAGATGCAGTATAATATATGTGAATAAATGTGAGGTCCACTTTGGTGGCAAGAACAAGGCGGCAGATTATTATCGGAGTAGTGTCACATTAGAAAAAGGAGAGGTGCAACGAGACCTGGGTGTACTTGTACATCAGTCACTGAAAGTAAGCATGCAGGTACAGCAGGCAGTGACAAAATCTAATGGCATGTTGGCCTTCATAGCAAGAGGATTTGAGTATAGGAGCATAGAGGTTCTACTGCAGTTGCTCGGGGCCCTGGTGACACCACATTCAAGTATTGTGTGCAGTTTTGGTCTCCTAATTTGAGGAAGGACATTCTTGTTATTAAGGGAGCGTGGCGCATGTTCACCAGGTTAATTCCCGGGATGGCTGGACTGACATATGATGAAATAATTGGTCAACTGGGTTTGTATTCATTGGAATTTAGAAGGATGAGAGGATATCTAATAGAAACATATACAATTCTTATTGGATTAGACAGGGTAGATGCAGAAAACATGTTCCCGATGTTGGGGGGGGTCCAGAACCAATGGTCACAGTTTAAGAATAAGGAGTAGGCCATTTAGTCCTGAGTTGAGGAAAAACCTTTTCACCCAAAAGAGTTGGGAATCTGTGGAATTCTCTGCCACAGGAGGCAGTGGAGACAAATTCACTAGATGTTTTAAAGAGAGAGTTAGATATAGCTCTTACGGCTAACGGAATTAAGGGACATGAGGAAAAAGTAGCAACGGGATGCTGATTTTAGATGATCAGCCACGATCATGTTGAATGGTGGTGCTGGCTCGAAGGGCCGAATGGCCAACTCCTGCATCTATGTTTCTATCTAAGATAGTGACTGTCTTATTTTCCATGGGATTCCACAGCAACAACTGTATGGATTTCTGCCCGTGTACCCATTTCCTCCCATATCTCAAAGATGTAGCGAATGGCTACTGTAAATTATTCTTTCATGAAGGTAATCAGAAAAAAAGTGAAATGTGAGTCAAAGGGAACAAGGAAAAATGAGTTTAAAAGTCTCAGGGAAATAATAGGAAGTGGGACTGATGGAATGGAATCGTTCTCAAGGGAGCCTGCAAAGTCACAATAGGACAAATGGCTTCCTTCTGCACAGGACTAAATAAATAATAATCAGGGCATGCAAGAGTTCAAAATAATACCTGCCCTGGTAGATGCTGAAATTTAGCTGTGCATTGTAGTTTACATTTGCATTCCAACAGATCAACTTACAGCAGCATTGAAAATCATGAACTGTAACTTAGCAGGACACAAATAGACGTTCTAACTATATACCTACCGTAGTTTGTGCACTGCAGCATCATCCCTGGCAGCTACCTTGGGTTTTGCACCCAGATGTAAAGAATATTGCGCATCAACCACTTGCTCCCATCTAAACCAAAAAAACAAACATACAATAATCAGAATAGTTGTCTAAAGCTATTATTACAGATGATCATAAATAGTTCACAGATTATGCTTTACATGGAAGAAAAGTTTAAAATGTCATGATGAGTAATCGGTTTAGGAATGGTTTCTTAGAGGAACTTAAAAAATGTATAGGTTTCAACATTCATTATTGTCATTTGATTAAAGTTTGTTAGGAAACGGTTGAAAATAATAATATGCAGAGATTGAAGAGTATCAAATTCCTTCATAAACATCCAGAAATACAGGCCTTTCATCCCCTCAGATAATCAGCAGGTATTTAAGTACAGCAGCATGGTCCACCCAACAGGAAATTCCTGTTCATTATTAAGAGGGTTACTGGTTGCAGGCGAGAAGTAGAAAGACATGCATTATAAAACAACTTGCATTTAAATAATTTCTAAATTTCTTACTTATTTTTAAATCTTCACAAATTTTGCAATAGAATTGGCAGGTTTTAAAATATTGTACTTAGTGGAAATCTAGTAACTGTATTTAATGTGTCCTCAAGGTGGAGTCACTGGATCAGACCAAAGGCTGAAAAAGGAGAAAGTTAATGCTAATTCAACCATGAGATCTTTAAGTATTCCTTACAGGGGATGAACGTTAACTTATCAAAACACCAGACGTAATAATACGTCCCTGTGGTAGATGGAACCAGCAGGAAAAAAAGTCAGAAAAAACAAATACATTAACAAACTAGCAGGCTACCACCGGTCATATTTTCACGAATCAAGTTGTACACTCTGGAATTTCTCTCAGAATATTTTTGCCCATGTAGCTTGCTTTCTTAAGAAGGTAAAATCTACTTCTTACCCTCTCTGACCATGATTTAATTTGTTCTAGCTGTAGCATTCACTATCATAACGTTTAACAGACATGTGGACAGGTGCATGGATAGGGTAGGTTTCGAGGGTGATGGGCCAAGCACGGGACAAGTGTAGATTGGGTATGTTGGTCAGTGTTGGCAAGTTTGGCCGAAGGGCCTGTTTCCACCCTGTATGACTATTACATATTTAAGTCCTCAAGGAGCTTGGGATGGTTCTCTATGTTAGATGCAAGTTGTTGATACATTTTGTATGATATACAAGTTACACACAGACATTGTATTTGAAGTTAGTGTTAACTAATTTAACGGCATGATAACATTTCATTCTACCTGGTACATGGTCTGTAGTCATAGCCAAAAAGCTGCTGCTGTTTCTGAAGCCTTTCAGGAGTTTCTACTGGCACAAGCCGCTCACCACCTTCAGGCTGCTTACATAGAAGAATCCATCCTTCTTTACTCTGACAACTGCTGTTGTACTCTTGTATTTGCTCCTGAAGTATCATCAAAACAAATGGTTATTACTCAAATGGATAATTCATTCCCCAGAAGGTCTACATTATATTACGAGATTGAGAGATTTATTTTGCACTGGCTTCAAAATCACCACTATAATTGGAAGAATCCATGGCAACTAAACGTCTCAAGTAAAGCTTTGCTAATTAACCATAATCCAGTATTACTTGGGACTGTTAGAATAAGCCAATTAGTTCAAAAAGGATAAAAATAAGCAAATCTTTGCAAAGTGTTTAAAGTATGTTGTGCCTGCAGTTCTATGACCTTGGTACTTGATCATATTACTTCCTACTGCATTCCACAAGCACCAGGTTAAAAGACTTGTTCTGTGTGGTTCACAACAAAACCATGGTATAATTCTAAAAATAGAAATACAATGCTTAAAATACGTACAAAATACTTAACAACATTGTAGTTAAGTAATTACTGAAATGATTTAATGGGCAAGTGTAGTGGAGACACAGCACCATCATTACGCTTGACTGAAAAGCTATCAAGTCTGAGATTAATGAAACCCACAAGAAAACAAAACTACTTTTCATCAACTGTTCTGTTGCTCAATTCAAAATTGAGTATGCAAATGAAAATTGAGTATATTAATGCAAATAAATAAAACAATCTCACAAATGAATGTCAACTCTGAAGAACTGCATACTGAGGAAAAGTGTCTAAAATATTTTGAAGAATGTAGTATTTAAACATAAAACAGAGAACAGTACAGCACAAACAGGCCCTTTGGCCCACATGCCACCAAGACCAATTCTTATCTGCTTGTACATAATCCATATTCCTTCAATCACTACATATCCGCAGGCTTATCTAAAAGTGTCTTAAATGCCATTATCATATCTGCCTCAACCATCACCCCCACCAATGCGTTCCATGTGTTCGCTACCTTCTACGTAAAAGTCTGGCCCCGTTCATCTAATTTAAACTTTGTGCCACTCACCTTAAAGTCATGCCCTATAGTATTTGATTATCCATCCTGCTGACCAGTATATTATATCTATCCATCATATACACACACACACACATATATACACACACACACATATATATATACACACACACACACATACATATATATATATACACACACACACATACACACACATACACACACATATATATATACACACACACACATATATCTATATAATAAGTGTATAGATATTATACGCTTATATACATAAATACATCTCGTAATTTTATATACTCACATCAGGTCTCCCATCAACCTCTGCCATTCAAGAAAAAACTATCCAAGTCTACCCAACCTCTCCCTGTGGCTAATACCCTCAAATCCAGGCATTATTCTGGTAACCTCCCCAGCACCAATTTAAACAGTTGAAAAAAAACAATAAAAACATTTAAGAACAGTTAAATCATCAGTAAAAACCAGAAAACAACTGTCAGAAGATTCACCTGATCCAGCTTCACCCAGAGACCATGGCTGTTGCAGTATTCCTCGCCTGTGGCTTTGATGCATGTTCCTCTCTTTAACTCAATATCAAAGAGTTTTTTGCGTTGAGACTGGGAGGCTAACTGCCAGACTGTAACAAAGTACTGGGATCTCCCAAGTGATGTACTGGAAATGGTGGAATCTTTCCAAAATTTGTACAAGACTTCTCTGGGGACGTAACACAGAGCTTCTGGCAAAGGTTTGCTGTTCCTGAAGCAATCAATGCATTCAATGAGAAATCTGATCCTTCCCAAAATGTAATGCGGATTTTCAGGATTCATCGCCGTCTAAAATGAACAAGACACTCAGATTGTTGATTTATCATTATTAATGTGAACATTATTCATCCAAGTTCTGTTTCAATTGCATGAAGAATAGGAAAGGCAGCGTTGAGTACTAACGCTTAGCAACTTCTGAGTTCAATTAATTTTCCTCCCCTACCATTCCCTGTCTTACCAAATTAATAGGTATACAAGAAGTGAGGATAAGGAGCCTACCCTTGGTTCATAGCCAAATGCAGAATGTTTATTGCAAATAGGTCAGCTGCAGAAATGGAAAACAAATACTGACAAAATAAGAGGACGCACTGAAAATGTATATAACTTCAAAGGTCTGCTGAAGATGGCTGACAAATTACAAATAAATCAAACGGCTAACAAGCAGCAAATACTTCAAAATAAACTATCCCAAAAGAGCTAGTGTAGACGAGAAAAGGTAGGGGTGGAGAAATCAGAAAAGGTTCAATAGTTATGCATCAATAGTTTACATCAATGCCTCACTATATGACGATGTTGCAAAACACTCTTTACTATGGATTACACAATGATGCATTCATATTATAGCAAAAGAGTCTGAAATACTTCACTCAGGATTATCCAACATGAACTGACACAAGGATGCAATAGGGCAGACAATCAAAAGGACTAGCTTCCAAAGGTGAACAGGGGATTTTAATAATGCCACTACCACTAGGGGCGCCGCATGATGGCAGCCTCTGCCTACAGTCTGTCTGTTTTTCAATTTAAATTTTTTTTTAGTCTGTTTAAAAAGTATGGTCACTCCCTATAAACATTCTCGGTAGCTGTGAATCTGCATGGGTGCAGACCTGTGTTTCGTCCGTGGTCGAGGTCTGGTCTCCGACGCTGCTGAGTTGCTGCTGCTGCTGGGTCGTCCCCCTCCCCTCCCGGGTGTCTCGTCCCCTGTCTGGGCCCTGGGCTGGCGGGGCAATGGCAGCCTCGGATTTGCAGCCGGCGCAAGGTGGGGGGGGGGGGGGGGGGGGGGGGGGGGGGAAGGCCCCTGCGGGTCGGGGACCATCGGCTGCGCCTCTTGTCTTGTCCAGTGGCTGTCGGTTGGCCTCCTCGGTGCCCGGGGGGCCGAGCGCCCGGTCATCGGCTGCTGCCCAGGGGGGGGGGGGGGGGGGGGGGGGGGGGGGGGGGGGGGGGAAGGCCCCTGCGGGTCGGGGACCATCGGCTGCCGCTCTTGAGGTCGGGGGTCGGTTGGGTCCGGGGCTGTCAGTTGGCCCGGTAGGGCAGGTGCAGTTGAGCTGGAGTTGGCGCTTCTCCGGACTGGCTGTGGGCCGCCGCTCCTCTGGGCCGATGTCCCGTCGCTCCGGGGATGTTGATTGGCTGTGGGTCTGGGGGGGCTCTGCTCCAGGTCGGTGTCTCGTCGGTCCGGACGTCTCTGGCTGCCCCCTGCGCAGGGATGGGACACTCCTGGGGGGCGGACGGTCCAGCAGCGGTTTGGCAGCACTTGCGGCGTCGGGGACCCGGGTTCGATCCTGGCTGCGGATGAGGTGCGGGTCTGTGTGCGTGCAGCTGCCGAGAATGTCTCTCCCCCCCCCGCCCCCCGTCTCCCACTCGCATTTGCCCCATCTACCTTGCTGTTACACCTAGCTCTCCTGCTACTTGGCATCCATGTTCCTCAGATTAAATATATTTTTTACACATAAATCATGAATAAAGATAAGAATTTATACAGTTTATACAGTCAGCACTTCGTTAGCTTTTTCTTTATAGTGAGTGACCTTTGACAAATCCCATGATTCCTTCCATTTTTCGGAATATCGAACTCGCTTATTGCAGTAAGGATCGAACCTGGGTCTCTGGCGCTACAAGGTAGCATCTCTACTGCTGCACCCATGTGCCTCACTCTTGTAAGGCCAAACGTGACAACTAAAATGTCAACAGTCTGGTTCAATTTCAAAAATAAATAAGGAAGAAACATGGAATGGATGACTACAGAATAGATTTTCCTGACAAACACACAAACTAGATAGTGCAACAGTAATGACTGAAGAACTATCAAGGAGTCAACCCCTATCAGAACAGAACCACCCAAAGCAGAGAATAGCCATTTAAAAAAAAAGATCTAAAGTTGGACAAAAAACTATGAATATTGATGAGGGCACTATGTCAACTTAGACTTCAGCGATAATTTGATAAGGTTCTGCATGGTACGTTGCTCTGGAAGTTTAGATAACATGGGATCCAGGGAGAGCAGGCCACAGGATAGAGAATTAGCTTTGTCAAGTCAAGAGAGTTTATTGTCACGTGTCCCAGACAGGGCAATGACATTCTTGCTTGCTGCAGTACAACAGAACATTTTAGGCATAAATACAGATCGGATCAGTGTGACCATATACCATAGAATATGTATACACACACACATAAATAAACAGATAGGCTGCAATAGTTCATAGTTTGTTTGAAGTTGTGTTTAATAGTCTGATGGCTGTGGGGAAGCAGCTGTTCCTGAACCTGGTTGTTGCAGATTACAGGCTCCTGTACCTTCTACCTGATGGCAGCAGAGAGATGAGTGTGTGGCCAGGATGGTGTGGGTCCTTGATGATGCTGGCAGCCTTTTTGAGGCAGCGCCTGCGATAGATCCCCTCGATGGTAGGGAGGTCAGAGCCGATGATGGACTGGACAGTGTTTACAACTTTTTGCAGCCTTTTCCATTCCTGGACGCTCAGGTTCCCGTACCAAGCCATGATGCAACCGGTCAGCATGCTCTCTACTGTGCACCTGTAGATGTTTGAGAGAGTCCTCCTTGACCTACCGACTCTCCATAATCTTCTCAGGAAGTAGAGGCGCTGATGAGCTTTCTTTATGATTGCATCAGTGTTCTGGGACCAGGAGAGATCTTTGGAAATATGCACGCTCAGGAATTTGATGTTCTTGACCCTTTCCACCATCGACCCGTTGATATAAACGGGACTGTGGGTCCCTGTCCCACCCCTTCCAAAGTCCACAATCAGTTCCTTGGTTTTGCTGGTGTTGAGAGCCAGGTTATTGTGCTGGCACCATTTGGTCAATCGGTCAATCTCACTTCTATACTTTGACTCGTCCCCATCAGTGATACGTCCAACAACAGTGGTGTCGTCGGCGAACTTGATGATGGAGTTCGCACTATGTCCGGCTACGCAGTCATGAGTATAGTGAGTACAGCAGGGGGCAGAGCACGCAGCCTTGAGGTGCTCCCGTGCTGATTGTTATCTAGGATGACACATTTCCACCAATACAGACGGACTGTGGTCTGTGAATGAGGAAGTCGAGGATCCAATTGCAGAGGGATGTGCAGAGACCCAGATCTGAGAGCTTGGTAATCAGCTTGGAGGAGATGACGGTATTAAATGCTGAGCTGTAGTCAATGAATAACAGCCTTACATATGAGTTTTTGTTGGCCAAATGGTCCAGAGCGGAGTGGAGAGCCAGTGAGATCTCATCCACCGTTGATCTGTTGTGGCGTTAAGCGAACTGCAGTGGGTCCATGTTTTTGTTGAGGTAGGAGTTGATTTGCACCATGGTCAGCCTCTCAAAGCACTTCATCATGAAAGGAAGCAAGGTTTTTCAGACTGGAGGCCTGTAACTAGTGGTGTGCCTCAGGGATTGGTGCTAGGCCCATTGCTGTTTGTGGTTTATATCAATAATTTGGACAAGAATGTACAAAACATAGAACATAGAAGCAGTAAGTTTGCAGATGACACAATAGGTAGCATTTTAGATAGCAAAGATGGTTATCACAAATTGCAACATGATCTTGGTTATTTATTTATTTATTTATTTGGTTAGTTGGGCAGAGGAATGATTAATGAGTTTAATATCAACATGAGCAAGGTGTTGCATTTTGGGAAGTCAAACCAGGGCCTTCACAGTGACTGGCAGGGTTTTGGGGAGTGTTGTAGAGTAGAGGGATCTAGGAGCGCAGGTACAGTTCCTTGAAAGTGACATCAAAGGTAGATAGAGTGGTCAAGAAGGCATTTGGCTTATTGGCCTTCATCAGTCAGAGCACTGAGTATTGACATTGGGATGTTATGTTACAGTTGTGCAAAACATTGGTGAGACCACATTTAGAGTATTGTGTTCAGTTTTGGTCATCCTGTAATAGGAAAGATTGTGCTGTAGTTAAGCTGGAAAGGGTGCAAATAAGATTTACCAGGATATTGCATCGAGGGCTCGAGATTGACAATATTTACATTCCTGATCTGGGATGCAATGCCCGCTGAATTACTCCAGTAGTGTGTGCCCGATTTTAACCTGCGCGTTAATTGCCATAAGCTGAGGCTCCAAAATAATCAAAGTCATCCCCTGGCCATTTCTACAAAACAAAAGTGATGACCAGCACTCTACCGTTTTATAGAATACCAAGACAGTCGCGACTTCTACCGACATTTGCACCTCCCTAGGCCGTGTTTACATCAACCCTGCCACTTACTTGTGTAGGAAGGAAATGCAGATGTTGGTTTATACCGAAGATAGTTACAAAATGCTGGAATAACTCAACGGGTCAGGAAGCATCTCTGGAAAGAAGGAATGGGTGACGATTCGGGTCGAGAACCTTCTATAGACTGAGAGTCGGGGGAGAGGGAGACTAGAGTTATGGACGGGTAAGGTGTGAAAACGACAGATCAAAGCAGACGTTGTTCAACGGATTGTAGAATGGTTCAACTGACGACTTGCCACTCCGGTTCTTCCTGCTCTCAGGCGGCGCCGCAAACCGCCGCCTGCCTCTGGCTTCAAGGGTCCTTCCGCGATGCGTCCGGCGATCACGTGATCCAACTGGCTCAAAGATCACACAGCGGAGCTCTGGGCGGCCCCGGTCACGTGGGGGGATGCAGGGGGCGGGGCCGCTGTCTCACGAAAGCCGATTGGACGGGTGTGGTAACGTGCCGGGGGAGAGGCGATAACCCGTCACGTGCCGGGGGGGGAGAGGGAGCTGTCGCACTCAGTCACGTGCCGGGGGAGAGAAGGTGATATACCGACACGTACCGGAGGTTGAAGATAAAGCTGTCGCATCCAGTCACGTGCCGGGGGCGAGCCAGCCAGCCAACTGTCAACCAACGATCGTGCAGAAGAGGAGCGGCTGGAGGAGGAGCCCACAGACATGGAGCACGGCGACTTCTTCAGGTAAGTCTAACTTTGGACGGGAAACAGCTGCCCGAGAAAGTAGGATCGATCAACAGATGTGCGAGTTTGCAGCGGGTAACTTCAGCGGGGCAGCTCCCCGGAGCGCCAGTATACGTAGTTTCAATTAAAAGCCGGCTGGAATAAACTCCGCGGCTCGTTGAGATCCACAGATACTGGAAGCCCTCGCCTGCACCCCCGATAGACACAGTCCGCAGCAACGTGTTCTTATTTTAATGCAAAGGTGGCGATTTGCTGGACACTTCAAAATAAATCCCTTGATTAGACCGTGATAAACTTAAAAGTCCCGCCACTGTCTTTTAATAGCAAGTTTCCAACTTGTGAGAAGTTACAAACACAATGACAGTCACTGTGTATCATATCTGGGGGGTTATTTACAACCTAGCTGTCAGCAGCTGTGAAGCATTGGTGCCTCGATGTTGTATAATCACTGTGTTGTCGGTGTTGTATAACCAGACTCTGTGCTGTCATATGGAGACACAAGGAACTACAGCTGCTGGAATCTTGAGCAAAAGGCAACGTTGTTTTTAACTGATGAAGGGTCCCGTCCCGAAACGTCGCCTGTTCATCCCCTTCACAGTTACTGTCTGACCCGCTGAGTTCCTCCAGCACTTTATATTGTGTTTCAGATTTAATGCGGTAGTATGCTAGAACTGTCCTGGGCCTCCACCCATACCAGAGTGAGCCCATTGTCCTGGGCCTGAATTTCACAAAAGTAAGTCAATACCACTTTTGATGAAATTCAGCGAGAGCCCATACGCACATTTTGGACTAAATCTCCCAAATGTCTCTCCCACCTTCAGCTCCCTCTTTAATTTTTAGTTTCTATCACTGTAAAGTATGTAGCTCCCTCACAGTCACCCCACTCCAATAAATTACATTCCTCCGTTTTCTAGTTTTTAACAATGTGGGAAACTCTTCAATCATTATGTCTAGCATGTCCTCCCTTGAGATTTTCGGTTCTGGGTGCGGATTTTCATCTGTGACCTTTATATACCCAATGGCACAGCTGTCTCCTCTCTCTCCCACCCCCTTCCCCCTTTAGACACACGTATGTCTCCCCTTCCCATCCAACTACATTCCTCCTCCTAGCTTGACAATGTGCAACTCTTCAATCATTATGTCTCACCTTCTGTCTTTTCATCTGTGACCTTTATATACCTGGCAAAAAAAACCCTCACCTGTATCAATTTCTTACTGGCAAGGCTTTAGGCGGCATGGTGGCAGAGCGGTAGAGTTGCTCATTACAGCAGCAGCGATCTGGGTTCAATCCTGACTACGTGCTGATTGTACAGAATTTGTATTTTCTCCCTGTGATCTTGTGGGTTTTCCCCAGGTGTTCTGGTTTCCTCCCACATTTTAACGACGTACAGGTTTTGAGGTTAATTGGCTTCAGTAAAAGTTATAAATTGTCCCTAGTGTGTAGGATAGTACTAGTTTATGGGAATCGCTAGTCGGTGCCGACTTCGGTGGGCCAAAGGGCCTGTTTCCGCACTGCATCTCTAAACTAAACTAAAACTGTCCTACCTCTCCTGTCTTCCAGTTTTCTAATCCCACCCAATCCCCCATCTATCTGAAAAAGTGTCCCAAACCAAAATATAACCTATCCATGTTCTCCAGAGATGGTGCCTGACCCACTGAGTTACTCCAAACACAGTGTATTTTTTTCTATGCTAAGAATTGCTCTGTTATTAGTAACATGAGAAGTAGATTTACATAGATTTATTCATTAATGTTTATACCATATATTTATCAATATGATTCTGCAAAAAAAGTTGTATTCCATTTTTATAATTCAATATAAACTTGCAATGGAATTGGTATAGGCAGGGAGTCATTCAACCCCACTGAGTCCATACTCAGAGTGAGGCCCAACACATGTTTAAGGAACAACACCTAATATTTTGTGTGGGCAGCTCACAACCAAGCGGTATGAATATTGACTTCTCTAACTTCAAGTAACCCTTGCTTTCCCTCTCCATCCTTCACCCATCCTAGTTCTCCAACCAGTCTGACTGTCCCCCTGATTAAACTTTATCCTTAAATGCTTCGTTGTCAACTTCCCCTAGCTAATAAGGATCTATGCTACATTTTCCTTGATATTCGTCCCTTACAACTTTTACCGAAATAAATTAACCTTAAAACCTGTACGTTGTTGAAATGTGGGAGGAAACTGGAGCACCTGGGGAAAACCCACAACATCACAGGGAGAAAATACAAACTCTGTACAGTGATGTCTCGTTTTCACTCTTACACTTCCATATCTCTGTCTCTCTCTCCTCTGACTCTCAGTCTGAAGAAAGGTCTCGACCCAAAACATTACCCGTTAATTCTATCCAGAAATGTTGCCTGTCCCACTGTGTTACTCCAATATTTTGTGCCAATCTTTTGTGTCAATATTAGGACTTGGTAAAGCAATCTGGTTGATCCTATTCCTCTAGACTTTTAAATAATATTTTAGATATTTCTGTTTCCATCATTCTTACTAGCAATTTGTTCCAGATTAGAATTACCCCACATTTTACAAAAAGGCAGTTTTCCATGCATCCCCTCCCCTTGTATCTTGTGTCCAAAACTGAATAGAAAACATAGAAAATGGGTGCAGGAGTAGGCCATTCGGCCCTTCGAGCCTCTAGCCCTTGGTCCGGCTGGCACCTGCAACAAGAAGTTATTTACTCTCTTTGCTCAATCTAAACCTGTATCTTCCTCACCAGCATTAACCTTCAGTGTCATCTGTTCTTGCCCTTCTTCCCTGATTTTAAGAACACTATTCCAACTTCTCCAAACTAACCCTGAAGCTGAAATCCTTAATTCTAGGATCATTCTAATAAACCTTGTCTGCACCATCCGAGAGTATCCCATCTTTCCTCAGATGTATAGACCAGAATCAGACCATCCTCTAATTGAGGTCTTGCCAATGGTTTATAAAGTTTCAGCCATCCTGTTTTTATACTTTTACGGCTTAGCTTTCTTTTTAGGATATATTGCCTATAAGGTGCTACGTTCAAAGGCTCGAATATGAATATAAGTCTCATGGCTGATTTATTCAACCTTTAGTGCTGTGAAGCTGTTATAATGAAGAGTTCCCAGTGAATTAACCCAACAGAGTAACAGATCATTTCATGAAATAAATTCTCAAAGTTAACAATAATGATTTTCAATACAAAGTGCTGCAGTGATGCATCAGGTCAGGCAGTATCAGTAGAAGGAATGGCTAGACTTCAGAGTCTGAAGAAAGTTCCAGGCCCAAAATATTGCCTATCCAGTACCTCCACAGATGCTGCCTGACCCGATGAGTTACCCCTGCACGTTGTGTTTTGTGCAAGATTCTAACATCTGCAGTTCCTTGTGCCTCAATGTCATACAATGTCATATGTGTTTAGGGATTGGGTTATACTTTAGTGTCTACATCCAAACATGCATACAAAAACAATTTAATTTTATTTAACGCTTTGATTCAATTTACCACCTTTAGAAGCCAAATACATGTATAATTACTTACTAACTATCCTGAGGAAATGGTGCCGTGTAGATATTAGTAGCAGCAGTTTAGCCAAAGCAAGCTTTTGGGTGAAGCTATGTGGTCTCTGTTCTACTCAAGTACACCATTGTTGAGTGTCTTTCCTGTTAATCTCCATAGACCACTTCCCAGAATAATGATATTGCAGTAAACCAGCTTGCAACGTGCTTTTTATCTGTAACAAATGGTGTCCTCATTTTCTATCAGCATTGTACCACTTGTCTACTTTCATAGATAGGATCACTTTGTTGCAATGGATGCTTCTTCAGACAAAAGTTCACTTTAATGCTATTGTTTTCACTCTTTTAATTTTACTTCAACCATCTCAATCTATGAAGAAAGGTCATACAGTCACATAGCTTGGAAACAGTCCCTTCAGCCGAACTTGCCCATGCCCACCAAGATGCCCCATATACACTTATCCCAGCTGCCTGCATTTGGCACACATTCCTCAAAACATTTCCTATCGATGTACCTGCCCAAATATATTTTAGATGTTGTTATAGTACCTACCTCAACTTCCCTCCTCCCTCAACTCTGTCCATGGACCCCAACAGTCTTTTCAGGTGAAGCAGAGACTCTCTTGCACCTCCTCCAAACTCATCTACTGTATCCGCTGTTCCAGGTGTGGATTCCTATATATCAGTGAGACCAAGCACAGGCTTGGCGATCATTTCACTGAACACCTCTACTCAGTCTGCCTAAACCTACCTGATATCCCGGTTGCTAAACACTTTAACTCCCATTCCCACACTGACCTTTCTGTTCTGGGCCTCCTCCATTGTCAGAGTGAATATTGACCACTAACTTCAAGTAACCCTTGCTTTCCTCTCTCTCCATCCCTCCCTCTTCCCAGTCCTTCGACCAATCTGATTGTCCCTGATTTTATCTCTGTTTGCTTTGATGTTACCTTCTCCTAGCTAATAATACATTTTCCTTGGACTTCACTCCCTTTGATGACTCGTTCTCACACAGTACACTTCCTTATCTCTATATCTCCCCCTTCGCTGACAGTCTGAAGAAGGGTCTCGACCTGAAACGTTACCCATTCCTTCTCTCTGGAGATGTTGCCTGTCCTGCTGAGTTACTACAGCATTTTGTGTCTTTCTTCAGTTTAAACCAGCATCCGCAGTTCCTTCCTACACATACGTCAGCGACCTCCTCTGGCAGCTCATTCCATATACCCACCACCCTTCAGGTTCCTATTTATATTTTTCCCATCTCACCTTGTGTCTTCCGGTTCTTTATTATTCTACTTGGGATAAAAGATTGTGCATTCATTCGATCTATTCCCCTCATGATCTCATACACCTCTAAATGATCATCATCCTCTTACCCTCGGGGTCCTAGCCTGTCCAACCTCTCTCTGTAGCTCATGCTTGTACCATTCTTGTAAATCTCTCTGCACTCTTTCAAGCTTAACACCATCCTTCCTAGGGTGATCAAAACTGAACACAATACTAGGTGTGGCTTCAGCAATGTCTTGCACAACTGTAACATAACATCCCCAAGTTCTATACTCAACACCTTGTCTGATGAATTCACCCACTACAACAACCCTGTGGTTCTTCTATCCTTCTGTAATCTCTCTGCTTACATATCTGATCCTCTGTCTCCCACTGGCCATTGGGTGGCCTCTAATATAATCCTATTGGAGTGATTGCTCCTTTCTTATTTTTAAATTCGACCCACAATGCCTCCGTGGCATTATCCGTGTTTAGTAAAGCATTTCCTGTACCTCTTGCATCCCTCTACATCATGTCTGAAACATCAAAACGCTGGCATGTTGAGCTACCAGTCATGTTCCTCTTGCAACCAAATTTCTGTAAAGGCCATAATCATAATTCCAGGCACAGATCCAGGCTTTAGGTTCATCAGTTTTATCCACAATACTCCTTGCTTTGAAGTAAACACACCACAGCCTTGCATGATCCTCGTATTCACAAAGCACTCCCTGCCTGTCCTTCATTTGAAACTTGCTCCTCATAACCTCTAATTTCTCATCAGCCCTTCTATTTACTGACCTGTTGCTCTGGTCCCCCCCCCCCCCTGGCATTCTAATTTAAATCTTACAAGCAGCACAAGCAAACCTCCCTGCAAGGATGTTGGTGCCCCTCCAGAAGAGTATTTTGCAGAATTTAGTTATTTTCTGACCAATATTTGTCAATCAAAAAACAGATTATCCATTCATTACTACATTACTGTTAATGAGAGCTCATTGTGCATAAATAATTAAATGTTTTGTTTTTACATTAAGACAGTGTCTCCACTTAAAGTGGTTCATGGCTGCAAATTTCAATAGGCATGTGAAAAGGAAGTGAAAGACACATTCTAAATGCATGTTTTTTATTTTATATTGAAACACATGAATAAAGTATAAATTGTTTGTCTTGACTTGAAACCTTAAAATGTCCATATATATTTTGCATAAATGTCCAAAGTATGTTGAACTCTAATTCTTACTTAACTTCAATAGGCAGTTTTTAGGTTATGGATTTTAATCATGATTCCAAATGCAGTTAATTATGCGCCCTCCTGTTTTGGTGGGGTTGGGCCCATGTCTGCGCAGCATGATAAAGTTTGTGGCCTTTTCCTATTAACCAAAAACTACAAGAGAAAAACAATTAATAAAAAAATAAACTATGATGGGACCAGTAAGATAATTACAGCTGAAAGATTTGTTTTTTTCCGTTCATTCATTGTTAGTACATTTATGTGTCTACTTTTTTTCAAAAATAAAATAACAGCAGTGCATTTTACGCTGTGCTGTGCGATGTATCCCTTTGGTTTTAACTGTTATTGTTTGAAGAATAGAGACACTTGAGAAATTGTCTTTTGATGGGGAGGAAGATGTTTTTTTAAGATTATTGTTCTATTAAACTCTGGAAAGTTTATTTCTGAGTTTAATCCAGGAAATATGATCGAGGAATCAATTTGAAGGTCGTTTTCACACTAATTTTGGTCTCGGGTTGTCAGTCATTTGCCTCCTAGGTTGAAAAAATTGATTTAGAAATAATTCAAATAGCATTTTAGCTTGAAAGTTACCTTGCAAACATTTAATATATTTGTAATTTGTATTTGTCCGTTATTTCTTTGAGGCCACTTCACTCAACGAGAGAATGGTTTACATTGTGTCTATCTTTGTTAATATTGAGGATAGCAAACCAAGTGTGATGAGTTTGTTGAAGATACTAAGCTGGGTAGCAATGTAGGTTGTCGGGAGGATGCAGATAAGCTTCTGGTTGATCTAGACAAGCAAAGTCAATGCATAAGTATACAACCGATAGAACGTGCAATCTAACTTGAACCTAATTATAAAAATTATAGGAAGGATGTCAACAAAATAGAGAGAGTACAGAGGAGATTTACTAGAATGTTGCCTGGGTTTCAGCAACTAAGTTACAGAGAAAGGTTGAACAAGTTAGGGCTTTATTCTTTGGAGCGCAGAAGGTTAAGGGGGGACTTGATAGAGGTTTTTAAAATGATGAGAGGGATAGACAGAGTTGACGTGGAAAAGCTTTTCCCACTGAGAGTAGGGAAGATTCAAACAAGGGGACATGACTTGAGAATTAAGGGACTGAAGTTTAGGGGTAACATGAGGGGGAACTTCTTTACTCAGAGAGTGGTGGCTGTGTGGAATGAGTTTCCAGTGAAGGTGGTGGAGGCAGGTTCGTTTTTATCATTTAAAAATAAATTGGATAGTTATATGGACGGGAAGGGAATGGAAGGTTATGGTCTGAGCGCAGGTATATGGGACTAGGGGAGAATATGTGTTCGGCACGGACTAGAAGGGTCGAGATGGCCTGTTTCCGTGCTGTAAATTGTTATATGTTATATGTAACTTTGGTAGGAAAACGTGTTTCATTATAAGGGTAAGTATTGGAAAAATGGTGGTGTTCAGAGAGACCTGTATGTCCTATATCTGAATCATTGCAAGTTAACATGCATGTAATTAAGAACGCAAACTGTTTGTTATCCTTTATTACAAGAGGATTTCACTACAAGAGTAGAGCCATTCATTGTAATTATATAGGACCCTAATGGGGCGGTATCTGGAATACTGTGCACAGGTCTGACCTCCTGTCTAAAAAAGGATATATGTGTCATAGGAGTGCAGCGAAGCTTCACCATATTGATTCTTGGGATTGCGTCTCTGCTATATTCTCCTTGGTTTAGAAAACTGAATGATGAGCTCTTTGAAATATCTATAATTGACAGGTTGGATGATGGAGTGTCTAGAACGAGAGGACAAAATCCCCAAATACCACATGAGATGGGAATGCATTTCTTCACCTAGAGAACAACAAATTTCTCTGAATTTCGAGAGGGATCTGCTCAGTTACTGAGTATTCAAGATAGAGTTTGATAGATTTTTGAATGACGAGGGAATCATTCCATATGAGGTTAGCAAAGGAAAAGTTCAGTCTAGTTTATTGTCGCGTGTACAGAGGTACAGTGAAAAGCTTTTGTTGCTTGCTAACAAGTCAGCAGAAAGACAATGCATGATTATAATCGATCCATAGTGTATAGATATATAATAAGGGAATAATGTTTAGTGCAAAGTTTAGTTGCAAGTGCAAAAGAACAACCATGATCGTTTTGAATGACCGAGCAAGAACAAGGATAGAAGAATGTCATATCATTTGTTTGGTTCTTGGTTTGCATCTAAAGTTTTGTAACTCGACGGGCCAGGATGTTGTAATGAGCGGAGTGCTGGAAGAACTCAGCAGATCATGCAGCATCTCTGGAGGGAAATGGACCACAGCGTTTCAGATCGGGACCCTTCTTCAGACTGATACTGTTATAATTTTCCAGTTAAGCAAAGCTTAATGTGCAGCATTTTACACTGAAGGTTTTGAGAGTTCGAGCCAATGGGATTAAAAATGTTTTAATAGAAAGTCCTTGTTATTTACAAACTGTACAAAAATTAAAAACTTTTGGGTAAATATTTTTAGTATAATATCCAAAGTAACCAACACACAACTGGAACCAAATTCAAAATTAATAATACTCGGAATATTAGAATTAAATCAAACACTTAGAATAACACAAAGAAACTTTATCGATTACAGTTTAATAACAGGATAAAAATTAATCCTAAAATTTTGGAAAGGCCCTACGGCCCCCACAATCAAAATGTGGATTATAGAAATGACGGAGACCTTAAACGTGGAAAGAATCAGATTTTCCCTGTTGGACAAACAGGAATATTCGTTGGAACATGGTCTCCTTTTATTGTACTTTGGACTAGCAACCGGACTAAAGATTGGATGAAATGCAGCTCCAAACGATTTTCGAATGCACTGAAAAACAAATTTTTCCATTCTTCTTCAATTCCTTTCAAAGCAGCTTCCTTTTTTTTTTTTATTTTAGCTTTCTTTTTCCTTCTCTCTCTGATTTCATCTATCCCTTTGTCCTATCTAGTTTAAAAAAAAAACGTGAAAAATGCAAAAGGAATTGGCGGACAATGTATAACTGACAATATTATCAATTTAAAAATGTAAGACAGTAATGATGTAATAGATTATGTACCTATCTCCAATAATAAAAAATTAAACACAAGAAAGTCCTTGTTATTTGCAAGAATAAAATTATTAACATGCATTTATTATTGACAATGTCTATGATTGTGTCCCTTCATTATAACATATGTCACTGTATTTGTTATGATTTTCAGCTCCAAAGATTTTCCAGCACTGAAAAATGATACATTCCTCAAAGCAGCTTGGGGTGAGGTGACTGATTATGTCCCAGTTTGGTGTATGAGGCAGGCGGGAAGGTATCTCCCAGGTAAGCAACAGGTCCATAATTCTAAGTCAGATCCGTGGTATGGAAATCTCCTCTTGAGTAAATTGTGATCAGCCCTGTTACATGTGTGAGACATTAGACTCTTAAAATATATCCAATCCATGACCATGACCATTCCAAAGATGTACAGGTTTGTAGGTTAATTGGCTTGGTAAATGTAAAAATTGTCCCTAGTGGGTGTTGGATAGTGTGAATGTGCGGGGATCACTGGTCGGCGCGTATCCGATGGGCTGAAGGGCCTGTTTCCGTGCTGTATCTCTAAAGTAAAAAAACTAAACCTGGTGCAAAGTTTTTGAAAATGCTTATTGCCCCAGCTCAATAACTTTTTAGAAACACTTGTTATGTAATTGTGAATGTGAGGATAGGGCATGTAACAAACAGGATAACTCTCAAAGGTAGACAAAAAATCCTGGAGAAACTCAGCGGGTGGCAGCATCTATGAAGAGAAAGAATAGGTGATGTTTCGGGTCGAGAACCTTCTCAGACTTCCTGAATTCAGTATCCCTTCCAAATGATGCAGTCAAGTGAGTACTTTTTGCAGACAACTCCTTAAAAAAAAAAAATCGGAAGTGTGAGCCAAGCTGCTTTTCTGAATCATTTTGTAATATCTTCCATAATGACTTCAGCAGACTTGTGACAGAAGATATTTATCCACTCTTTTTCAATTCATTTTTTTTGGTACCGGGAAGTCTTTGCCAGGACTAGTATTTATTGCCTTTCTCTGTTGCCCTTGAGAATAAGGTGAGTGCATTACTTTCTTTAGCTGACACTGCTTTGTTGGATGGAGGGTGGTGTTGAAAGAACGGTGTTATATTTTTCTGGTCATGGTTGTGTGATTTGATGGGGAACCTGTAGGTGGTAGCGTTCCTATAAACATGTTGCCCTTGTTTTTCTTCAAAGCTTGCAGATTACAGGTGCTGCTTTTGGATTAGCCCAGGTGGGTAACTCCAGGGCATTTTGAAGACATTACCTAATACAGATGTGTGTAATGATGGTGGATGGGCAGCCTCTCCAGTGCACTGTTTTGCTTTGGATGGTGTTGGGTTTTTTGAATGTTGCAACTGCACTCATTCAACGAAGCATGTTCCATCATAAGTCTGATTTGCCTTGTACATGATGGAAAGATCATAAGACATGAGCATTCAGTCCATGGTCTGGTCGGGGGGGGGGGAGGGGGGGGGGGGGGGGGGGGGGGGGGTGCAGAGGAACAACTCCAGGCGTGTTTGGAGTCTGTAGACTGGGCAATGTTCAGGGACTCGGCAACAGACCTGAATGAATACGCCACAGTCGTTACAGACTTCATAAAGAAACGTGTGGAGGACTGCATTTTAAAAAAAAACTGTTTCCTAACCAGAAGCCTTGGTTGAACTGTGAGATCCGCACTCTGTTGAAGTACAGATCCTGGGAATTCAGATCTGGAGATACAGAAGTCTACAAGAAGTCCAGATATGACCATGGTAAGCCCATCAAAAAGGCCAAAAGGGACCTGCTCCAAGCTGGAGGATGAGACGGATGTTCGGCAACTGTGGCAGGGCTTGAATGCCAGCACCTCCTACAAGGCGAAATCAGGAGGCAGCTCAATTGTCAGTGAAGCATCACTCCCTGACAAGCTCAATGCGTTTTTCACACGCTTTGATAGGGGGAACAATGATGTGCATTCCCGAGCCCCATTTGCCGTGATGGCAATACAGTCACAGAGGCCGACGTCAGAATATCCTTCGTGGGGGGGGGGGGGGGGGGGGGGGGGTGAACCCTCGGAAAGCGCCTAGACCTGATGGTATACCCGGTCGTGTTCTAAAAACTTGTGTGGACCAACTGGCTGGAGTTTTTACGGACATTTTCAACATCTCACTTCTGAGGTTTGAGGTTCCCACCTGCTTTAAAAGGGCATCAATAATACCGGTGCCCAAGAAGAGCAAGGTGACGTGCCTCAATGACTATCGACCAGTGGCACTAACGTCTGTGGTGATGAATTGCTTTCAGAGGTTGATTATGGCGCATATCAACTCCTACCTTGACAAAAACCTGGACCCACTGCAGTTCGCTTACGGCCACAACAGATCAACGGTGGATGCGATCTCACTGGCTCTCCACTCCGCTCTGGACCACTTGGACAACAAAAACTCATATGTAAGGCTGTTATTCATTGACTACAGCTCAGCGTTTAATACCATCATCCCCTGCAAGCTGGTTACCAAGCTCTCAGATCTGGGTCTCTGCGCAACCCTCTGCAATTGGATCCTCGACTTCCTTATCCACAGACCACAGTCTGTCCGTATTGGTGGGAATGTGTCATCCTCGATAACAATCAGCACGGGAGCACCTCAATTCAGTGTACTCAGGCCCCTGCTTTACTCTATACTCATGACTGCGTAGCCGGACATAGTGTGAATTCCATCATCAAGTTCGCCGACGACACCACTGTTGTGGGACGAATCACTGATGGTGACGAGTCAGAGTATAGAAGTGAGATCGACCGATTGACCAAATGGTGCCAGCATAACAACCTGGCTCTCAACACCAGCAAAACCAAGGAACTGATTGTGGATTTTGGAAGGGGTAGGATAGGGACCCACAATCCCGTTTATATCAACGGACGATGGTGGAAAGGGTCAAGAACTTCAAATTCCTGGGCGTGCATATTTCCAAGGATCTTTCCTGGTCCCAGCATACTGATGCAATTATAAAGAAAGCACATCAGCACCTCTACGTCCTGAGAACATTATGGAGAGTCAGTATGTCAAAGAGGACTCCCTAGAATGTCTACACGTGCACAGTAGAGAGCATGCTGACTGGTTGCATCGTGGTTTGGTTTGGCAACTTGAGCGTCCAGGAGCGGAAAAGAATGCAGAAAGTTGTGACCACTGCCCAGTCCATCATCGGCTCTAACCTCCCCACCATCGAAGGGATCTATTGCAGTCGCTGCCTCAAAAAGGCTGCCAACATCATCAAGGACCCACACCATCCTGGCCACACACTCATCTCTCTCTGCTGCCATCAGGTAGAAGGTACAGGAGCCTGAAATCTGGTACATCCAGGAACAGCTTCTTCCCCACAGCCATCAGGCTATTAAACACGCCATAAAACAAACTGAACTATAACAGCCTGTTGCACTTTATCTGTTTATTTATGTGTATATATATATATATATATATATATATAATATATATAATATATATATATATAATCTATGCTATGTAGACACACTGAACTGTTCCGTATTTATGCTTACAATACTCTGTTGTACTGCAGCAAGCAAGAATTTCATTGTTCTATCTGGGACACATGACAATAAACTCTCTTGACGATAGTCTAAAGGTACATAATTTTATGCCCTCTGAACATCAAGACTTGGACCACTAGGCTTTGTTGTGTTAAGAGGTAGATCATTTGCTCTGGATGCCCAGTTCCTGACAACTTGTAGCAACAGTATCCATGTGGCTGATCAGATGAGTTGCTTTTTAATGATCCAGAAATGTTACTTGTTACATATCAACCTACAGCTGAATGTTGTCTGGATCTTGCTACGTGCAAGCATGGACTACTTTATTTTCTGAGGAGTTTGAAGTGGGATTGAACATATTGTAATCATCAGCAAACCTCTCCACTTCCAACTGTATGACAGAAGAAAGGTCATTGACAAAGTAGCTGAAGGTGGATGTAGTTGAGGCTCGATCCTGAACAACCTCTCCTCTCCACTGAGCTGACTAATTCCCTGCATCCAGAATCTTTTTTTGGTTACATGGTATGACTCCAGCTATTGCAGTAATTCCTCGATACCAATTGACTTCAGTTTTACCTGGGCACCTAGATGGCATAATATTGCCTTGATCTTCCTTTGGGAATTCTGCTGTTTGGGCTTTGTTTGACAAGGTTGTGCCATGCCATCTTTTTGAGGATGGGGCTGTTCTTGGAGCATCTTCCCTCCTTTTGAGCTGTTCTGGTTTTCCCTGCCATTCATGGCTAGATGTTACAGGACTGTAGAGCTTTATTGTGATCTATTTGTTTTGGCATTGCTTATCCCTGCATGTTGCATACTATGCAATTACCATGCATGGAGTCCTGTCGTGTGGCTTAGCTGGTTGGCACCTTGTTTTCAGGTTTGCCTTAAATTTCCTTTTGTGCTGCTCATTGAATAGACTTGTCCTCTGCAATGGAGTTGTGAGAAAAAACTCATCACCATCATCTCAAGGGCAATTAGAGGTGAGCAAAATTGCTGGCCTTTCCAGTGTCACTCAAATCCCCAAATTTAATGATTCTGTACCTGTCATGGAGCTAGTTTGACAACAATGCCTTTCACGATTTGGCGTATCAACACACTGGTGCTACCCTGTCACTTTTCGTGATGGATGTTGAAGACCTATCATGCATGCAGCATTCTGCCATTGCCACTTGCAGTGTTGTTACTCAATGTGGAGTAGTGCAGAATCATTAATGGATGAAGAACAGTAAATGGTAAACACAACGTTTCCTTCGCTCATGGTTGATACTACCAGACCTCACGGGGTCTAGATTCAATGTTGAGGGCACAGACAGCTATTCTCCAACACCTATAGATCACTTGTCCACTCCTGCTGGAGGATCTGGCTTTCTGATGGGATAGGGTGTCCCCAGTGATTCTGATAGAGCACTCTGGCACATTATATAGCTGCAGATAACTATGTCAGACTGAAGTATGACTTGGCTTTCTAATGGCCCTTCCATAAGCTAGGGTACTGTTCGATTCATCTCTATCCCAATCAGGACAATCCACTTTGTCTAAGGAAGTGGAGTGCCACAATTTGGTGTAATTCTGAGAAATCTATTCTTTACTCTATATCTTCCCCTTTGCCCATCTATTGTACTTTAGTTTGAACTGATTGTATTTCTGTATGGTATATCTGATCTGTCAGGATAGTATGTAAAACAAAGCTTTTTGTTGTACCTCGGTAAACGGGCCAAGAATAAACCTAAACCTGTGGGATAGCTCTCCTGATTCGATTGAAGTTAGTGAGGAGTGCTTTGCAAGTCAGCCAGGCTGGGAATAACTCGCCTACGCCTGAATAATACTACTAGATTGATTCTATGGGACCAATTTTTTTTTTTTTTTTTTTTTTTTTTTTTTTGTTTAAACATAGTGGTTACAGTACATCTGAGTGGCTTGCCCAGAGACCAGTTAAAAAGCGATCACATTCCTAAGAGTCTGGAGTCATTGATAGGTTGGACCAAGTAAAGATGGTAAATATATTCCCCTGAAGAGCTAGGCAAAACAAATGTGTTTTTCATTGCTAAAATTAGTCACGCGATCTTCATTGCAATGATTATTTGTTAAAAGAGAAACCAAATCCCATTTTTTGAAGGTGCTGGGAAAAGGCATATAGTTTGTTGAGTAATAATGCTATTTTGTCAGCAGAATACAACAACACTTTAAATACAATATTCTTACTTATTTTCTGGTTCACTTTGTCCATATCTTTACTAATCTCGAGATGTAACTCACTTTGATGTCCCTGTTATTAATGAGCTAAATTTATATTCTCCTTGTTCGTTCATACACTGTTGCTTTTGACATATTTTGGGGTTGTTGTTTCCTTGTAATCCTAGCCATCTGTTTTGTGATAGCCCTTTACCCTAGCACCAAGCAGGATCTGCACCCTTTCAGATTTTCATTTGTCACTGTCAAGGATTTGCTAGTTGTCCTAATTAGCCTAATCATAGAACATACTTTTGATTCAGCTCTTCAGCTTTACGCAGTCTGTCTTGTTGTGCATTGCCTTCCCTGAGCTAACCACAAGGTGGAATGCAGGAATACACAGCATTCTCCTAACAACACAATATCAATTTGGGACTGTCCATGAAGGGAGTAGCAAACAAAGCCACTCACAATTTATTTAATTTCCCCACTGCTCGGCTATCTATATAATTAAAAGTCTCATCTTGGCCACTTCTTGTCTGCGCTGTATATTGATTTTAGAAAAAACGCTACCATATATCGCTATGATTTTTGGCCATCTTACTCACAGTCCTCCTCTACTGAGCAGGCCCCGAGGATTTTTCCCATCAATGACAAATAAAAAAGTTATGTGTGTGGAAAAGCAATGGAAGTGAAATGAAAATGCATTGAGCTTTTGGCCGGCCCTGTGCGTGAGAGCGCAATGGCAATGGAAGTGAAATGAAAATGCAATTGGCTGTTTGGCCTGCCCTGTGCTTGAGAGTGCAATGGCAATGGAAGTAAAATGAAAATGCAATCGGCTGTTTGGCCTGCCCTGTACTTGAGAGTGCAATGGCAATGGAAATGAAATGAAAATGCAATGAGCTGTTCGGCCTGCCCTGTGCCTGAAACTGCAATGGCAATGTAAATGAAATGAAAATGCAATGAGCTGTTCGGCCTGCCCTGTGCTTGAAAGTAAAATGGAAAGGAAATGAAATGAGTTGTTTGGCCTGCCTGAAACTCTAATTCAGCCACCAAGGCCTTATTAGCCGAGAAACCAGTCCCTTTTGCGCAAAAATTCCCGTATTAGCCCAGGAGTGCATTTTGGCCTGAAAGGCCTGCCAGGCCAGGAAATGTCCAGAAAAAGTGCCTTTCACTGAGATTTCACACTGATTTTTTTCTAAAAGAGCCCCTTCAGCCCATCAGGCCTGTACTAGCCCAGGAGAAATCCCTTTGGCCCATCAGTAAGTATTCTCCCTGCAAGTATTAAACCTCACCCCAGTATTTTTCTCCCTCTCTTCATTGTCTCCCTGTGAGATCCAGGCCAGGATAGACTTTCCTCCTTCATTGCTCTGATCTGCATAAAAAGATGAAAAATGTCTAAAATTGATTCTCCACCCTCCCCCCCCTTTCTCTCTCACAGAGTCTCTCACCCTGTTTTGGGCAGAATTTCTGGCAGTTTCTGAGCTGCCAGCGCACCAGGCCTGAGTGACTGAGCTGCCAGCTCAAGAATCCATTTGGCCTACAATGCCCATACTAGCCCTCTGGAAACCTGTCCGTTTGGCCCACAACACCCATACTAGCACTCCAGAAAGCCCCCCCACTGGCCACCAATATTGGAATTGGTAGAGAGGTAGAATATTGCATTGGGTCCCGCTTAGTCTGGTAGCTATTAAAATTGAGAATTGTAATGTTAAGCCACAAGAGATTTGTCTTGCTTCCTGGTGACTGAATCAATGTGTACTACAGTGGATTCCACTACACCAGACGCTGCTTCAGTAGATAAGCTCATTTCTGTCCCTTCTCACAGAATTCCGAGAGACCCGAGCGACGCAGGATTTCTTCACAACCTGCCGCACTCCAACAATCTGCTGTGAGTTGACATTGCAGGTGAGTTAGTGAAACACAGAGAACATTGTACATTCGAAGAAATTGGAGACTTTACACTCTGGTGATGCAGCAAAGAGGATATTGGATTGAAAAGTAAAAATCCTTCACCACTGTTATTTTATGTTGAATGCAAAGACACATCTTCCAGCTACCAAATGTATGAGTTGAAAAAACAAATCATTGCAACTGACATTTAAACTAAGTTTAAAGATAATCCCTGAATATTTTCTTTCACTACTGTACTTGCCTCTTGGAGATTTGTCCAGATGGCTTTGTAAAACCTTTGAGTTAAGGTTGTGAATTCAAGTCCCACTGCAGAGTTTCATAAATTCCAAGCTGACTTTATATGTGCAAGTTGTCATTTTAAAACCAACTAATTCTTATGAGTGTGCATTCACGTCTACTTGTTTCTGTTCTAAAAACTGTTTACAGAGGAGGGAGTACACGTGAGATGATTATTCTACCTTGCGTCTTGTGACTTATTCCTAGTTTAGTTTAGCAATTTTCTGACTGCAGGGCAGATTTGAACAGGTAAATATTGTACGGAGATATATCATTTAAACAGGTCAGTATATCTTTACTCTTTAGTAAATTTAGTGTCAGAATTATGCAGCAAGTAAACGGGTCCCTTGGCCCAACTATTCCATGGCAACTGTGGAGCCTTCCTCCGCTAGTCCCATCTAGCCCATAGGTCTCTAAATCTTTCATATCCATGAACTCGCACAAATATATTTTAATTGTTGTAATTGTACCCACCTCTACCACTTCCTCTGGCAGCTCATTACATATACCCCACTTCCAACGTCCCTCGGGTCTCCTTTAAATCTTTCCTCGCCCACTTTAAAACATAGAAAAATAGAAAATAGGTGCAGGAGTATGCCATTCGGCCCTTCGAGCCTGCACCGCCATTCAATATGATCATGGCTGATCATCCAACTCAGTATCCTGTACCTGCCTTCTCTCCATACCCCCTGGTCCCTTCAACCACAAGGGCCACATCTAACTCCCTCTTAAATATAGCCAATGACTCTGCTCTCTAATTTTAGATTTCCCCCTACTCAACTATGCTCTCTAGTTTTAGATTCCCCCTACTCAAGGAGAAAGACTGTAACTATCCAATTTATCTATGTCCCTCGTGATTTTATAAACCTCTACAAGATTGGCCCAATACTCCAGGGAAAATAGTCCCAGTTTATCCAGTCTTTCTCGTGATTCAAATCCTCCAGGCCCAGCAACATTCTTGCTAATCTTTTCTGCACTGCCTCAAGCTTAATCACATCACTTCCTATAGTACAGCGACCAGAACTGCACACAATATTCCAGGTGCGGTCTCACCAATGTCTTGTTTAGTTGTAACACAATGTCTCTGTATTCATTGCTCCAAGAGATGAAGGCAAGCATACCATTTGTCTTCAGCATTTTGTCTACGTCTGTCGCAATTTTCTGGAGACTCTGTAATTGTTCCCCTAGATGTCTCTGCTCTACAACATTCTTGAGGCCCAGTCATCTACTGGATATCCCACCCTGGTTAATCTTGTCAAAATGCATAATTTTACACCTATCAGGGTTAAATTCCATCTGCCATTCCTTTGCCCACTCTCCCAGTTGATCTTGATCCTATTGTAATTATAGAACATAGAACAGTACAGCACAGGAACGGGCCCTTCAGCCAACAATGTTTGTGCCTGTTATAATGCCACGTTAAACATATCTCCTCTGCCTGTACGTGATCTATATCCCTCTTCCCTGCACTTCCAAGCGCCTATCTAAAAGCCTCTTAAATGCCACAATTGTAGGTGCCTCCACCACCACCCCAGGCAAAGCGTTTCAGGCCTCTGCCACTGTGTGTGTGTGTGTGTTTTAAAAAAAAACAAAAAAAAAACTGACCCAGTACAAGCAAAACTGACCATTAATCTTTCCCCTTCTCACCTTATAGGTCGGCCTTAGAAACATAGAAATTAGGTGCAGGAGTAGGCCATTCGGCCCTTCGAGCCTGCAACGCCATTTAATATGATCATGGCTGATCATCCAACTCAGTATCCCGTACCTGCCTTCTCTCCATACCCTCTGATCCCCCCGGCCACAAGGGCCACATCTAACTCCCTCGTAAAATATAGCCAATGAACTGGCCTCAACTACCCTCTGTGGCAGAGAGTTCCAGAGATTCACCTCTCTCTGTGTGAAAAAAGTTCTCCTCATCTCGGTTTTAAAGGATTTCCCCCTTATCCTTAAGCTGTGACCCCTTGTCCTGGACTTCCCCAACATCGGGAACAATCTTCCTGCATCTAGTGTTGGACTTTTCCACCCTATCTATGCCTTGCATGATTTTATATACGATAGAGGTATATAATATTTTATATATGGTAGAGGATAGAGACTTCATAAAGTCCCTTAGCCCTCCGATGTTCCAGAGAAAACAATCCAAGTTTATCCAACCTCTCCTCATTGCTGAAACTCTCTAATCGAGGCAGCATTCTGGCAAACATCCTCTGCACCCTCTCCAAATCCTCCACATCCTTCTTGTAATGGGGCGAACTGCAAGCAACACTCCAGATTGCAGCCTAACCAAAGTCTTGCAGACCTGCTTCATGACATCCTGAGTCTTGTACTCAATGCCCTTAACAATGAAGGCAAGCATACCATATGCTTTATTTACCACCCTATCTACTTGTGATGCCATGTTCAAGGAGCTATGAACTTGGGATCTCCAAGATTTCCTCTGCAGTGTCATCAGCAAACCTTCTCACCAACCCATCTATATTTAATCCAAGTCACATATACATCACAAACAGCAGAGGTCCCAACACAGGTCTCTGCAGAACTCCACTGATCACAGATTTCCAGCTAGAATATCTGTCCTCTACTGCAACCCTCTCTGTTTACATGAATAAGCCATTTCTGAATCAATACGACCAAGTCACCATGAATCCGTGCTTCTTAATCTTCTGGATCAGTCTGCATTGAGGGATATTACTAAAAGCCTTACTAAAATCCATGCATGAAATCCATGCATACAACATCCATCACCCTACCTTTCTAATTTCCTTCAAAAAAACCCGAATCAAGTTAATAAGACATGACCTGCCGCGTATACAGGCGTCCTGGCTATCCCTAATCAGCCAATTCTCTTCTAAATGGGCGTAGATCCTACCTCAAATAATTCTCTCCAATAATTTCCCTACCATTGTTATGAGGCTCACCAGCCTATTGTACCTTGGATTCTCTCTACTTCCTTTCTTAAACAAAGGAATACCATTGGCCATTCTTCAGTCTTCCAGGACCCCACTTGTGGATAGAGAAGAAACTAAGATCCTCCTCAAGGCACCTCCAATCTCCTCTTGCTTCCCTCAATAACCTGGGTTATATCCCATCAGGTCCTGGGAACATCCATCTTAATGCTCTTCAAGAGCCTCAGAACCATCTCTAAGGTAGAGATCGAGGACTTTTTTCACTATTCACGTCACCACCAAATTTAGTATCATCTACAAAGATCCTAGATTCACTGTTATGGAATAATGTTACATTCATGTGCGTGCCCTTTTAAATTTGGATTTTGAGCAGCTTTAAACTATCTGTAATCAGAGTTTCTTTCTTATTTATTTTTAGCCTCTCAGACGATTCCCATTAGATGCTGCTATTATTTTCTCTGACATCCTCGTGATTCCTCAGGTAAGTTGCAGCATGTGTCTAATCTCTTGATAAAATATGAATTGTCACCATGTCCCATGGATACATTTGTTGAAAGTGACCATGAACTGAGGTTTTCATGCGTTGTTACCATGTGAAAGGTCTGCTTCTGCCACAGTTTAGATGCCATCCAACAAAACCATTGTAGGCTGTTATCACAGTTCATATCACAACAAAGGATCTCATCTATGTGTGATTTATTTTCTGGCTACCTATAATCAAGTACATTTGCATGGGGGGAGATTTTACATGTTGGCAATAAGAGTTTATTTCTTTCAATCCTCTTGTCTTCATATCTTCATAACAAGAAGATTTCAGTATAGGAGTAAAGAGGTTCTTCTGCAGTTGTATGGGACTCTGGTGAGACCACACCTGGAGTATTGTGTACAGTTTTGGTCTCCTCATTTGAGGAAGGACATCCTTGTGATTGAGGCAGTGCAGCGTAGGTTCACGAGATTGATCCCTGGGATGGCGGGACTGTCATATGTGGAAAGATTGAAAAGACTAGGCTTGTATTCACTGGAGTTTAGAAGGATGAGAGGGGATCTTATAGAAACATATAAAATTATAAATGGACTGGACAAGCTAGATGCAGGAAAAATGGTCCCAATGTTGGGCGAGTCCAGAACCAGGGGCCACAGTCTTAGAATAAAGGGGAAGCCATTTAAGACTGAGCTGAGAAACTTTTTCACCCAGAGATATTTGAATTTGTGGAATTCCCTGCCACAGAGGGCAGTGGAGGCCAAGTCACTGGATGGATTTAAGAGAGAGTTAGATAGAACTCTTGGGGCTAGTGGAATCAAGGGATATGGGGAGAAGGCAGGCATGGGTTATTGATTGGGGACGATCAGCCATGATCACAATGAATGGTGGTGCTGGCTCGAAGGGGCGAATGGCCTCCTCCTGCACCTATTTTCTATGTAATAGTTCTATGTAAAGTGTTCACTCTGCTATTGTGCGTGTTATACTGTACCATCACTCTTGCAGCAAATGTTTAGAATCTGATTATTTAGCAAACATTTGTTTTCCTGTTGACAAGAATGAGTGACCACCATTATAAGTTGCTATTGAAGTGAGACTTCAGACCATTTATAAATATGTCCAGATATTATGTCATTTGATTCAAGTGTCTGACTGTCAAGCATCATGATAAGTTTTAAGTCGTACAATAATCTATATTACAAAAACTCTTCTCTTGTTTGTGTGTATGTATAGGTGTGTGTCATCTGGGCACAATCTGGTTAATTTCTATTTTCTTCCAAACGCTAGGCCACAGCCTTCCCATTTTCACACATTCTACTCACATTTTTCCCGTTGAGGCGATAAAAATCTTCCCATCCCTTTCCCACCTATATTTCCGAACTTTTTAATCACTTAAAGTTTTAAAAACAGCCCGAAAACTCACCCATTTCGGGGAAAAAAAACCCAGAGTAACGTCACAATGCACTCGCAGGGCAGGACGGGACACTCCGGGAGGGAGGGACACTCCAGCTCTTGCATTGGCAGTGGCTGCCAGTGGTGGGGAGGGTCGTGCTGGAGCTGGAGTGAGGGCCGAGCCCGGGGCCGAAAAAGAAGCCGCCGCTGGAACCAAGGACGAGCCTGGGTCTGTGGTCGGGGACAAGCCTGAAGATGACGTCGTAGCCTGCACTATAGCCCAGGCGGCAGCCGAGCTGACGGGTGGAGGAGGGAGATACCCCTTTCCCTATTTACCCTCACTCCCTCTCTCTCTACCCCCTCCCTCTCTATCCTCCCTCCCACTCTACCCCTCCCACCCTCTCCCTCTCTACCCTCCCTCCCCTGAACTCTACCCCCCCCCCTCCCTCTACCCCCCCCTCCCTCTCTACCCCCCTCCCTCCCTGCCCCTCTCCCTTTCTACCCCCCTCCACCTCCCGCTACCCTCTCTACTCCCCCTCCCTATCTACCCCCCTCTCCCTCACCCTCTCTGCCCCCCTCCCCCTCTCTACCACCCCCCTGCTGGGGGATGAGGAGACATGAGCCGTGCCTGTGCAGGTGGGGGCTATGGTGCACTATTGCGTTGGGGGTACGGCTTGCGTTGGGGGAACGGGTGAATGGTGGAATCGGGTTGGGGGAGCAGACCCAACGAGTCTGCACTCGGTCTAGTAAATACTAAAATACATTTCTGCAGTTTGCTTTTAATCACTAAAAACTGATATGAATTTTTAAATTTCATTTTTAAATATAGTCATGTGTGGCTGGGCCTTATCCATTGCCATATCAAACATTTGTGACAACAGCAAAATAGAATTGAAACTTTTACTTTTAAAATATTTTTCCCCTTATTTTAAATGTTAAGGCATTAGGGATGGAGGTCACAATGGTTCCAGGAAAAGGTCCAACGTTTCCAGAGCCACTGAATGAGCCTGCAGATCTTCAGAAATTGCATGAAAACGTGGATGTAACTCGGGAACTGGCTTACGTGTTTCAGGCTATAACACTGACCCGCCACAAGCTGAAGGGAGAAGTCCCCCTTATTGGATTCTCAGGAGCCCCGGTATGCTGAAAAATTATTGTGATCAAACTAAATGAGTTACAGATAAGCCATCACAGTGAAGAGCACAAGCACTAAACAACCTAGAGTAGTTTTAATATTATACACATAGTTTTGATATATACACACACATACAGACATACATATACCAACATACACATGCACACACATGCGCTTGCAGGCACAATTTTACTTGAGTAATGTGGCAGCTCGACTTCACAAATTCATTGCTCTTTCATTGCCTTTATAAATATTGCCCTCATTTTCTGCATTATGTTTAAACATGGGACCAACCAGTTATAGTTCCCACAATGTACAAGTGGATAGCTACTTAATGCATTTTTGTTCAACCTTTTGAATAGGTATTCAATGAGCAATGATGAAAATTAAACTAACTGTGTAATTGAAAACACGAGTTTGCAGATGTTGGGATCTGGAACAAACAAAAAAACTGCTAGGCATAATCAGTGGGTCAAACGTCACTTATAATAGCAAAGGGATGATTAACACTCCTAATCCTGTTGCAGGGTCTCGACTTAAAATCCCAGCAACTTTTTTATTTTTAGTGTTTCAGGCAGTAATATTTTTTTTCCCTTTTCACTAACAAAGTTTTTTTTTATTTCCTCCTCATAGTGGACTTTGATGGCTTACATGATAGAAGGAGGTGGTTCAAATACAATGTCGAAAGCAAAACGATGGCTATATCAATATCCTTCAGCCAGTCATAAACTTCTGAAAATTCTCACAAATGTGATCATTGACTATCTGGTGGGACAAGTAAAAGCAGGAGCTCAGGTAATTGGAAGTTCTAAGTTTTTAATCAAATCACATAGGATCAACATTTTTATTTCCTGTAACAATCCTGTTTTTATAATGGGAATTAATAGCATCTTCAAATAGGACGTTGGTATTCCTTGCATCCAAACTGAAAGGGGATCCAGTCAGGGGATGTGGGGAGAAGGCAGGAACGGGGTACTGATTGTGGATGATCAGCCATGATCACATTGAATGGCGGTGCTGGCTTGAAGGGCCGAATGGCCCACTTCTGCACCTATGGACTATTGTCTATTGAAGGTTAGGAACAATCTGGCCTAACTGTAGTTAACTATTTTAAACTTCATCCTGGCAGGACTGGCAATATCACAAAACACCCCTGGATGGCAGCACTTTCACATGCTCTTGAATTCTGTGGACACTTTAAGCAGTTAAGTTCAAGAAGCATTGGTGCACTTGAGAGGATTTAGATAGTCCAAGATTATGTGACAATCGACCCTGAAAACTGAAACAATTTCAGTCTCCATTTGAGAGGCAAGGTTATATTAAGCTCCAATGTAATTGTCATAGTTCCTTCATAATCCTCAATGAACAAATAATTTTATTTTATTGCTTATAATTTGAACCACAACATTATTAGACATCTATGTTTAACACTTTGAGCTGTGGTCATTTACTGAGACCATGTTCCGTCCAAATAACCATCTTCCTTAAGAACTTGAGATCACAGTTTGAACTCCAAAGCAGCCCCATTTAGAACATGAGAGAAAAGTCCCGAGTGCATTTAGTAAATCATTTTCAAGGAACGGTATGTTTCTTGGAAGAGAAAATGGTAATGTTATCCTGCCAACAATGATCTAGCTTCTACATTTAATTTAATAGATTTTAGGTTGCGGGTATTGTTTTATGAAGTAGATGTGATGCTATGGAGATGATTCAAATAGCGAGAGAGATCTTTGCATAGCTGCATGCAGATTGCCAAAGGGACAGGTTTGGCAACTGTTATTATATTTTTTTATCATTATCCATCTGTGAGCGTGATTAGATGTATTTTGCATCTTTTTGGCTGTGGCTACATTGTCATGAGTCCTATAGGCAAATAAATTGATGAACATAACACTCTCCTTACCTGGGTTTCATGGAACCCTTGTCAATCCATTAGTTGGCCTCTGGTGATCAATCAAAATGGGAATGAGATTTAGAAAAACTATCACCTGCTTCATTGTCACCAAGTGACTTTTTATTTTTCAGTGTAGATTATTTTCAAAGCGTTTTATAGGTGAAAATTTGCCTTGCCACTTCTTTATAAAACACTGGTTTAGTCACAACTGGAATTTCGTTCCATGCTGCACTTTGGCAAAGATATGAAGGCTTTGGAGAATCTGCAAAAAGGATTTTGGAAAATGATTCCAAAGATGAGGGATTTTAGTTATGTGGATGGATTGGAGAAGGTACAGAAGGCATTACAAGGTGTCTAATTGAAGGTATCAAGGTAATGAAGAGATAAGAGTTACTGGAGAGAAGTCCCTCCCAGTGGTAGGCGCAAGCCTGAAGTAGGGTCCCAACCTGAAACATCACCTATCCATGTTAACCTGAGATGCTGCCTGACCCGCCAAGTTACACCAACACTGTGTCTTTTTTGTCCCCAGTGGTAGAGGGTTCAACATTAGGGGATGTGGGTAAAAGCATGAAGAATACATGTTTATGTCACTATTTGTTGGTGCTGGAACAGCTGGAGACTATTCAACTGCAGCATTCAAAAGGTAGCTGCAGAGGTATCTGAGAGGAAGAAATTGTTAGGGGGGCATATAGGGCTGGGGAAATGAGATTAAGTGAAAGTGCTGCCTTACAGCGCCAGAGACCTGGGTTCGATCCTGACTACGGATGCTGTCTGTACGGAATTTGTACGTTCTCCCTGTGACCACGTGGGTTTTCTGAGTGCTCCGATTTCCACCCACTCTCTAAAGACGTGTAGGTTTATGATTGTAAATTGTCCCTAGTGTGTGTAGGATGATGCTAGGGATTGCTGGTCGGCATGGACTCGGTAGGCCAAAGGTGCAAGGGTTTCCTTGCACTGCATTTTAATCTGAATATCATAAAAAATATTTTGCAAGCACAGGTTCACAATTGTATAGTCACAATTGTATTTGTACATGAGCAGATCAATTATTCTATGCAATAGCTTCATAAACACACCTGTCTCAAGATTATCTTTGAGTCTGCACCAAGAGCTTTTAAGACCTAGCAGATCTGTTTGATTTCTGGTCAGTGTATTTAGTTGCTAACGGTTGTGCTGTTGTAGTGGTGCTGCAGATGCTGCCCATTACCTTCATACAGGGCCAGATTTACTTATGAGCTTCACAAGCTTAAGCTTAGGGCCTCGAGATCTAGGGGGGCCTCGGCAGGGCCGGATTTACCTATAGGCTTCATAGGCTGAAGCCTAGGGCCTCAAAATCTAGGGGGCCTCCGGCCAAGGTGTTTTTTCCCCCAGAGTAAAAAAAATCCAGAGAAAAAAAAAATTGGAGCGCTATCAGCGTTTCCACTTTGACGGAAATTACCCTGAAATTCTGGTTCCGGCCGCTGGAAGTTTCGAGGGAAAAAATTGCGACCATCTACGCCTGCGCAGTTGGGGGAAGCCGGCGGTGTAGTAGCGACGCAAAATGGCGCTGTTTCTCGGCGCGTGCGCAGTGGGCCCGGGCGGGTTCAGATCTCCATTTGCACTCCACACAATCACCTTGATGCCTCGTGTCTACCAAAGATCCTAGGTGTCTACTCCAGGTAAGTAGTGGAATATTGCGTTGCGGGAGTGCCTGTTTCTCTTGGCTGGGTGGGGGGGCTGTGGTGTCTGCGGTGCGGAGTCAGAGCCTCGCTGCGTGGGAGGGAGAGGGGGGGGGATGTGAGAGGGGGAAAGGGGGTTTAAGATAGAGGGGAAGGGGGGGAGAGGGGAGAGAGAGATGGGGACGGAGAGAGTGGTGTAGGGAGGGGGAAGGAAGAGGGGGGAGAGGGAAAGGGGGGTAATCTTTAGTGAGATTGCAAAATTAAGGTAGGTTTTAAAGCGATTATATTTTCTCATCGATATGAATAGTATCAAACAATTTGAACTGCTTTCTTTTTCTTGATAACAATACAGAAAAATATGTATTCCATAGTTTGCGACTTTCATTTTGCATCATTTTTAATGTGCACACACTAACACAGTTGAACAGCAACAGGCAATCAACTCAACACACAATCAACTCAACACACAAAACATTTTCTAAAAAAGGTTTTATTTACTGCAAAAACTTACAGTATTTTATTTGCTGTGTTTGCATGCTCCTTTATAACATTTTACATAGCATTTTACAGTACAACTTAATTATTAAAACAAGGACGCTTCAATTCTTGATTTAAAAAAATGTATACAACAATGACCCCAATCATCCCATTCCAACCACTCATTACTCTTGACTAAACCAAAATGATTTCTGAAATATCGGTCATAAATTTGGTGCAAAAATGCTCCAAAATAAGGCTCAGAATGCACCAGAGCGCATCTAAAACCCCAGAGCTTCCAGGGCCCTTAAGCGGGCCCTGGACCCCGGCCGCAAGGGTCTTTGAGCTTCGCGCTTGTGATATGCGCTGCTTGCACTTATTTAGCATAACATTTTTGTAATCCTGCCATGCCACCTCCTTTTTTGAAAAGCTTCATACGGGCCTGGTGTATAATATTTTTGACACTGTCATAGGCCTTTCTTACATATGCTGTGACAATGCACTGTAGTCTGCATTGTACTGCATTGTAAACAACACCAGTAATTTTCCTTGCCCTCCATTTCAGAATAATAGTGTTTTAAGCCGATAACTCGACACTGGCATTAGCAATAAATAAAAAGCGCAGTTTTCCAGCCCTTATCTCATTGGCCATGCTCGGCTGCACATCGGTGTCAATCTGGTGGACTCTTCCATCTTCTTCTCGTCGTGTGGGTGGAGGTTTGGGAGGGGCATCAAAAGTGCAAGAGCCTAGGGCCTCTGTTCATCTAAATCCGGCCCTGCCTTCAAGGTAGAGAAAGAATTAACAATTAGCCCTGACTTTTGTATCAATTTCCGACTCTTTATTCATGCAGGAAAGTACATATCTATGAACCTCCAGATAATATCAAACCTGGGCTTGATTGTGCCACATGCTAAAAGTATAAGAGGCAGGATGAGAAATGGCCCATTTGCTTCCTGAGCCTTCCATACCATTCATCGTGATCATCGTGATCATGGCCCATTGAAAACAGAATGCAAAATCTGTAGTTATTTAAAGTGTGATTTTTGAATATAGATTTGTGAAGGCTAGTGACCTTATAATTATGAACATATTGTTGCTGTGCCTGTCACAAAAGATAACCAGAATCAGAGTGCCTGTCTTTGCCTTGAAATGCCTCCTTTGCTTTTGCAGGCGCTGCAAGTGTTTGAATCTCATGCTGGCCACTTGGGATATGAGCAGTTCAGTGAGTTTTCACTCCCATACCTCAGAGAGATTGCCCAACAAGTGAAAGAAAAGTTGAAGGCCTCAGGAATAATTCAAGTGCCAATGGTAAGACTCTCATCTTTCATGGAGTATCTGTGGAAGATGTTTATTTGGCATTCTGTTCTTTTTATCCTGATATTTATTAAAGGCTCTTTCTACCCTTAAACACTTTGCTGTATTTACTTTGAACTTTGTTTTTAAAATACTTTTATATTAGATATATATCAGACAAAGCTTCAATGTGATTTTATGCTCTCATTTCTTTCCCCTGTATATTTTGTTTTTGGAAGTTTCTTCAGTCATTCTATACTATTAGGCACCTGAAAACTTACTATCATTGTTTGGGCATTTAGAGCTTGGATTTGACAATTGACCTTTGGTACATCATAGATTATAATGGCCTGTAGTATTTGATCATTAATTCAACATGCTGTAAGGCACTTTGTACACAACATAAATCACGGCCTTGAAGTCAACATTGGTATTAACTAACCCCCCCCCCCCCCCCCCCCCCTGAAGCCTATTTGGAACAAAAGATGGGAATGCAAATAGAACAGTTACACATCTACATTATGGTTACCTTTCTTACTTATAATTGTAACCGTTCAGAAGCAAACATTTTAAACCACTTTGCTGGATGCACTATTAAAATAAAAGGTCCAGTTCTGAATGCATAAATCTGCTCTTGCTTTTTGCCTGGACAGCTGCTTTTTATTTCATTTATATTTATAAAACACTATTAGTTAATCCCATGAGACAATACAGAGTAATCTATCTTCTTGATTTGAAATTCCTCAGTAGTCGGCTTTTTTCCCCCCTTCTATCATATCTTTACATATACATAAGGTGACCCCTGCACCCTTTAAAAGAGTTTGGAGTTCCTCATTTAAATGAGAGCACCGGCACAGCACTCAAACAATATCAGAATCTCATCTGCACAGATGCGCTGTCACAGAAAAAAACAGCTGACACACCACTTCATTGAATTAAAAGTAAGTTTTTTATTTTAAGTGAGGAATGGAATAATATCTTGTGCAATAGAAAATAGGATTACATTTTTATCCTAACATTAAATTCATATTTGAAAGACTTAATGAACAGATCTGCAGAGCTGTAAATTCTCTGGATTGATGTGTGATTGGAGCACTGGGCAAGCCTGCAGACTCGGCAGGATTTCATGACAGGAAGGGAATTTTTTAAATGGCATCATGGAGACTTGAGACAGCAGGAAAAAAATCTTGACTCAAATTTATTTTTATTAATATCCTTATTATGCATTACTACTTTTTAAGTCCAAAAATGTAAGTTTTAATTTCTCCCTTGCTATTTGTGAGGAAAGTTTCATAATTTCTCTTATTCTTACCTTTTATTTATGTGTTTTAGCTTATCCTTTTCATATCTACACAGAAAAATCAGAAAATTGGTTAAAGAAAATACAACTAAGAAATGTAAACTGAGAGACATTTATCTTATTCCAACTTTTGCTTTCTTTCCTGCTTCACAGTCAAAGTGAGAAAATGGGACTTTTGACCTAAGCTAGTCCCACTTGCTTACTTTTGGCCCATATCCCTGTAAGCATTTGCTATTTAGGTACCAGTCCAAATGCCTTTTAAACGTTATACCCACCTCTACCACTTCCTCTTGCAGCTCGTCCATATACCATACCTACCACTCTCTGACTGGGGAAAAGAAAAATCTCACCAGATCACCTTTATATTTACCCCACACATCTTAAGCCTCTAGTTTTAGACTCTCCTATCCTGAAACAGTGTGACCATTCACTTTATCTATGCCCCTCATAATTTGTTTTAACATAGCTCAATAAGTTTATCCTTCAGTTTATTTTGCTTCAGCCTATCCAATCTCTGCTTATAACACAAATGCTCCAGTCCTGTAGTATCCTTGTGAATCTTTTCTGCATGTTTCCCAGCTTATTGACATCTTTCCGATAGCTTGGTGACCAGAACTGCACATTTTACTCCAAGTATGGTCTTGTTCCCCATGTGGTCTTGTTCCATTGCATCATTCCTCTTCAGAAAAGTTCCTGGCCCCAAACGTGGCAGTTTTGCAAGTGTGGAGAGGGGTGCATAAGTTGAAGCAAAGTTGATGAATGGTGAAAGAAGTCTGAAATGGGTAGAATATATGTTCTTCTTGTGTATACTTGGAGATATTTTGGCATTTTGTTTTGGACTTTTTCATAGTTTTTCACTGCCTCGTGACTTTTTCTGCATTATCCACCAGCTATAACTTTCCAATGATCCAATTTGCTTGCAACAAACAGCACATTAATTCTGCATTGTGAAAGGATTCCAGTTTGTAATTGTAGGTTGTGGAATTACTACAGAAAAGTGCTGGTGTGTTCGAACAAAACAAGGTTAAATATTGGAGCTGGGAGGTCAAGTTGTAGTCCCCTACATTAGTTCATTGTTTAAGACTTCATTTGAACCTGTTGTTTCTTTCCTTGATTTTTTTCTTAATTTCTCTGTAATTTTATTTGTCACATTATACCCATTTTATCCCTTCTCATTTCAGAGGTTGATGGATCTGTTAATTTCCAGCTTTATTTCTGTCTATTCACCTTTCTTGATTTAGATGTGGCCCTTGTGGCTAAAGGGATCAGGGGATATGGAGAGAAGGCAGGTACAGGATACTGAGTTGGATGATCAGCCATGATCATATTGAATGGCGGTGCAATTGGAGGGCCAAATGGCCTACTCCTGCACCTATTTTCTATGTTTCTATGTCAATCAACTATTATTACAGCAAATAAGAACTCGGAGGTGGACATTTTGCTGTGGATGGAAGATGCTTGGAGTGCACATAAATCTTTTTTTTTAAACAAGTTTTTTTAACAAGTAATCTGCTGGTGATTCAGCTTTTAACAATGTATAAATGAATGGGCCGCGGAACCGCACTTTTTTTGGCTACTGTATGGGTTGATCGTTGGTCCGCGCAGACTCGATGGGCCGAAGGGCCTGTTGCCATGCTGCATCTCTAAAGTCTAAAAGGCTGTAGTCTAAAGACCAAAGTGGTGTAGGAAAGAACTGCAAATGCTGGTTTAAATCGAAGGTAGACATAGAATGCTGGAATAACTCGCTCTACAGGAAGGGTCTCGACCTGAAACGTTGCTACCTGCTAATGTAACCCCACTTTTTAAAAAGGGAGGGAGAGAGAAAACAGCGAATTACAGACCAGTTAGTCTAACGTCGGTAGTGGGGAAACTGCTAGAATCAGTTATTAAAGATGGGATAGCAGCACATTTGGAAAGTGGTGAAATCATTGGACAAAGTCAGCATGGATTTATGAAAGGTAAATCATGTCTGACGAATCTTATAGAATTTTTCGAGGATGTAACTAGTAGAGTGGATAAAGGAGAACCAGTGGATGTGTTATATCTGGACTTTCAGAAGGCATTCGACAAGGTCCCACATAAGAGATTAGTATACAAACTTAAAGCACACGGTATTGGGGGTTCAGTATTGATGTGGATAGAGAACTGGTTGGCAGACAGGAAGCAAAGAGTAGGAGTGAACGGGTCCTTTTCACAATGGCAGGCAGTGACTAGTGGGGTACCGCAAGGCTCAGTTCTGGGACCCCAGCTATTTACAATATATATTAATGATTTGGACGAGGGAATTGAATGCAACATCTCCAAGTTTGCGGATGACACGAAGCTGGGGGGCAGTGTTAGCTGTGAGGAGGATGCTAGGAGGCTGCAAGGTGACTTGGATAGGCTGGGTGAGTGGGCAAATGCATGGCAGATGCAGTATAATGTGGGTGGATAAATGTGAGGTTATCCACTTTGGTGGCAAAAACAGGAAAGTAGATTATTATCTGAATGGTGGCCGATTAGGAAAGGGGGAGATGCAACGAGACCTGGGTGTCATGGTACACTAGTCATTAAAAGTAGGCATGCAGGTGCAGCAGGCAGTGAAGAAGGCAAATGGTATGTTAGCATTCATAGCAAAAGGATTTGAGTATAGGAGCAGGGAGGTTCTATTGCAGTTGTACAGGGTCTTGGTGAGACTACACCTGGAGTATTGCGTACAGTTTTGGTCTCCTAATCTGAGGAAAGACATTCTTGCCATAGAGGGAGTACAGAGAAGGTTCACCAGACTGATTCCTGGGATGTCAGGACTTTCATATGAAGAAAGACTGGATAGACTCGGTTTGTACTCGCTAGAATTTACAAGATTGAGTGGGGATCTTATAGGAAACGTACAAAATTCTTAAGGGGTTGGACAGGCTAGATGCAGGAAGATTGTTCCCGATGTTGGGGAAGTCCAGAACAAGGGGTCATAATTTAAGGATAAGGGGGAAATCTTTTAGGACCGAGATGAGGAAAACTTTTTTCACACAGAGAGTGGTGAATCTCTGGAATTCTCTGCCGCAGAAGGTAGTTGAGGCCAGTTCATTGGATATATTTAAGAGGGAGTTAGATGTGGCCCTTGTGGCTAAAGGGATCAGGGGGTATGGAGAGAAGGCAGAAACAGGATACTGAGTTGGATGATCAGCCATGATCAAATTGAATGGCGGTGCAGGCTCGAAGGGCCGAATGGCCTACTCCTGCACCTATTTTCTATGTTTCTATGTCACCAGTTGGCTTCCTTCCAGAGATGCTGTCTGTCCCGTTGAGTTACTCCAGCATTTTGTGTCCACCGGAGTGATGTGTATCTGGGTGATATTATAGGGAGGGTTTGATCATGCAAAAGTTCTGCTGATGCTGACCTCTACAACCATCTAATCGCTGCACGAACAGCAGCTTCTAGTTTACAGTGGTCATCCATTGACATTCTGGACTGCAGCCGCCACCGCCCGCACAAAGCAGCAATTCATTCACTCAAACGTTTGTTTTTCTTTTGCATCGCCGACAATCAAAGAACGATTGAGAAACCCAAGAATAACTCATGGTTTGGGAGGTGCGACATATTCCCGCTGATGAGATGCCATATAAATGGGCAACAAGCAAGATATTGATGCAATCATATTAGTGTTCAACTGATTGCCTGTGGGCTGGTGAGGCCACTGTTTGGTGTTTAAATGTTTATTGTACATGATTGCTTCACGTTGAGGATTGGGAGACCCGTTCACAGTCACTCACAGCTTCGCCGTTATCGCTACCCCGGACATTGTCCCAGACCGCTGTCCTTCAGATACGGAGCATCCTGTCCAGTCGTGATCCAGAGCCGGAGCCCCGGTCACCAACACAACCTATCACCCAGATACCTGCTCTACATATCGGGAGCAATCCTCAACCTCCCCGAGCGCTCCCGAACGCCTCTCCCCACTATCCCTGACTGGGATCCACGATGTCGGCCACACTCTCGATGCCAGATACTTGTTGGCTGCGAATATGCACACAGACGCACACACACGGTCACACACATCACACACACACACACACACACACACACACACACAGACACAGACACACGCACACACACACAGACACACACCCACCCCCATACCAAAAATTACACAAATGTTGGAGCAACTCAGCAGCTCAGGCAGCATCTCCAGAGAACATGGAGAGGTAACATTTTGGGTCGAGACTGTCCTTCAGACAAATTAATCCTTTCTTACAAAGGGATAGATAAGTTATGTAAGTGTGCTAAGACCTGAAAGGGAACACAATGTGGAAAATGTAAACTGCCAATTTCATTTTTGCAAGAAACATTAAAATATAGCACCTAATTTAAATACTGAGATGTTAGAGCTCTGAAATGCAGAGGAATTGGGGCCTTATAGCATGATTTGCAAAAAACAGCAAGTTGTTAGGAAAGCTAATTATTGCTTGGGGAATTGAAAATGAGTCGGTAGGTTATGTTTCAGTTATATAGGCTATTGGTGAGACCACATCTGAAGCACTGCATAAAGCTTTGGTCTCCTTATTTAAAGAAGGAATTTAATGTATCCAATTAGTTCACAGAAGGTTTATTAGACTAATACCTCGAAGGGGCAGGTTACCTTTGATGGAAAAAATTGGCTGGAATTTAAACAAGAAATAAATTAGTTGATTTAAACATGTTGAAACCTGAGGGATTTTGACATGGGTCGATGTAGAGAAGATGTTTCCTCGTGCAAGAAATTAGAATTAAAGATCACTGTTCCAAGGCGAGATAACTTTCTTTTCTCTGAGTAATTAATATTTGGAACTCACTTAAAGAGTGATTGAATCAGAGTAAATAGACATTTGTTAGGTAAAGGAATGAAGGTTATCATAGTTGAAGTTACAATCAGAGGGCTATGATTGAATTAAATGGCAGAGCAAGCACGAAAGGCCAGGCAATTTGGCTGTTTGTGTGACAATTTACCCAGTCTGCTGAACTAGGATTCCTTTCCCTGGTATGGGATTGGAAACTGATCTAATGGGCATTGTCAAAAACAAATTGAATAAATGCTATCGAGGAGAAAACTTCAGGAATGTTACATACAAATGGATGGATCTGGAGTACTCCAGTGAAAATGCCAGTAGAGGTTTGATGGAGCAAATCAAATCAGACCACTCCCGCTAAATGCAATGGGCTGATGTGTAGTACGCAACGGAACGTGGGCCTGTTTTTCATCCATTTCCATAACCCGACCCGACTCACAGTGTAATCAACGTTGCGGGGGAACAGTTTATGTTAATAAATTAAAGTTCTGAAAATGAGGAGAAGATTTTTACCAAATAACTTTTATTGTTACGAGGATGTTTCCGTAACCGGCTTCCGTCTCCGCACTATTATCCTATGGGATCTCAGAGACGGAAGCCGGTTACGGAAATGGGGCCTTAAATTACCCATGAATCTGCCCATGACCGTACTACGTCTTTTTCTTCGAGTGGACTATCTTGTTCGCTGTAGGATCTTTGGAGCAAATAGCCTCTGCATTTCAGCTGTGCTGTTCTATGAACGATTGGCTCATTATTGATGAGTCAGGGGAGCACTTAGGCAGGGTAAATATTGCTTTAATCTGTGTTTGTCTCATCTTGTACTGAAAATCTTGGCTTAATAAACTGCAAAGCTTTTTTGAAATGGTGGATTTTTTGAGGACTGGATAATGATTAGATTTTTCCTTGCTCTTTATCTTGCTCTAATCTCTGACATACTCCTTGACCTTCAATGGCTGACAGAAGTGCATTGCACAGTAGGAACGTCCCTCTGAGACAGTTGTAAATCCAACAGGCATTTCAAGGGCCAGAAAAATCGGCCAAAGGGAGTAGATCGATTGAAGTGGTTGAAAGTTATGTGGCAAGCTCTTCAAACATTAGCCAGCGATTTTTGTTTTTGTGTATATGTGCCAAACAACTTGCATTGCTGCTGCTTTCATTTTAAAAGCTCCTTTTGAGGATCTCTGTTTTATTTTATGATCAAATATACAATCCAAATGCCAGTTTTAAAAACCTTTTCCGTAGTTCTTTAGAATTTTCCTAGAATCTAGTCCACCTGATATTTTTAGTGTTTGCTGCAGTGACCTGCTGAATTCTTACTCCTCAGCAGATTGTATATCAACTAGCTGTGGACATCTGGTTAAATTAAGTGTTCATTAGCACAAAATGAACAACAGAAACCCCTCCCCAACCACTTCACCAATGTCGATGTATAATTGATTAATTTGAGATTAAGTATGGCTCTAATTCAAAATGCATCCAAGATTTCCTCCAGCGATTGGAGAAGGTCTGTTTCCTACCCAGAGGCTTGAATTCAGTCAGAGGTTCACGGGGGAGCTGGTGTGGAGGGGTGGGGACAAAAGGGGGAGCCGGCGTGCTTTGTAACTATGTCAGCGCCATAGGTGGCTGCTATTTGTATACATTGGGTATTCAAGCAAAGAATCTCACTGTGCCTAGTCACATGTGACAATAAAGTTTTCCTATTCCTATTATTCTTTGTTTTATTCAATGTAATGTCTTCTTGTGATTATCCGAAAGACTATGTTTTAAACGAACATTAATCCTTCGAGGACACAGGAAATTGCAGTTGCTTATTTTTAGCAATAATTGGAGGAACTTAGTGGGTCAAGCAGCATGAGGAAATCAAAAATATACTCCACTAATATGCGGAATCCCTTTACATGTTTGCCTCTACACATTAAGGAGATATTGCACACAGGACTAGAGAGAGTACTAATCTATAACCAATAGCAATATTAAAAAATATTGATACAGATACATGGATAGGATATGGGCAAATGAGACCGCCACAGATAGACAACGTATTCGGCATAGACTAGTTGGGCTGAACAGCTTGGTCTTGTGCTATATAATTCTGACAATAACATCCTCGTAGAAGCAAAGAGCTGCACATGCAGTTTAAAGGACTGAAGAAGGATCTTGACCTGAAATGTCACTTATCCATGTTCTCCAGAGATGCTGCCTGACCTGCTGAGTTATTCCAGCACTTTTGTCAATAACATCCTCCATGTTCACACAGTAAATGGATTAGGAGAAGGGGCATATGCTCAATGTAAATTATTTGAATGTTAACACAGCTATCCCTAGTCAACCCGTCTCTCCAAATGTGTGTGTGTATATATATATCCTTCCAAATCCTATCCAGTAACTGTCCAAGCACAGATAATAGATATCTTGTTCTACCATTGAATTGGGATTTCTGTTTTATGGTAAAGGAAATAGTGATAAACATAGAAACATGAGAGACTGCAGATGTTGGAATCTGGAGAAAGAAACAAACTGCTGGATGACCAGTCCAGAAAAGGGTCTCAACCAGAAACCTCATCTCTCCATTTCCTTCACAGATGCTGCCAGACCTGCTGAGTTCTTCCAGCAGTATGTTTTTGCATGTGATAAACATGTTAGGTTTTTTTCCCCCATGAACATAAGTAGAGTGGATGAAGGGGTGAGTTGTCCATTCTTGATTTGTACTGGCAAATTATGTCTGATTTTCTAGTACGTCTTAAAGGCTCTATTTCATATTTTGTGCTATTGCTGCTTTCTCCACCAGATGGAGCTGAAGAAAACAGGAATATTTTCTGCATGATATTTGCAGTTGAGGTTTAGATTTATCATCGTCGCATGTACTGAGGTACAATAAAATGTTTTGTTTTACGTGATGGCCAAACAAATATACCATCCAAAGATACAATCGGTTCAGACTTCAGTACAGTAGAAGGAGCAAAGGGGAAGGTACAGAGTGCAGGATGTATTTCTCAGCATTCTGGTACATCAATTCTTTAGACAAAACCCATTGTCCTCAATGAGGCACTGTACCCTATGAACCGTACCTTATCTTATGAAAGAAGCCTGATACAGAGGGGAAGAAGTTGTTCCCGAGTCTGGAGGTGCACTCTTTCAAGCTTCTGTACATTCTGCCAGACGGGAATAGGGAGAAGGTGGCATGACTGGGTGCAACAAGTAGTTGATTATGTTGGCAATGGTAGTCGGTCCTTCTCTAGGAAGAGCACGCAAAGAGTCGCCACACTCTGACGACATCTTGCAGTATAAGTTATGAGATTGTTTCCCTTAAAGGGCATAGTCTTGCAATATATGGTTTGACGTGCTTTTTTGCATCTTTGGATAGATTTATTTTCACTGTTCTCTGTATTAATTCTAAAAATCAGGTGCAACATTTCTTGCAAAACATGTTTTTCACAGTTACAATGCCCCTTCAATGTGAACACAAGCCCTTTGTTTAGTGCTATATTAAACAAACATTTTGTTCCATTTGAACAAAAGTGCTCATTAATGTTTTCAACTGTGCTGATAGTATTGCTGTAGTTTAGGTCTGATGTGTAATCTTGTACTTCACGTAAATATTTAGTTTTGGAAGATTCTACCCCGCATTTGAAACCCTTGGTCTGTAAGTTATTGCTCCTAGGGTTACAGAAATTACAATGTGTTACAATGACTTTAGGCTATTTTGGATGTCAGTTTATTCTGCAGTACATTCAAAATTGTATCCCCCATCCTGGTCAAGCTTTTTGTGTTTCTTGAAAGTAAAGAGTTGTTTGCTGGTATATTTCTTCACATGACAAGTGGGAGTCATCATCTCTCCAAGGGTGAAAAGTTCAGACTCCAAACTCCTTTTGATAATATTCCTTACCTCACTTTTTCACAAATTTAAGGGCCATGACATTTTGTTTCCCTTTCATTAGAAAATGGTGTAATTGACCATAATTGAGTAATACACTGTCTCAATTTTAATAGGCTTGTATTCTTTTTACTTCAAAGTGAAAATGGTTTGTAACCTTGCGAATATGTTAAATCCATTCACAAAACGAGAGAGAGAGAAAATCTGCATCAATGCAATAGCTTTTAGTCAGCTCATGGTAGTGTTTATGCCTTCACAGCCCGACCATCACCAATCCCTCAGAAATGTTACTTCCGATGAGCTGCTGCTGAAAATTAATCAATGCCTCTAGGTTTATTTCTTTTTTTAAAGAAGCTCTAGTACAGATTAATTAGAATTAATTTTATTCTGTATTGTAGTTTCTGATAATTGATGCAGTAATATTTTTTTAACAATGCGCTTTGTTATTTCTTTAGAAATAGGCATCATTGTTTTTATTTGCAGATTATATCTGCTGAGGAGTGTCTGAGTCAAAGCTAAATGGTAATGAAATGTGAGGAGGATGCAGAGACTTCAAGTAAAATACATGCCAATATGGTATATATTGGAAGGTGGTGAAATGTAAAATTACCCCCTTTGGTTAAAACATTTTTTGTTAAAGAAAAGTAACTTTGGAATGGCAAAATATTGAAATGTTCAGAGTCCCAGGTTGCCCTTGCATCTGAATCAAAGTTAACATGCAAGTACTGCAAACAATAAGGAAGATAAACTGTGTGGGCCTTTATTTCAAGAGAATTCAAGAACAAGGGTGAAAATCGCATACAAGTCTGGTCTCTACCTGATGGGGGGGACTGCATCTAAGGTACACTCCAGATTTATTCTAAAGATGGGCGAATTGTACTATGACACATTAAGCAGACTGGGCTCATCCTCCCGAATTGAGATGAATGATCTCATGAAACGTACATATTTCGGAGCTTGAAAAGACAAATGTCTTTGTTCTGGAAATCCTGCTTTAGGAAAGATGTCATTTAGCTCAAAAGAGTGCAGAAAAGATTTAGGAGGATGTTGCCAGGACTAGAGGGACTTAGCCATAGGGAAAGGGTGATCTTATAGAGGTGTATGAAACCATGAGGGGCAGCGATGGGGTGAATGTACAGTCCTTTTTCTCAAGGTTGAGGAAATCAAGAATTAGACCACATGTGTTTAAGGCAAAAGGGGAAAGATTTAACCTTGGGCAACTTTTTCACTGAGGGTGATAGATACATGGAACGAGCTACCAGAATAAATGGTTGACACAGGTACAATAACAACATTTAAAGGACATTTAGGCGGATATACGGATAGGAAGGATTTAGAGGGATATGTATCAAATGCTGGCAAATGGGATTGGTTTGGATGGGTCGGCATGGATGAGTTGGGCCAAAGAGCCGTTTTGGCAGTATGCCTCTAACTCTCTAACATGTTCTTGAGTAAGGAGTCTTCTTCTAAAACTTCATAGTTTAGGATAAGAGCCCGACATCAGGGCAATTTCAGATAAAAATGAATACACCTACAAAAGGCAATGGCAACTTATGTTGCTGGTGACATTTTAAAGATTAAATTGCATTTTAGAAAAAACTGAGTACACCAGTCAGCCCAGAGATTACTTTGGTTCTTCTGGAATGAGCCAATTCAAAACACGTCCTCCTCTTACTCTACCCCTCAAGTTTCTACATTACTAAGTTCCATCAAGGTTCTATTTTTAAAGTCTGTTTCATGTCAATCATGTGCATGTCTTTCATTCATCCTACTTATCAGGCACTTGCAATTTTTAGCCAGGTTCTAATTTGAGGAACAGCTAATGTAACAGACTAGCCCTTTCTCTTGCCGAGCTTGAGTTTGCTATTGAATAGGTATACCATCATCTTTTGTTCAGCCATTTAGTTTGAGTCTTATTACAATCTCAATATTGTCTGCTGATGTCCTAAAGCAACATCAGGAAAACAAATTATACAGAGTTCAGATTTGTGATGCATGCTGCAAGGTAGAATGATGAAAACAGTTTGATTAGTAGCTTTCAAAATGTGGCCGAAAATATTCTTAAAGAAATAGAAACTTGAGGGATAGAACAAGAGGAAGGAAGTGTTTTGAATTGGCTCATTACAGAAGAGCCAAAGTAATCTCTGGGCTGACTGGTGTACTCAGTCTATTCTAAAATGTAATTTAACCTTTAAAATGTCCTTTTGTAGGTGTATTCATTTTAATCTTAAATTGCCCTGATATTCGGACTCTTATCCCAAACTATAAGGTGACTCAATGCTCTCTGTTCAGCCAGGGAAGGACAATAAACAGCCTAGACTCGTCTGTATCGCAGGAGCAAGTAAGCGAGACTAAATTTTCATTAATTTAGTTATGGGATGGTGGAGGTTGGTGTTAGGAAATGTGATTTAGCCATGTTGTCATCATCAAGCACTCCCTGTAAAGTTTAGTTGCAGCATGGAATTTGCTGTTTTGTTGCCAACAGCTTGCATCAACTCAAATCTCGGAGGCATCACACCAGCCCCAGTCGGCTCATTAATCGACAAACCCAGAACTGGAATGTGACTAATTTCATCGAGAACCCTTGCAATGAGCAAACAGAGAGGATTTCATCCTGTCAGCTTAGACTGAGCTAAATTCTTAGGCAAAATGAGTAACCCAGATTTTATTTTGAAAATATTCTTTTAATTACACAGCAGATGTTGAATTACACAAATTCAATCTGTTATTTAAAAATCTGATTTCACAGCTTAAATCTTAATATTGTGTACTTCACAGTGCTTGGCGAAGGGGATGAGGAGGGGAATGATTTCCTGTTACTAATACTACTTTAGTTTACATGCTTCTATGATAATCTGAATGACTACTTTGCTTTTATTCCAATTTTAATTAGATATTTTAATACATCTGCATGTTCTCTGATCTCTATGTGGACCTCACCAGATTGGAGTACACACCTGCGTATTTTATAGTGTACCATAGTTAAAATGTTTAGATTTTTTTTGTACATGCTTTTTGCCTGGTCTTTTCAAAACTAGTATATGGAACCAACCGACAGAAGTAATAGTTGAGGCAGGTACAGTAACAACGTTTAAAATACCTTAACCTTAAATAGATGGAGTGAATGCAGTCTTTTTCTCAGGGTATTAAACAGGTACATGGACAGGAAAGGTTTAGAGGGATCTGTGTCGAACGTGGGCAAATAGGATTGGCTTAGGTGGGCATCTTGGTCAGCATGGACGGGTTGAGCCGAGGAGCCTGTTTCCACTGTAAGACTCTATGATTCTATTTTGTCTTGCGCCTCGTGCTTCCCTCCAGCTCTGCTTTGGAAACGGTCCATTCTTTCCCCCAGTTCTGAGGAAGAGTCATTGGTCGGAAACCACGATTGGTTTCACTCTCCACAGATTTATTGAACTATCTGAGTTCTTCCAACTTTTAGATTCCAGCATCTGCAGTTTTGTCTGGCCATTCTGGCATTGACATTGGGCAAGTTGGAGCAAGCTGTTCACTACTCTACCCTTGCTGACACAGTAAGCACAGGCCCTTGCAGGGGACTGGAATCACCTTCTTCACGCGATGACAATGTCCAAATCCCATGGTATTGCCACAGTCACAAACAATCAAATTGTTCGATGTGATGGAAGCTGTCATCTCCTCCTCTCTGTACTGGAGAGAGCTATGCAGGTACAGAAGGGGGAGACAATGGCTGAACATCACATTCAATGGAGGAGAAGGGAGAGATAGTGGGGCCTGGGTGATCTGCAAGGAGCAGTGACCTGCACTTCCATTGCCAGCCTGGATACAGCCCCAAGCCACATTTCATCACTGAACAGCTAATTTGTTCACCCCTGCCTGACCAACTCAATGCAGATTCTCTATACCAAGCCAGAGGTAAGTCATTACTGTAGGAGCACCTATGGAAAGTAGATTGGCAGCAGGTTCCCAGGACAGCAGCATGTACCCCTATCAGATGAGTTTTTAAATGGACGTTTCTGATCGGAGGACCAAGAACATTATAATGTAGTGTTTGAAGAAGGGTCTTAACCTGAAATGTCACCTATTCATGTTCTCCAGAAACACTGCCTGACCTGCTGAGATACTCCAGCACTTTGTGTCGTTTTGAGCATTATAATGTATCAGCATTCTGGCAAAACATTAAAGCCTTGTACATTCCTGCAGTATGTAAAAATGATAAATGCAGACTTACGTTTTTCCTGCGTTCCTCTCAGTCAATACAGGATCCTCTATTTGATTCGGTAGCCTCAAGGGCAGAGAGAATCGTTTTGTGGAATCCTTGTGTTATTGTGAAAAATAACACTTCATACAGAACCAAAATTGTTCAATTCATGAGCAGAAAAATTCACAACAAGGCCAATTTGTTAAGTTAAATAATCCATCCGTAGAAGTTTGCTTGCTACTGAGGGAAAATAACCGTGCAATGTATTCCCACCTGCCCCAGCACTGGTGGTAGAGATAGAAATGATATTTGTTTTCATTTTGTGATTTAAATGGAAATAGAGCTGCCCTACATGTGATTAGGCTTCTGAAATCATTTGCTGGGTAACTTGGCTGAAAATGTTCCCAAAGTTCGGCACTCAAACATGAGATTCACTCATTTTCCAAATAACATATCTTGGTACTTGTTTTCCAGATTGTGTTTGCAAAGGATGCCCATTATGCCTTGGAAGATATTGCAAATTCCGGGTATGAAGTGGTGGGGCTAGACTGGACGATTCAGCCTCAGATTGCACGGTAAGCAGAGCAGCAATTAAACCAGGATTTTGAAAGGATATAATTTGCCAGGCAAACTACTATCATAAACGATTCAAACAGCGGGGACCTAAAAATCACTTGAGCACTGTAATACTATTTTTGCACTCTTAACCACCACCTGCCACTCCAAAAAATTGCAAGAATGAAAGTTTTTCATATTAGATTTCGTTCAAAATTTAAAATAAATTTGGAAGCTGTGCAATTCAAGTATTGACATCCATTTATTTAATGTTGCAAACTTCTGAATTGGACATCACTATTTAATGTTCTGATTCACACATTATACTAGAAGATGGAACATTATAAGCCTGATGTTACTCAAGGCTGTTGTTGCATGCAATATGCACTTCATTATGTATGTCCCCCTTTGAACTTGTTGAATAAAAACTGAGGCATACAAGGATGAATGATTGGTATGGAAGATGACATGTTGGCATCAGTGCAATGGTGGCGGATGGAAACCCATGGCCATTTAATTTTGAACACAGTTATAAATAACTCAAGTTTTTCTAGAAGCAGAAAGAAGTGGGGTGTTATTCCTTTCCATTAACATCGTTCTATTTGTGCACCCCATTCCAGCTTCTCATTCCTTCCCCCCTCCCTTTCTGGCTGAAGTTAATTTTGAAAACTTCAGTCATTTTCCATTTCTTCCCTGTGCCACCTTCCCCTCCCTGCTCTCCCATTCTGAGCAATGACTCCCATTTGGAGTTTATTCTCTGCCTTGTAATTTTGGATTAAATTTGTTGAGCAGGGAAGAGGGAGGGTGAATTCCCATTGAGCAATCTTCAAATGCCTCTGGTTCCAGATCCACATTGATGCTTGAGTGCCGATCACATACACTGTGCAAATCTGATGCAGGAAAATAAATGTGCAAAACGCAAGTGGGGCAGATATCAATAGATTAAACAAAACAATGGAAAATAATACCTTTGCATTTGAAATATAGCAAGCATATTCTGTTCAACAAGAAAACAAACCACACCACATCAAGGGGTTATTTGAGGAATGGGTCATTTCTATTTTGGGAGTGTGGGGAGGAACTTGAATTACAACAGAATAGTCTCTGTTTTGCTAGATAAGTGGCTTCGATTCAGAAAACAAAGATGAGACTTTTGTGTAATTAATAGAGACATATTCATTCATCATTTAACCCATTCAGGATCCAAACTTTGAACAGGTATCTGCTGTCTCCAAGGATAGCAATAATGTGGGAAATTAAAACATTCTTTCATCAACCATTGCTCTAATTAAATCGTTTATTACTAATAATTATTAACCCACAAATACAAGTAATAGCAACAAATCATATGTTGAAAGGCAGAGCAAAGGCAACCTCGCCAAGTCTTGGGAGGGAGATTCCTCATGAAATCTTGTTTGAGAGAGGAATATGAAATTGCCACATGCTGGTACAGGTAGGGTTATATTATCTGCACTCTCAGTTAGATAATCATTATAACTAGTGGAATATATGCAGATTGCCCTCTCCTATTTCTAAGTTAAACAGTTTACTTAATAGTAGTAATACCAGCAATATTTTACTTAACTTAATATGCAGAATCGCACTACCCCTATTTCTAAGTTAAATGGTTTGCTTGATAATAAACTATTCCAGTTTCTCCAGATCCCATTTGTATCTCTTGTCTTTCTTACGAACTTCACACATGAAGTAATACTCCACAGGAAATTAAACAGTCACGATAGCAGCAATTAGCAATAGTAATGTAACAGCTGCTTACACTTGGGTAACACCTTTTAAAGTAGCAGAATTTGAAGCGTCTCGTGGAGAAGTAACTAATATAAAATAATTAGTTCAAGCTGAACCCTTAGCAAGGAAAGGGATTTGGGGGATATTGTAAGGGTGTGGTGGACCTGGGGATTAGTGGCAGAGGTGGATATGAAGTTCAGTTTTTTTTAAATCAAAAGGAGCTGCAATTGTTCTACATTCTGGTCAACATTCATCTTAATACAACACCTTGATTGGCCATTTATCTTAATGCTTTCTATTTTGAACATAGTTGCTTGCAAATTGTCACATTTCTCTATAATTAAACAATACTTTAAAAGGTACATGTTAATCTTTAGACTGCTTCAAATATAATCCCTTTGGATGTGTATAAATGGCAATACGAATTAAAGTTTCTCTTCTACATCTTAATCGTGTTCGTCAGGGACTCGGTGCTGCACCATTTTGCAACCAATCACTCAGATTGTTCAGCAAACTACCATGTGCCGAATGGTATGTGTCTGTCCAAGATTATTTCAAGTTTATAAATTGTGAGAAAAATGGCAATATTTATGGAAGCTGAATTTGAATCCAAGTTCCAGATATTTACACTGCAATTCCTTCAGCAATAATTTGAGATTGTCTTAATAATACTGTAATTTAAAAAATAACAAATTCTTGATGAGCAATGTGGCAAATTATCAGGGAGTTATAGGCAATAGGTGCAGGAGTAGGCCTTTCGGCCCTTCGAGCCAGCACAGCCATTCAATGTGATCATAGCTGATCATCCTCAATCAGTACCCCGTTCCTGCCTTCTCCCCATATCCCCTGACTACACTATTTTTAAGGGGCCTATCTAGCTCTCTCTTGAAAGCATCCAGAGAACCTGCCTCCACTGCCCTCTGAAGCAGAGAATTCCACAGACTCGCCACTCTCTGTGAGAAAAAGTGTTTCCTCGTCTCCGTTCTAAATGGCTTACTCCTTATTCTTAAACTGTGGCCCCTGGTTTGGACTCCACCAACATCGGGAACATGTTTCCTGCCTCTAGCGTGTCTAAGCCCTTAACAATCTTATACTTGGCCAACAGCAATCTGTGGTATTTGAGCATCCTGCAGAGTTCCCTTTTGTGCTTCACTACTTTTAAAGCCTTTTGTTTCACAGTTGTGGTTCTTTAGATCCTAGCTGTAAAATGAATTAATGACCCATAACTAAAATATGTCACTTGTACCAGTAGCCTCAATGAGTCTGGGAACCATTACCAAGCAGACTAAGGTTTTCATAAATAAATACTTGCGGCCAAATGTACCTCTGGGAAGGTGTGACTGCCAAAGAACCGAGAACTTGACCAAGCTTACCTTCTGGCTATTAATTCAACAGAGCCAAAGCCTGTTCTTGCATTCAATGTGGGGGGTCTGTCAAGGCTGTGAAAGAACTAGCCGTATTCATGTGTGATCAATAGTTTTTGGTGGTATTCAGTGCTCTGAACTCAGTTAAATCTTTAAGTGTAAATGTTTGAAAGAAAAAAACAACTTTAAAATTAATCACTTCTTAAAACAACAGTGGCTTTCCATTCCATGTGATAATTTGACTGTTGAATGAGACACAAAAATTGAGAATAAGGTAAAGGATTGATGCTGTGTAACCTTTCCATGGCATGCATTTTTAACATGCATCTGAATCCATATAAGATAGTTAATTTGATCAAAATATTTACTTTTAAATGTTTAAGAAAGAACTGCAGATGCTGGAACAATTGAAGGTAGACAAAAAATCTATGGAGAGAATTGATAGGCAACGTTTTGGGTCGAGACCCGAAACGTCGCCTATTCCTTCTCTCCATAGATGCTGCCTCACCCGCTGAGTTTCTCCAGCACTTTTTGATTTACTTTTAAATGTTTATTTTCCTTGCTGAGCAAACAGTGGGGATTTCAGCCTATGTAGGATTCGACCAAAGCATGGGAAAGCTGAAGAATTCGTTACTTTTAAAATCAGACATTCGTTACTTTTACTGTCCAATCTCTCATCTAAACTGAAGGAAAATAACAAAAAAAATGATTATTATAGAAGAGGAGAATATCAAAAGATAGAGCAAGAGTTTGTAAAAGTTTCCAAAATCAGATATCTCTGAGCTGCAACTTGTACAATAATGGACAATGTGAAAGGTTCTTGTTACAGACAATAGGATTATCCTTTTAACTAAAGTGTACATCTACGACAATGAAATCCTACCTTTTACACAGCACTTCAGCAAGCTGATGGGTGTCAAGGCTTGTTACAAGAAGCGTTGTCTGATAAAAATTGGCATCCTGTCACAAGGACAGGTAACCAATAACTTGACTGAGAAGGTCAAATTTAAAATGGTTAAAGGAAAAGAGAGAGAAAATTCCAGAGCTTGTGCCACTAATCATGGGATGAAGAAAGTTGTATGTATGAAGGGCAAAAGTGAAAAACAGTATTCTTGATAGGATGTGTATCGTAAGGAGGCAAGAAATTTGAGCACAATTATCATTTTAAATGACTGACTAATTGAATTGAATACATTTTATTAGCCAAGTATGTCATACAAGGAATCTGCTTTGGTGCTTTGCCCGCAAGCTACAACACGATACACAGTAGACAAAAAAAAAACATAATTTAAACGTGAAGAATGAAATACCAGAGCAAAAAGAGGCTACAGACTTTTGGCTGTTGAGTAGAGCTACTGCTCATGGAAAAAAAGCTGTTTTTTATGTCTGGCTGTGGCGGCTTTGACAGTCCAGAGGCGCTTCCAGAAGTGCTTCAAAGAGTTTGTGGCCAGGGTAAGAGGGGTCAGAGATGATCTGACCTGCTTGCTTCCTGGCCCTTGCACTGTATAATTCATCGATGGTGGGAAGGTTGCAGCCAATAACCTTCTCAGCTGATCAAACGATGTGCTGCTGCCTCCAGATGTCGTGCTTGGTGGCTGAGCCAAACCAGACCACGATGAAGAAGGTGAGGACAGACTCGATGATGGCAGTATAAAACTGGACCATCATTGCCTGTGGTAGATTGTGTTTTCTCAACTGCCGCAGGAAGTTCATCCTCTGTCGGGTCTTTTTGACTGTGGAGTCGATGGTGACCTCCCATTTAAGGTCCCTGGAGATGATGGTTCCAAGGAACTTAAATGAGTCCACAGATGTGACAGTGGTATTGTTGATGGTGAGTGGGGGGAGGGGAGGGGGAGCTCTCCTAAAGTCTACAATCAATTCCACTGTCTTAAGAGCATTGAGCTCCAGGTTGTTGCAATGGCACCAGGACGCCAGCTGTGTCACTTCCTGTCTGTAGGCAGATTCCACCCCGTCATGGATCAGTCCAATCAGGGTTGTGTTGTCCGCAAACTTGAGAAGCTTGACAGATGAGTCTGTGGAGGTGCAGTTGTTGGTGTAGAGAGAGTAAAGGAGAGGGGAGAGTACGCAGCCTTGCGGTGCTCATATGCTGAGGGTCCGTGATGTGCTTTCCCAGCCTCACATACTGCTTGCTGTCTGTCAGGAGGTTGGTGATCCACTGACAGAGGGGTTCAGGCACAGATAACTTGGAGAGTTTGGAGTGTAGTAGCTCTGGCACAATGGTGTTGAATGCAGAGCTAAAATCCACAAACAAAATCCTTGCATAGGTCCCCTGGCGGTCTAGGTGCTGGAGGAAGAAAGTGCAGGCCTAGACAGACTGCGTCATCCACTGATCTATTTGGCCAGTACGCAAACTGCAGGAGGTTCAGCTAGATTTACAGATAAAGTTGTGTAGGAAGGAACTGCTGATGCTTGTTTATACCGAAGATAGACACAAAGTGCTGGAGTAACTTAACGGGTCAGGCAACATGTTGTTCAAGAAGGAACTGCAGATGCTGGAAAATCAAAGGTACACAAAAAAGCTGGAGAAACTCAGCGGGTGCAGCAGTATCTATGGAGCGAAGGAAATAGGCAACGTTTCGGGCCGAAACCCTTCTTCAGACCCACATCTCAGGCAACATCTCTGGAGAAAAAGCATGGGTGATGTTTCGGGTCGGAGCCCTTCTTCAGATAGATAAAGTTGTGATTGTTTTCTACCTTTGCAAACTTTAGGCTTGTTAAATGTACAATTTTCCTTTCCCTAGCCCTAGACTAATTTAGTTTTCAGCTCTGAAATTGACTCAAATTATGTGGTAAACAAGATTATCGCCTCACCCACACACAAATATCACACATCAACGACTTACTGTAAGCAGCTTCCTCAAAATATCTTGCCAATTCTTGGTCAGTATGAGGTTTTAGAAAATGTTTTAACTCTTTATTTTGTTTTCTTCAGATTTGTGCTATCACTTTTTGAATGTTTATTTCTACTGTAATGCACAGTTGAAAACACATCTATTAGTATCATATTTCATGGATTTTTATTTTTGTCCAAATAGGTGGGAGCATGCAGAAGGCATCATGTATTCTTCTATCTTTCAACTTTCTGTAAACTGTTACACATATCCTGATTTGTACCGGGTCATCCACCCTAATTTTTAAGCTACATTAGTCATTCAGAATTTGTCATTCATTCAGGATCGGACAATATTTCCCCCTCTACCCTCAAGCTCTGTACTGAACAGCTGGCAACAGTCTACACAGACATTTTCCATCGGTCCTTGCAAACCTGTACTGTCCCTGCCTGCTTCAATGTCTCCTGTACCCAAAAAGCCGAGGATTACTGGTCTTAATGACTCCAGGCCTGTCGCACTGACCTCTATAATCATGAAGACCCTTGAAAGACGTGCTGGCCCACCTGAAAAATATCACAAGTATCTTACTGGGGATGGAGGGCTTGAGACATTAGGAGAGGTTAGGACTTTCTCCCTGGACCATAGGAGGTTAAAAATCTTTCTAGCATATATAAAATCATGAGTGGCATAAATTGGGGGGGGGGGGTCACAGTCTTATTGGAGTCTAAAACTAGAAGGGATAGATTTAGAAGGGACCTTAAAGGTAATGGGTATATGGAATATAGGAAGCTATAGAGGCGGGTACAATTACAAAGTTTTAAATACTTTAGGACATGTACCTGGATAGAAAAGATTTAGAAGCAAATGCAGGCAGATGGGACTAGCTCAGATAGATAACTTGGGCCAAAGGGCCTGTTTTTGTGCTGTATAACTTTTATTCTTAATTTAGAATAGCAAGTGCAACAAAAGTTCCATATTCAGCTGCACCCATCTGAAAGGACCCATCTCTTTCTTGCATACTGTTGAGCTCCTGTTTCCATCTTGAATTATACCAAGAAGATTTATATTTAATATTTAAAACTTACACTTAACCTGGTATATCTACAGTGGTGATGACATGAACCCATTATGGAGATTTTCTCCCTGTATCTCAATACACATGACCATAATAAACCAATGCCAAGTGTTGTTTCTGTAATACTGTAATAATTCTGTAAAAGGTCCTTATGTTTTGCACTGATTTACTGATAATCCTGCTTAGGAAAACTGATGACAAAGTATAATCATATAAGTTGTTAAGAGTTCACTGGAAGTTAAGCAGTGGTTACTGAAACTAGCCCTGATAAGTACCCTGAAACATTTATTACTGTAGACAAGGAACTGCAGATGCTGGTTTACCATGAAAATATACAAATTGTTGGAATTAACTCAGCAGGTCAGGCAGCATCTCTGGAGAAAATGGATAGGTGAAGTTTTGAGATGGTACCCTTCTTCAGTC